>NC_083877.1:42271723-42574753 GCF_032452875.1 Bos javanicus | reverse complement strand
TGAGAGAGAGAGAGGGAGCTTGGCCGCATAGACTGAAGTTCTGAAGGCAGGGATAAAAGATAAAGGCTCAGAAAATGTGCAGCTGCAGTAGAATCGGGGACTTAAATACGGGCTTTGAAACCAGACACCGAAAGTGAGGTCACATCACTGCAGCCTTGCCCAGCGGCCTGACGCAAACTGAAAAGCCACAGGAGGGAGCTGAGTCTCTCTCCCCAGTGAGACTGTCGAGGGCCTTGAGTTTTTCAGAGGAAGGGAGGCAGTTTGGAATCAAAAGTACAGAATGTCTGTCTGCCTTCGAGGCTCTCAAGAGCCTGAAGAGAACTCTTGTTGCACTGCTTCATAAAACCAGCCCACCCAAAACAGATTCGAAAAGTAGAATCCCAAGGACACAGTGCCATTCCACACTTCGGACGTCAGGAAGCGTCCCACAGGAATTGCCCAATCCCAGGACCACGGCTGACTGTGAAGGTTTGGGAATGCAATAATCTAGATGTATACAATGGTCAAGCACTTGGAAGGCCTCGGTCACCTGGCTCAGGTTCCTGTTTTACAGGGAAGAATCTAGGCTCTCTCTTTGGGCTTCACTGTGGCCTCTATGGGTGTCTGAAAACTTAATAGCTACCTCAGAAGTTTATTGTGAGCTTTAGTGTCACGATGTATGTAAAGCACTTGGCACTTAGCACTAATAAATGGGCACTGTTTTATAATTTCACTGTGTGTGTGTGTTTAGATGTGTGGTGGCAATGCTGGGGTCAGAGGGGAGTATTTTAATTAGTTTAAAAAAAAAAAAGAGCCCAGCTTCCTGATACAGGGTTCACATCTACATAGGGTCTTTTGGAAGGGAAAGAATCACTGCACCTTTTAATATAATCTGTTTGTTTTAGAGATATCTAAAGATACAGACAGGTGAAGGCTTGCTTAGGATCCCACAGCCACCTCCTTTCTGGAACTTCCTATCTTGCTAACAAGGTAGAGAAACTGCCATGCTTTCAGCCTAAAAACCCCATTTAGATGGTATAACTTTTCTGCAGCAGCAAATGGGAATTTCTAACACATTGACTCCAGCGCTCTGTTGGACTCATTCAGTCACTGCCATGGCTACCACCACCACCACCAAGAAAGGCTCCTAAACTTTTTTGTGAATGAACGAAAGTGCTACATTCCCGACCCTGAGAGAAGAACTAATAATTGTGTACAAAGGCAAGTCTGGGTTTGAAATTAATGACTGTGGGAGTCTGAGGTGATTTTGAGATAAAATGAATAGTTTACATTAATTTGCATTGCAATAGACAACACTGGTTAGGAATAACCGCTCTGTTGAATTTAAGAGACAAAGATCAAGTCTATTATTTTAATTCACTGCCCCAGGAGCTAGGAGAGGGGAGGGGCAGTGAGGAGTTTGAAGCTTTTAATGCTTACTGTGCAGAAATGATGATTTTTGTAAAAGCAGATTAGCTTTTAAGGATGTAGTAACATTGGTTAAGCACTTGGTATATGTTTTGCCTATATTTACTTCTTTCATCATCACTGCAACCTTAGGAGATAGGTGCTAAAATTATCTCCATTTTATAGATGAGAAAACTAAGACCAGAGAGTAATTTATTCAAGGTCAAATAGCTTGAATGGCATCACCAGGACCAAATCTTGGAATTTGACTGCAGAGCCTTGTTCCTAACCACTGTCCTCTACCACCTTGCTCTCCCAAGATACCAAACCCAAGAGACCAGGAACTATTTTGACATTCATCACGAGCATATACTTTTCATCACATTGCTGTTCCAAGATTACATATGGAGCTGATTCTTGTGGTCCTTAATGCTCTAGTGTGTGAAGTAATACCTAATTTTGGTTTTGATTTGCATGAAATGTGTATCAGACCTTCCTGGGTCAGATTAAGCTAAAGTTGCTTTGACTTTCTTCATCCAAGTCACCTGAGAATCCAGCAGTTCCTTGGACTTGTGGCTCCTGGTGCATAGGTAATGAATACCCTGGGACTGTCTGACTTCCCTTGAAGCTGTGCGACAGTAGAGAAACAGACTGGCTACAGATTTGTCAGTGGAGAAGATGAAGCTAAGGACTTTAAGAAGTAATTGTCATCCCTTAGCTGTGAACTTCCCGTGTAAGTTCATCCTCATCCTTCGTCACTAAGGATGGTAACAAGTCAACCACACTTCTAACCTAGTCTATACCTGCCATCCTTGGCAGCAAATCAGATGATGCCTAGCCTAATCAAAACTCTTACTTAGATGCTAGAAAATTAATCTCCCAAGGCACCAGGCCCATATCATTCTGCTAACAAGATGTGCTGAGTGTCTACCCCGCGTCCAGTCCTGGGCCAGGCACTGTGGGAGACATAAAAGAAATAGAAAGTGTTGGACACGGGCAAATTTGCAGCAGAAAAGAGTAGAAGCACTGAATAGCTGGGAAGCCGTTGCCGCTGTTCAGAAGGGAGATGGTGAAGGCCTGAACTAGGCAGCGCTAGCAAAAGTGAGAGAGAAGCAGCAGTTAGGGAATCAGCAAAGGAAGCATACGTCAGGCTGAGCATCACTGCCAGGCGCAAAGAACACGGGCTTGGGTCCTGATCCCCACCTCATGGCTGCATGGCCCCAAGACCTCAATCATCCTGAGCCTTGGTTTTTCACTTTTGAAATTAGGACAGTAACCCTGTCCTCACCTCCCGGGATTATTGAGAAGATCAGTGAGTTAGCATCAGCCCCTGGTCTGTCTCATTGTGGTGAGTGCTCAAAACTGTTGGTTTCCTTCCTCATCTCCCATAGCTGCACCCCACCTCCTATCTAAAGGTGAGAGGTCACCTGTAGAGAAGAGAGAAAAGGTGAGGGCCAAGCAGTGACATCAGCTTTCTAGGTAGTACCATTAAGCAGATGGGAAAGGTTAGGAAGGGGAACTACTCTGATAGGGGAAGATAGGTTGATTTTTTAAATTTTGGTTTGACGTGATGGTGGAATAGTCAGACTGGTAGCTAGAAACCCAAAGGCTGAGAGCTGAGAATAGGCAGGCAGGAGTCCCAGGATGGGACACTGAGGTCGTTCAAGCCACACGTGACTGAATTCCTAGAAGCTGCAGCAGCTGTGGCTGAGGTGAGCAAACAAACCTGAGCCCACTGGGCTCGTTGATGACGACCCTAAAGATGAAAGCAACCTCACATCACTGACTGGACCACACAGAGCCACCTGGAGGTGACCACACCCACACCAGTCTCCTGGCTGCTTTCCTACAGCATGTCACAGTTTGGAGTTGACAAGAGCAAGGAGATTGGTGTCAGAACCCACTGTTTCTACTCTGACTGTACATCTGTGGGTCCCCTGGATTGTTAAGTCCCAAAATAGATGTATTTTATTTGACTGTGTATATCAAACGGGTTTCCTGCTGAGCTGGGGCCAAAAACAAGCAAACAAAAAAATCATTCTGTTCACATTTACTGAGTTCTTCCCAGAGGCCAAGTGCCTGGCAGGCACAAAGCACTCTGTGTGTGTAGAAGTGGCACCGAAAGAGGTCACAGGAAACAAAGAAGTGACCAGACCATCGTCCCCAGGAGCCTCTCGGCGACAAGCTGGCTGGCACGATAATTATACCACTGGTCCCAGGTGAGAGATCCCCAGCCCCCTACTTTCGTGAAGACAACCAGGCTGTCATGACTCCTGAAACCAGCTGATACCAACAGAAGGGGCAGCACAATTAGAGTGGGAAGACCACCCTTAACTCTGGGAGCTTCAGCAAGTCAACCTCCCTAAGTTGTGTCTGACTCTTAAGGATCCCATGGACTGTAGCCCACAAGACTCCTCTGTCCATGGGATTTTCCAAGCAAGAATACTGGAGTGGGTTGCCCTGCCCTTCTCCGGGGGAATCTTCTTGACCCAAGGATCAAACCCACGTCTCTTATGTCTCTTGCATTGACAGGCCAGTTCTTAACCACTAGCACCACCTGGAAAGCCCTCCTTAAGCCTCAGTTTCTCCTTTTATATCAATTCAATAGCACAGAGCTCAGCTCTGCGGCAGGGCTTCAGTGAGCTCTCAGGAAAGCACACTGGTAGAGAACGCTATGAAGACAGTCTTCAGTGCTGAATTCCAGGCCCATTGTGTTTGCCCTGAGAGAAGCAGGTTCCTCAGGTCACCCCTCTGCCCAGAATCAGCATTAGAGAGGGCTGCTGTGAGAAAGTGGGATTTGTTTCCCATTCGTAGTGGGTTGAATGGCAGGCCCCCCAAAGGTACACTCAAAGCCTAAACCCCTCCCTCACCACCTGTGAGGTTGACCCTGTTTGGAAATAGAACCTTAGCAGTTGTGAGTGAATGGAGGATCTTCAGATAAGATCATCCTAGATTGTCAGTTCAGTTCAGCCACCCAGTTGTGTCCAATTCTGTGACCCCATGGACTGCAGCACGCCAGGCCTCCCTGTCCACCACCAACTCCCAGAGCCTACTCAGACTCATGTCCATCGAATTGGTGATGCCATCCAGCCATCTCATCCTTTGTCGTCCCCTTCTCCTGCCTTCAATCTTTTTCATCATCAGTGTCTTTTCCAATGAGTCAGTTCTTTGCATCAGGTGGCCAAAGTATTGGAGCTTCAGCATCAGTCCTTCAATGAATATTCAGGACTGATTTCCTTTAGGATTGACTGGTTTGATCTCCATGCTGTCGAAGGGACTCTCAAGAGTCTTCTCCAACAACCACAGTTCAAAAGCATCAATTCTTCGGCCCTCAGCCTTCTTGATGGCCCAGCTCTCACATCTATACATGACTACAGGAAAAACCATAGCTTTGACTAGATGGGCTTTGTCAGCAGAGTAATGTCACTGCCTTTTAATATGCTGTCTAGATTGGTCATAGCTTTTCTCCCAAGGAGCAAACAAGGGTCTTTTATTTTCATGGCAGTCACCATCTGCAGTGATTTTGGAGCCCAAGAAAATAAAGTCTCTCACTGTTTCCATTGTTTCCACATCTATTTGCCATGAAGTGATGCTGAAGCTGAATATGAATCTCAATATGGTTATTGATGTTTCTCCCGGCAATCTTGATTCCAGCTTGTGCTTCATCCAACCTGGCAATTTGCATAATGTACTCTGCATATAAATTAAATAAGCAGGATGACAATATACAACCTTGACGAACTCCTTTCCCAATTGGGAACCAGTCCATTGCGCCATGTCCGGTTCTAACTTGCTTCTTGACCTGCATACAGATTTCTCAGGAGGCAGGTAAGGTGTCTGGTATTCCCAACTCTTTAAGAATTTTCCACAGTTTGTCATGATTCACATGACAAATTTAGGGTGGGCCCTAAATCCAGGGACTGTCCTAATAAGAGAAAGGAGAAGGAGAATCAAGACACAGAGGGGAAGGTCATGTGAGGACAGAGGCAGGGACTGGAGCAATTGCTGTACAAACCAAGGAGCCCCAAGGGTTGCCCGCAGCCTGGAGCAGCCAGGAGAGAAGCATGGAGCCGATTCTCCTACCACAGACCTTCCAGGAGGAGTCAACCCGGCTGATAACCGAATTCAGACTCCTGTCCTCCAGAGCAGTGCAAGAACAGGTGTCGTTTTCAATCACATGTATTAATGTGTTACAGCTGCCCTAGGAGATTAATACACCATTCAAGTGGACAGGCCTTGGCAGGTGAGGCCTTGCCAGGGTGCTGCTTCACCTCAGCTGCCCACCCCAGCCTATCTGTCCCCAAGGGTCACAGTTCCCCCTCGGCTGCCGATGGTCCCTTTAGCACCTCTTGTTCACAGTAGCTGAGTAGCATCATCATGTTTTGATGTCACTCCCCTTCTCAGAAGCTACACCGACTTCCAGTCGATTCCAAATCACATTTAAACACATTCTCACAGGCCGTGAAGTTTTATTCTCAGGGGAAAGGCCTGGACAGTCTTATTGCCCAGGACCAGCAACTTAATCTTCCTTGGCAATAACACAGCAATTTTGTGACAGTTGATGAAGCAAACCACAGCACCAGGGGTCTGTCTCTGGCTTGCTGCACCAAGCGGCGGTTCTCAAGCTTTGGGCACAGAGAATCACGAGGAAGGCTTGAGGAGTCATGGACCCCCTTCCCTTCACTGTCCCTTCACACAAATTTCTGATTCAGTATGTCTGGGCGGGGCCGGAGAGCACGCAGGTCTAACAAACACCCAGGTGATACCTATGATCCCTGACCTGAGTACTTGTGAAAACAGCAGGAGCTCAAAGCTCTGCTTCTCAAACGGCTGCACCTTAGGATTACCTCTGTGTGTGTGTATGTGCTTAATTGCTCAGTCGTGTCTGATTCTGCAACCCCATGGACTGTAGCCCGCCAGGCTTCTCCATGAAATTTTCCAGGCCAGAATACTGGAGTGGGTTGCCATTTCCTATCCTGGGCATCTTCTCAACCCTGGGATCAAACTCACATCTCCTGCAATTCGATTACCTGGAGGCTGTCTAAAAGCCCCATGCCAAGGCTGCAACCCAGACAAATTAAATCTCTGAGTGTAGGACCTGAGCATCAGTAGTTCTGAAAGCTCCTCAGGCAATTTTCATACACAATTACATTGAAAACCAGTGGCTTAGAGCCACTCCCTCCCTAGGCAGAAGAGAAGACAGGAGGTTGGGAGAGGCCCTCTCCCTTGCAGCTGGGCCTGGTGCCCCACTCTGGGAGGGTGTGAAGAAGGAGGCAGAAACCAGGTCCCTAGGGAAGCATGACCTCACTGTGGCCACAGCCCAGGCGCTCCAGCCGGCATCCAACCAGAGAGGGAGGCAGTGGCTGGGATCCCGAGCCCTATTTTTGGCAACTTGCTTTATAAGTTTGATCAAGTTGCTTAACTGCTCTTGGCTCTCCTTTCCTTATCTATAAATGAGGGTAATAAAAATACCTATCTCAAAGTGAAACTATAAATGATTAAAGGAGAAAATCTCTTTGAAGTACCCATCTCGGGTGCTATACAGGACAGACACTCCCGTGGCTTCCTCCTCACACTCACCTGAACTGGGTGGAGGGATAGGCCAGGCCGCTTGTCCCTTTGCTCCACTTTCACTCCTAGAGGTCAGGACCTGACATCTTGGTCACACTATCTTTAGCATTAAAGGGGGTCTTTAGGACTCCCTCTGTTTTGTTTTTCATTTCTTCCAAGAATTTTTTTTAATATACATACCTACCCAGCCCCCTCTTTCCAAGTGGCAATATACTTTCGTCCACTTGCTTTTGTTCACTTAACTGTATGTGCTGAGGGCTTCCCAGGTGGCGCTTGTGATGAACCCACCTACCAATGCAGGAGACCCGAGTTCGATCCCTGGGTTGGGAAGATCCCCTGGAGAAAGGCATGGCAACCCACTCCAGTATTCTTGCCTGGAGAATTCCACAGACAGAGGAGCCTGGTGGGCTACAGTCCGTGGGGTTGCAAAGAGTCGGACGTGACTGAACAGCTAACACTTCCACACTTTTTCACTGGAGTCAAAAACTTAGAAAGGCAGAAGCCACTCCACACACTATGAACATTTACTTTTCTCTATAAAACAAAGCAGCCCCTCCCCAAGCCTCCTTTTGAAGGTGTTAAAATCATTTAACAACTCTTATGGTTTGGCTCCAGTGTTCTTGTCTGGAGAATCCCAGGGACGGGGGAGCCTGGTGGGCTGCCGTCTGTGGGGTCGCACAGAGTCGGACACGACTGAAGCGACTTAGCAGCAGCAGCAGCAGGGTTTGGCTTGTGCACTGCCCCCCCCCAAATTTATATGTTGAAGTCCTAAACCCCAGTACCTTAGAATGTGACCGATTTGGAAACTGGGACTTGAAAGAGGTAGTTAAGTTAAAATGAGGTCTTTAGGGTGGGCCCTGATCCAGCAATGACTGGTGTCATAAGAAGAGGACACAGGAGGAGGGAAGGGACATGAAGGCATAGGGAAAAGGTGGCCGTCTGCGAGCCAAGGAGAGACGCCTCAGAGGAAACCAAGCCTGCCAGCACCTCGATCTTCGACTTCTAGCCTCCAATACAGTGAGAAAATAAATTTCTTTTGGTTAAGCCACCCAGTCTCTGGTGCTTTGTTACAGTAACCCTAACAAACTAACACAGAAAGGAAGGTCTGGTCAGAAAACAACATGCTGTGGTCGGAGACTAACTTGTTTCTCTCTAGGAATTTGCTCCCAGTTGCTTGTGTTTCTTGTGACATACGTTTCTCCAGCTGCCTTACTTCCTGATGCTTCTGCCAAGCCAGAACCTACCTGGCATCTTTCCCTGTGAGGGGAGGTCTCTCAGGAGAGAGCTTCCTGCGTCTTGCACAGTTCAGAAGGCTCTGCAGTGGTGGATTGGCTGCAGCTTTAAATGGTGACAGAGCCACCAGCCTCCACGGAAAGACCACCCGAGCACCTGAGAGCTTTGACCCCACTGGGCACTCAGTGAGATTTGTGACTCACTTTTCTAACCCGCCCTCTCGGGGAGCTGTGGCAATCTCACCCTAAGTGTATTCCTGCCCCTCTACCCCTACCCCGCCATTTTCATGGGAGGTAAATGTGGCGTGCAAAACGCGTTTTTAATGACTGAGATCTGCATTTAAGTATTTTCCATCTTTGCTGGGTCATTAAACCTTCAAACCCCTCTATATTTTAATGATTTTTTATAGTCCAGTGATGTGTAGGTTTGTTCAAGTTTTCATTCTCTCCACACTCCCCTGCCGATAAGATGCCGCAGCAAGAGGGGGTCATTGAACACACGTGCTGATCTGCATGAATTCTTTCCTGGCAGCCTGTCCCCTGTGCTGGCAGTGATTACTGCAGAGCACAGCACACCCAGGCTCAGGTTCTAAAGACGGAAGGATGGTCCAAATGACCCTTGGGAAGCAATGAGCAGTGCCACATTAGAGACCATGACACCATTCCTCACTAAGGTGTTGGGACAGAACATTGTCTCTTCAGTGGAGCCCCAGGAGAAGGGTTGGCCTTTGTCTAGGACTGTGCTAGAGCATCACCAAATCTGGCCAGTTCTTACACGATGAGAAGGAGGCAGGAACCAAGACCCACATGGAACAGCAGATTCATATCCCTTCACTGAGTGGAGTAGCAGGCAGAATTGCCTACAGTGTACAAACAACTCTCTCTCTGTTAATTTTACTTTTGCTGAACATGTGGCAATTTACAGGATGGCTGGATACAGTATGGAGCACGGAGAGCACCAGACTGGGGTTGCAAAGTCAGTTCAGCCACAAGCATTTTGAAGAATGCTAAGGCAAAGGGATTTAGGCCACACAGATGGTTTTTTTCCCCACACAGACTTTTTAAAAAATTGTTTTCATTTAGTCCAGGACTTGGGAGAGGGCTCCAGGGTGGTTAAAAAGCTGTCCAGTGGCTACAGAGAGACACTCAGGCAGAAACCCTGATACCAGGGGGATGCAGAGGGGCTCCTTAAAGGCCACTGGGCTCCAGAGGCTCCTAGTCATGCTTGAGGGCAAGCCTTTCGAAGAAGTCCTCACCCAGCCCCACCTGAGGATCAGCCAGCCTGGGAGGTTAGTCAGGCGGCTGCCCATCTGCTTGATGAGTTTCACCTGCTCATCTAGGCAGTGGCTCTCCAGGAAGTCAGAGCTGGGAGTCTGCACAGTCAGGACCAGGACATGCAGACCCAAAAGGCCTGGTTCAGGTTCTTCTCTACGAGCTTGATGGCTTCCATAGCGCCCAGGGTTTTACCCCACTCGTCTTGGAAACAGCTTCTGCACATCCTGGAAGACAGTGCAGCCACTGTGCTGGTTTTGCATCTTTAGGAGATGCTCAGGGACCTCGCACTTCTCCTTGGCCAGTTTGCAGAAAAAGTGGCCCAGGCCCTCAAGAATCACATCACCGCAGTTGAAACAGACACCCAGGAAAAGGTAGGTGTGGGAATCCCACAGATGCTTGTTGATTCGGTGGTTGACTGCAGCCTCCACCTTTGTGGAATAATTCTGTCGAATCTGAGAGCTCATGGTTGAGTGGAAATAAGAGCTAAGCTCAAAAAAAGGTGTTGGCTGCTCCAGAGGCAGAGGATGTCTGAGTGATTGCTGAGTGATTGGTTCTAAAGCTTGCACTGACTGAAAAAGAAGTTAGAGGGAGGCTGGAGATTGGGAGAAATGGTTTCCCAAGCTCTGTTCCGTCCGAACACTTTTGAAGCAAACCACAGCAAACTGCAGGGCACACTGCTGGCCATAGACACTTCCAGAAAATAGAAATCCTTACTTAGGTTACTTTCTCTGAGGTTCAGTTTCCTCACCTATAAGATGCATGCCTTTGGGTGGGATGATCCCAAGGTTCGCTTCTGAAGTCCCTGGCATAAGTGAGTTCAAGCTCAGGGCTCTTGGCCAAGAGAGATCAACCATGGTGGTGGTGGTGTTCTGTCACTTAGTCGTGTTTCTTTGCGACCCCATGGACTGCAGCACACCAGGCTCCCCTGTCCTTCACTATCTCCCAGAGTTTGTCCAAACTCATGCCCATCGAGTCAGTGATGCCATCCAACCATCTCATCCTCTGTCGTCCCCTTCTCCTCCTACCTTCAATCTTTCCCAGCATCAGGGTCTTTTCCAATGAGTCAGCTCCTCGCATCAGGTGGCCAAAGTACTGGAGCTTCATCTTCAGCATCAGTCCTTCCAATGAATATTCAGGACTGATTTCTTTAGAATTGACTGGTTTGTTCTCCTTGCTGTCCAAGGGTCCCTCAAGAATCTTCTCCAGCACCACAGTTCAAAAGCATCAATTCTTTGGTGCTCAGCTTTCTTTATGGTCCAACTCTCACATCTGTACATGACTACTGGAAAAACCATAGCTTTGACTATGTGAACCTTTGTTCACAAAGTGATGTCTCTGCTTTTTAATACATTATCTAGGTTTGTCATTGTTTCCTTCCAAAGAGCAAGCATCTTTTCATTTCATGACTGAGCCACCACCCCAGTGGCCTAGAAAAGCAGCAGCAGCCCCATGTTCTGCCTGGGAATGTCATAAAACCGAATTTGTAAAAGTAAGAAGTGAGATGAGAAATAGGTTCCATAAGGGAAAGCCTGGTAGTTCACACTGCTTGTCTCCAGGGTCTCTTCAGCTCAGTAAACCTGAATTTAGCTCCTGGTAAAGACAAAACAGGTGCTCTGGGTTAGAAAGGTAAAGACAGATAAACTGTCCCTGCCATTGTGGGTCCCCCAATCTTGGTATAATGTTGAGCGTTTTATCACAAGTGAGAAAGCTGAGCATGTGGGTAGGGGGTGTTGAAATTCTTCCATAAAAAGTGTTGTGTATCACAGTACATTTTGGCCTTTAATTTCTAGACTCGTGTCTTCAGAGCCGTGGTAATCATTTATGCTGTTCGCCAAATATTTCCAGGTCTCCTACTGAGCATATAGGTGGGTCATATTTTCCTGAGTCACAAAAGTTAAGTGTGGCCATGTGACTTGTTTTATCAATGAAACGTCAATAGTGAGATACATTTCACTTCCAGGCAAAAGCCTTAAGCACCATCACATGGACCCCCAGGGTTCTTTTCCTCTGCCGTGGAAGCAGACAGCCGGTGCTCACTAGACTGTGCCTCTCAGTGAGGTGGGGAGAGACATGACTGATCCATGATGGGCACATAGTAGGATCAAGAAGCAAATTTTTGTTATTTTAAGCCATACAGATTAAAAAAAGAAAACTTTTAATATCAAACATATGAAAGCAGAAATGATAGTATTGTCGAACCTGCTATACCCATTACTTTAGATTCAACAATTATCAAGATATAAAGGACATTGGGACTTGTTGGCTACTACTACAGTTGTTGTTTTAGTCGCTAAGTTGTGTCAGACTCTTCTGAGACCCCATGGACTGTAGCCCGCCAGATTCTTTACTGTCTGAGCCACCAGGGAAGCTTGATAGGTATATATTCAAACACAACCCATGGGTACACTGCAGTGCTTTCCGTTCTGTCCCGCTGGTCTCTCTGTCACCGAGCCAATGCCATGCTATACTACTATGGATGTGCAGCGTGTTTGAGCAAGTCTCTCTTCTTTACCCGTCTTTTTGAAAGTTGTTTATTTATTATTCCTCAAAAAGAAGTCCAACTGGAATTTTGAGTGAGATTGAGCTGAATTTATAGATTAATCATGAATTCAATTAGGTCTTTACAGACTCATCCAAGATGAGTCATCCTCTATTGGGCCATACAGTCCAAAAGCGTGGAACATGCTCTTTTTATTTAGATCATTTTCTGTTTCCTTTATTAGAATTAAAAAAACACTTTTGTGTAGAAGTTTTGTGTATTCGTGGTTAACCCCTATGTATTTTATAATTCCCGTTGCTGTGGTGAATGGTATCTTTTCAGTAATATTTCCTAGCAGCTACTGTGGGTGGGGAGAGATGCTTTAATTTGTGCAGGGTGATTTGTGCCTGGTAAACTTACTGAAACTTGTCAGTTCTCATTTGTTTCAACCTTTCTTTTTTCTAAGTTGACGTTCAATTTTTCCATTGCTACAGTAAAGAAGCACCCACCCTATTTAATCTCTATGGTAGGTGGGTGGTGAGGGTTGAGGGTGTGACTCAGTGGAAGGAGTGGAAAATGCTTCCTCCTCCAGGCAGGGGCCAGGCCTCTGTGATGTGAACATTCAGGGTCTCCATGGCTTCAGAGACTTGTAGTCAGGCCACTGACCACTGTGATGGGAGAAAGAGTGGCTTAACATTCTCTGGTAACAGGAAAGGGGAAGGGCGGGGATGCTATCAGTAAGAGAGAGGGAAGGATTTGGAGAGGAGGAGGAAGAAGACAGAGAAAAGGGAAAGACTTTGGAAGGGGATATTGATGGGGTGAGGGGTTGGTCTGGAGAAGTATCAGGGACAGTAGACAGTAAGAGAAGCTTCAGGTCCAGAAGAGCGGGAGGACACAGCCCCGCTATCCAGCTGGGCCACCCAGAGAAAACCCTAGGGTCCTTTGGTCACCCGACATGGGGATGGCGGAGGAGCTGGAGCACCTGGGAGACAAGTGTGAGCACCCGGGCCCCTCCCAGTGCAGCCCATGCAGCCCTGGTCACCTGCGCTGCTGTGACCCTAACTCCCAAGGCCTCAGGGCTTGGGAACCCCCAAGTCTGAACCTCCCGCATCCCCAGAACTTCCAGGAGTCAGAGCTAGATCCACAAGGCTCACTGAGCTGGGGGTTCCCACACTTGGTCCTGAGCAGAAGTTTATTGAGGGAGGGTCAGGAGGTGAGAATGTTTTGACCATGCATGGTGTGCCTGTTTGATGAGTAACTGTGGCTGACTATGAAGATTGCTTTGGTTTGGAAACTTCTCTGCGCAACTGTGGGGTGGGGAAGTGGGTTTGCCCAACATTTGATGGGATTGCTGGGGTCAGGATGGGCAGGCCTTGTTCACAGCCGTGATTGGTGACCCTGATTTCAGTGGCTGGTGGAGTGGCTGAAACATGGGGAGGTGAGGAGGGTACCCCTCCAGCCCGTCCTTCCAGGGCTTCTCCAGGAGGGGCTGATGGACAGGCAAGTGCTGCTGGTCTTAGCTGAACTCTGCTCCCTTTTGCTCCCTTGCTGACTTTGATGATGCCTGTACCCCAGGCGTCCACACCCCTGAACTAAAGGAACCACTCCTAGGAGAACTTGGTTTTTTCACACAGAGGCTGGGTTGAGCAAGAGGCATTCAGGCCCATGTGATCATGCAGAGAAGCAGACAGACGCTGTTAGATCCGCGCATATGCCTGATCCCTTGGGTCTCAGAGGGAGATGGAGGGCCCCCCACCCCCCAGAAGGGACTGGCACTGCTTGTAAGCCAGCCATGAAGATGCCAGACTTTCCGTGGAAGTTTATAACCCTGAAACAGAGCAGGCTACTTTGGAGCAAAGAAACCAGAAAGGGGGTCAATGCAATAAGAAAGAGAAAGCTGGGCCAGAAACGCAAATGCCCAGAGTCTGTCAAGGTGCTTTTAAGAGTGGGGACAGCCAGGCTGGACCCAGGGTATCCCCTGCCTGTGGGTGGGTGAGGCCCTGTTTCTGGGTGTGCCCCTCATTTCCTGTCTCTACATGTTGACTGACTGTCTGTGACTCAGCTTTATAAATAGGACATCTGCAGTGAAGGTAGTAGGAAATTCCCGGAGTCTTCTGCCTGGACTGATCTTAGGTGTGCAGTTTATTCGAGTGGAACCCCCGCCCCCCTCCCTCAGCCTGCACCCGCCCCTGCCCCCTGACCACAGCAACCCGGGGCCTCTGATTGGAGGCCCATCTCTCCTGCTGTGTGACTGGAAAACCTCTCCAGGGTGGTCCAAGAGGCACCATGGTTGGGGCCATCCACCTCTGACCTTGTCCAGATGTTCCTGGGGAGAACAGTGGACCCTCACCTCCGGCTCCCTCATGCCCTACTGTAAGTTATCCCATGGACCCTCACTCCCAGGAGGAAGGTGTATTATTATTATTCTTTGGTAGATGGAGAATCCAGACTCAAAACCCATGTCTGACTCATTCTGGATCTTAAGGATTAGCCACAGACTTAAGTTCTCCTGAAAGGAGAATAAGAGTGAGAAAGGATTGGAGTGAGGAAAGGGACCCTCTGTTTTCTGGAGAGAGAGAGAGAGCAGAGGCTGCCTGTACCTTGGGCCTTCAGTTATCTTTCCCTTTCCTTCCTTCTCACAGTGACACATTTCTAGGCCGGTGGCTGTTTCCCGAAAGCCAGACTTGAGGTTTGGGTGACTCAATGGTCCCTGCTGAGACTAGGTTTGAGGGAGAGGCTGAAACCATTACCTATAGAGAGCAGGAGGCCCTGCAGGTGGGGGGGCCCTGCAGGTTTAGGACTGAAATGCTGTCCACATATTTGCCCAGCAACTCCCAGGATGCGTTGGAACAGGTAGCTGAAGCAGCCTCTGAGGAGTCATTGATGGCTGAGGCATTAAACGGAAACACCGATGCAATGCCTTTTAATGGCTCCAGCCTCTGCTCCTTCACAATCAGCCAGGGTCTTTATCACCAGTCTGTGGTGAACTACCCTCTGTGGTTGAGAAGAATTCTCCCACCCTCTTCTGTATTTCATAATGCTAATATTTTTATGGCATATTCCTTGATTTGGATTGGTTTTTCCTCATAATTAGAATCAAGCTATTTTTTTAAAAAAGCAAGGAAGCTGTGGGTTTTGTTCTTCTCAGAGTGTTACATTAAGGACACACTTTGAACTGTGGTGTTGGAGAAGACTCTTGAGAGTCCCTTGGACTGCAAGGAGATCCAACCAGTCCATTCTGAAGGAGATCAGTCCTGAATATTCATTGGAAGGAAGGACTGAGGATGAGATGGTTAGATGGCATCACCGACTCGGTGGACATGAGTTTGAGCAAGCTCTGGGAGTTGGTGATGGACAGGGAAGCCTGGCGTGCTGCCGTCCATGTGGTCGCAAAGAGTTGGACACAACGGAGTGACTGAACTGAACACGATGTCAAGTTGTCCCATTATTGGTTGTGTCATTTGATCCTCTTGTAAAGATGGTATCAGCCAGATTCTTTATTATAAAGCTACCATTTTCCTTCTATTCCTGGGAATGACTAAATAAATACACATCTTAATGGGGGTTTCCCGATCCCCAGTTCCTCCTATAGGTCAGTGCAAAGAGGGCCGGGTGGTTCCTGAGCCTGCAGTGGGTTACATTACAGGGGAGGATCTCTGAGGTTAGGGAACCCAAGTATTTTATGATGGTCCGTAGGTCCTGACTTCTTCTGAAGGAGGAAATCTTATTCTATTATACTGGACACTCAACACTCCTGTATTTTGTTCCACAGGGAGACACTGTCTCTCTCTAAGACTATTTGCTATACAAACATCCTTGCAAAGAGAGTCCAGAAGGAAAGCAGCCGGTGCCTCTGCTTATGGGACACCCACAAATGTGAGAAACCCAGAGGAGTGGTCTCCTGACACCTGTGAAAATTATCTTTCTATATAATCATGTTTTTCCCATGCTGTGGCTGATTGTTCCCCAATATCCAGTCTCTGCATCTTCAGTCCTGGAACCTCACTTCCTACAATGGCTGAGCACATGGCTTTTCAGAATGATGTCTGTATTTCCCATCTTCTCATGTAGCCAGGTGTGGCCGAGTGACTAAGTTTTGAGCAACAGGCTTTAAGTGTAGAGTGTAACTTCTGGAAAGCGCTCTTCAATGGAAGGAATGTGCTGTGTCCTTCTCTTTACGCCTTCCTCTTCTATGGCGTCTCCTAACTCTCTCCTCTGCCTTTTTTTTTTTTTTCTTCACAGCACATAAAACCATTGACATACTGTTTATTTTGCTTATTTTGTACATTGTCTGCCTCTTCTATAATGTTATTTCCGTGAGCAGTACTGGGCCACCACAATCTACTTGTTTCAATTGTTAAATAGACTGAAATATTTCTGTACCTAATGGTGACTAGCCACTGCCCCAAGTTCCCACGTACCCTCGCCCAACCACTCCACGGCACCTCCCAGATACCTGAAAGCCTTAGTCTGTTCAGGCTGACGTCACAAAACCCCATAAACTGGGTGGTCTAAGAACAGAAATTAACTTTCTCACAGCTCTGGAGCACTGAGAAGTCCAATATCATAGTGCTGGCCATGTCAGTGCTTGGAGAGGGACTCTGGAAAGGGCATTCTTCCTGACTTGCAGAAAGCTGCCTTCTTACACACACACACACACACACACACACACACACACATCGTAGAGAGAGGAACTGAGGGAGTGAAAGAGGAAGAGGGAGGGAATCCTCCAGTGTCTTTCCCCACCCTCAACCCCAACCCCAACCAGGGACTGAACCAGGGCTATGGCAGTGGAAATACTGAGTCCTAACCACTGGACCACCAGGGAATTTCCTCCAGTGTCTTTTCTTATAAGAGCACTAATTTCATCAGACCAAGGCCCCACCTTCATGTCCTAGCCCATGCCTGCTAAGTCACTTTAGTCATGTCCAACTCTTTGTGACCCTGTGGACTGTAGCCCACCAGGTTCCTCTGTCCATGGGGATTCTCCAGGCCAGAATACAGGAGTGGGTTGCCCTCCTCCAAGGGATCTTCCTGACCCAGGAATCGAACCCAGGGATGGAACCTGCATCTTATATCTCCTGCACTGGCAGGCGTGTTCTTTACCACTAGTGCCACCTGGGAAGCCCTGTTCATGTCCTCATCTAAGCCTAATTACCTCCCAAAGGTCCTATCTCCAAATACCATCACATAATAAGTTAGGGCCTCAACATATAAATTTTAGGGAAATAAACATTTGGTTCATAACACCAAATAAGCAGGCATCAACTCATGCAGTAGGGGGCTTCCACGTCCTGTTTATGCACTAGGGCCAGTGACTTCCTGGTTAATCAGCACCCAGGCTACACCCTGACGTGCTCCAAAAGGACCTCCTGCTTGATGCATGCTAGATTCTAGGACGAGTCCAAGCCTTTCCATTGTCCATACTAAACTCAAGAGGAGCTGAGGTCATATTTTTAATAAATAAAAATTGGGGGAAATATCGAGCAGCAATGTTCTGCTATTTTTAAAACAAAGGACTTCTTAGTACATTTTCTCAAGTCCTTCCTGTTCTCTTCCCAGGTGAAGAGAGGGTGACTGAACAGAAACAGAGAAGGGGAATCACTCTTTTTTTCCCTTGAGATAAGTGATTGCCAGAACCTTCCTTATGTCCATATGAGGAGTCAGAGAATTCAGAAGAGGCAATGGCAAGTAAGAGGCTGGGGAGGGAAATCAGGTCCACCAGTCAGCTCAGAGCCATGAACATCTTCCCACTTACCTTGCC
Organism: Bos javanicus; assembly: GCF_032452875.1. NCBI lineage: Eukaryota > Metazoa > Chordata > Mammalia > Artiodactyla > Bovidae > Bos > Bos javanicus. Next base: position 42,557,046 of record NC_083877.1, on the reverse strand, counting down.
TCCCTGGAGTCCCCTCTGTGCGAATGAATGATTTAAAGGCATGCATGGATTACACTAAGAAATTTGTAAGCTCTGTGTCTCAAGCAGTTTCTTCAAGTGTGATGTGAAGACAGCAGAGGACAACAGGTGTGATCTCCTCTGGACAGGAGGAGCAGGGCAGGATGAGCTGAGGAGGTGACTGTGAGCTGAGACCTGAAGGATGAGAAAGAACCATGCATGGAAAGCGCAGTCTGGGTGGCAGCCCAGAGAATCTCAGAGGCCGAGCTGACTATGTAATCTGCTAAACCTAGTACAGACAAAAATGCAGGCCCCCAGCCAGGGGTAAGGCAGTCTCCCCTCCCCCGCCCAAGGACATGATGGATACCTGGATCCAGTGATTTCAAGAGCTGTGGGGCTGCCAGCCTGGGCGGAAATGACGTCACATCAGGTGTCTGTCTCCAACCCTCCTACAGCTCTGCCCAGAATGAAGGGCAACAGCAGAATGTGGGCCTGCCAGTGTGCCTGATCACAGCTCCTGGAAGAGGGAGGCCGTGGCCACAGGGAGGAAGGGGAAGGTGGGTGGGACAGGGGTCCAGGGAGCAGGGAGGCAGTAGGACCAGAGGACTGTCGAGGCTCTAGGTCTAGTGCAGTGCTGTGCTCCATTGTCCTGTCTAACTTCACTTGGAAAACGAATTCTAAGACAATTACTGGGACTTCCCTTGTAGCCTAGTGATTAGGGTTCCAAGCTTTCACTGTCACAGCCCAGGTTCAATCCCTGATCAAGGAACTGAGATCCCACAAGCTTTACAACATGGCCCCTGCAAAAAGGATAATTACTAAGAACTGCAAGGTGGTAATCACAGAGTGTTAGACCCCAAGCAGAGTCACCCTTTCAGAGGGCAGGACCCTCATGGCTGCACTGGTCACAGACCCATGAAGCCAGCCCAGCTAGCGGCAGCTGGCATGACTGACCTCAGTGAGCAGGGGCAAGCAGACGAGGGGCAGGGGCCACAGCATATCAGGGCCTGTGAGTCACTGTAAAGATTGTGAAATCTGGCCTTTGACCAGTGAGAACCCACCAAAGGGTTCCAAGCAGATGAGTGACATTTTAAGGTCAGTCTGGTTGGGGAGTAAAGAGTGGCAGTGTGGCTGACCTTGAGACAAGGTCTCTTGGGGCAAGAGACAATGGGGACTGAATGCTGGCAGAGGCCATAGAAACAGAGAGAAGTGGACAGATGCGAGACATTTTTAAGACAGAGTCAAAGAAACAGGAGACAAAGTGATCAAGGAAACAGGAGTCCAGAGTGGGAAGATTTGAGCAGGCAGCCATTGAAGCCACAGAGAAGGAAGACACACACCACGGGGAGAGGCAAGACTGCACAAGCCTGTGTCGGGTCCACCCTAGACCTGCCCCAATCCTGCGTCCCCAGAATCTCAGTTTTGTGGACATTACTTGTTAGTTGCCTTGTTCTTGTATCTGGCTGAACCAGGTAGAATGAGCTGAGCTCCTCTCAGTCCTCCTAGTAAGACGGACACCTCCTGCCCAATCTTTCCCAGGAGACGCTAGCCCAGAGGCCTCGGCTTGTCAGCTGGTAGGACACCTTGCCCGAGGAAGCCAGCAGAGGCTGCTGAGGGCACCTGTCCTTCCCTCACACACATGATGGCTCTGCCTCTTAAAACCCACGTACAAGAATGGGAACAAGTCGGGCCCACAGGAGGGCTCAAAATGAACAGGAAAGAGAACAATGGTTCTATCTGTGACATCAACCTGAGCCTTGGTTATCTCCAGTGTGAAGAGTGGCCTTCCCGCCTGCTGGTCCCTGCCCCTTCTCTGTGGTTCTTAACAACCGCGAGGAGGCTGGGTCCAGCTGTTCTCCCAAGCAGAGGGCTGTGGTGGGGTTTGTACTTTCACTCAAATATCAGTGACAAAGAAACCTCAAGGTCTCCTTTTTGAAAACTCATTAGAAATTTCCAACAGGGGAAGAGGCACCAAGGAGAAGCGGGGACGGGAAGAGAGGAGGGGTAGGGAGGAGGGGATCGCCTAGTGAGAGCTGACAGCCATAAGAAGGACTAAGGAGTGAGTTCTTGCAGGCTTCACTGGTGCGGTCACAGTCCTCGCCTAACCTAACCATCTGTCCCTTTATAATCATTATTAAAAGCCATCATTTTGTCCCTTTCTGGTGGCAAGTTTAGTGGAAAGAAATTCAACTAAAAGTAATGTCTTAAACCTATTAATTTGGAGTAGCCAAAAAGAAAAGGAGCCCACCAAAGATAAAAAACGCCTGCCTTTATTTCCTGTTAATTAGGCCAAAGGGATCTCTCCCTTTTGAATTTCTGAGCTTTTCTCCTTGCACGGAGTGCTGTCTGGCCCCAAGGCTGCTCTCAGAGCACTCAGGACAGTCGTTTAGCTGAGGAAAAACAGCAAGGTGGGGTCCAACTTTTCTCAGCATGTCTGTAAGAAATGAATAAGAATTCTCAGGAAAAATAAGTTTGGGAAAGCATTGGGTTCAAAGAAATAAAGTGGGTTTCTTGATCTAAGAAAGAAATGTGTTTAAGAACCTTAAATGTATGAGCAGTGTGGCTCACCAAGAAAGGTTTGGAAGATGCTATTGATTTCCCAGTTAATACTCATCCTGGCCCCCACTTTTCTGCTCAGATAACCTGGAATGTTTTGGTTAAATACCTGTTTACTTTGTGGGCTCCTCCCCAGTCCTGAGAGGAAGACCAGTTGGTTTGAACCATTCCCGGAGGGGCGGTGTTTGCCTTATTAAGCAGGAGCTTGGAGTACAGCTCTGCCCACAGGCAAATGAGGCTTTTGGACTCCCAGGAAGTTGTTCCTCTCAAAGCGAAATGCAAGACAGTACTTGTCTCTTCTGTCTTTTGACACTAGCACAGGAAGACGTGAGCTTGGAACTGCTGCAGTCAGACTGGGATCTTGAGGGAAGGCCTGGACCACCCAGAGGCACGGTTCTCCATCCCTGGTGTTATTCAGTTGTTGCTTTAACTCTCTGGGTTTTTTCTTCCTTGTTCATGAATGTTCTGTGTCTTTCAGCTCACAGCATCCTGAAACCAAAGGGGACACAGCATGTAGACATTCTCAAATGCTTTTGACCACAGATGGTCCCTCCAACTGGTGTTTACTGAGAATGCTGTGGGCAAGGCCCCGGGGTGAGGGGCGGGGCATTGGGGGAGTCAGTAACTCCAGTTCTGCTTTGAGTTCTGAGAAATGCATGAGCTCCCAGGCCTCATTTTCAACTCTGTGAGACTATACAAGTCTAGTATCTAAGATGCTGCCAGACACAGAGTAGGTGTGTCATAAATCGTCGGTGTTAATAAAGTGGGGGCAGGGGAGGAGAAGTCCAGTTTCAAATCTCATTTCTGCCTAAGAGCTCTAACTATTCCAAAAGTGAAGCCTGTGTTCTCTGGCCCCTACCAGCTTATAGAACCGTCTAGCCCTACATGCAAGCAGACAAAAGATAAAATAGGTACTGTAGATGTCCAAGGTGAGCACCCTGGCTCTAGGGCCTGCAGTCCCTCATTCTTGCACTAAAGCAAGCCCAGCTTCTGCTGGGAGGCTCCCTGGAGGCAGCGTCCTTCCTTAATGCAGACTAATGGCTCTGGGACACTCCTCAGTGAGAACTTCTATGTGTACCAATTGCCTGACCTGTCCCAGATGGTCAATCTCCAGTCTAGACACTCATGATGATGCCAAGTGATTTAGCTCCCTCTTGTCCAGGGCTCCAGCTGAGACTCAGAGCTGCAAGGGGCAGATAGCTGACCCGGGCTTTGCTCCCCTCTCTCTCTCCATCTCTCTGGCCCATTGTGACATTCGATTTGTATGTATGTGTTACACCTCTAGAAGAAGAGTCCCAGGGTTTTCCTGCCTGTGTGTTTTTATCTGTGATGCCAGCTGAGGTCATCACCACTACAGTGAACCCAAAAGGCTGGGGCAGATGGTCCTGCTGTTACCAAATGCACATGCGTGTGACTGACGCAGAGCAAGTCCAAACAAACAGCCGGAGTTTGGAGCAGAGAAAGGTTTACTGCAGGGCAAAGCAAGGAGAACAGGTGGCTTGTGCTCAATGATGCTGACCTCCCTGATGGTTTCAGGGAGAGGATTTTAGAGGTAAAATTTGGGGGGAAGGATGCAGGGTATGAGACTGTCCTCTGATTGGTTGATGGTGAGGTAACAGGGTGATGTGCCAGGACTCTTGTGCTTCAGCCTGAAGTTACCATTCTCCACTTGGGAGGGGGCCTTAGTTCCTGCAGAAGAACTCAGAGATATGTTGCTGTTGTTGTTGTGTACCTTCCTTGAGGAGGAACTAGAACTCTACTCTATTTTACTGCACTGTTTTTTCTTTTTTTTCCGACTGCTCTTTCTTTGTTTCTGCCTTCTCTCCCTTCCCTGATTAGCAACTGTTTGGATCTGCCCTTTGGAAGGAGGAGGTCTAGGAGGCCAAAGCCTATTTCCGACAAACAAGAAACAGGGGACACAAGGGCTTTTGCATCCAGAAGGGTCCCGCTCATTTTCCCTGCCATTGTTCTCTATCTTTGAGCTGCACGTCAAATCTGGGGCTCCATCCACACTTGTTTAATGTGCCAGTGAGGTTCATAAAAATGTTCCCAGCTCTGTAACCAACAATGATTTCAAAATTGCCAGTGTAATCATGCTTCACCATTGCAGAAACCAGGCAATGACTGCAGAGCCTGACCTTAAATGAACCTGGTGTTTGCCTTTTTTTCAGCATTATTGATGCTCTTGAGAGCATCGGCCTGGACATTCATGGGTGCCATCATGGCGGCATGGAAAGCTCATGGGAAGACTGGGGCTTTGCTCTGTTGCATTTGGGTCAATGAACAGCATGGAGAGGAAGTGACTATGAGTGTGTGTGTGTGCGTGTGTGCGTGTGCGTGTGTGCGCATACGCATGCACACCTCACCCAGCCTGTCATAACCCTGTAGAAACACCTCTGAGTATTTAGAGGAAGGAGTGTGGTAGACCAGACAAGTATTCTTATTCATTTTTTTACACACCAAGAACCAGAGGTTCAGAGAGGTACAGGAGGCTGGCCAAGGTGACAGAAGTTAGTGGTAGAGTCGCTTGTGAGAACAAACCTCTGGCTCCCAGACGTGGCAGAGTGCATGACTTTCTTCTGATTGGCTGGTGGTGAGGCAGCACAGTGGTGGTTTGGAAATTTTAATCATCAGCCTTCCGTTTCCAACCAGTCTGGGGTCTACGTGCATGTAGTCACCACCCTCCATTGGGATGGGGGGTCTTAGTTTCTGCAAAACAAGTCAAAGATATGTGTCAGGTTGTTCTGTATACCCCTTGAGGAGGAACTAGGATTCTGTTTTATCGCTGAACTGTTGTTTAAAATATCATTGCTTTTCTTGCTTGACTGCTTTTCCTTTGTTTCTGCATTCCCTCCTTCCCTAATTAGTAACTGCTTATGTCTGCTCTTTGAAACTCCAGGAAAGCCTATGAGATTATAAAGTCTTTTTCTGTAAATAAAAATGGGGAACATGGAGAGATTTTTTTTATCCAGGAGGGCCCCACAGCATCCTGCTCCATTTCGATGCCCCCTTTTCTTTGATGCTCCTCAATCCTGAGGGGAACAAGTTCAGAACAAGAAAGGGAGTAAAGTTTTGAATAGAGAGGTTAATTGTAAACTTAGCAGGGAAATTTGATTTTAGGGGTACTCAGTTTCATTATCTCATTGAAGAAAGAAGTCATTCAGAGAGGACATTCCTGGAGACAGGCAAGATATAGCAAAGGCCAAAGAGGAGAAGAACCTGGGAGAGCAGTGTGTGTGGGGAGAGAGTAGGTGAGGCAAGGAGGTGGCTGTGACCTCACCTAAGAAGAGGGGGACGCATGAAGGGCTTGGTAAAGTGAGTGAGGAGCTTGGGTTCCTTCCCTGGATCACACTTTGGCTCAGGGTGGACCCCCTCCCATCAGAATCCCTGGACACTGAGAATGTTAAGAATGTTCATCCTTAGGCTTCACCCAGCAGATTCTGGATTGACCAGGCCTTTAGAGGGGCTCAGATCTGCATTTTAAAGAAGCTCTCAAGATGTTGGACAATTAAAGAATTAAAGGGTTTTAGATTTTCAGATGGGATTGGTGAGAGGCGGGAACAAGATTGGATTTGCATTTCCATTGCACTTCCAGTGGATCCCCTGGAAACCAGAGAAGGACAGCCTGGGAGGAGGGATGCTGGTGGTTGTACAGCCCAGAGAAGCTGAGGCCTTGGACCAGGATCTTGGCACTCAGAAGGAAGAGAGTGAACTCCAATATTCATCGGTGACTCATCCATGAATTACTGGTAGATCCTCAGTCTTGGGCGTACAGGAGTAAGAGAGGTGATGAGTTTGATTTTAGACTGGCCAAATTTGAGGGGCGTCCAGGTAGAGAAGGGCATCAGACACTTGGAGTTCAGAGTCTGAAGTTTGGTTCAAGGACCAGGTCTGGGTATGGATATGAAAGTCATCAGCTTGCAGTGTATTTACCGTTAAATATCATGGTGGACTTCACATTGCCAGCAGCAGGCTTTTCAGACTTTCCCAGGGGAAAGGCAGTCAGAGTACTAATTTTGCCAGAAGTCAATACTATTATCAACAACGATGTTGATGCATCGTGTATACAGGGGGCAGACTCTTCCTGGAGGATCTTGCACACAGAGGAAACTAAGTTCTCCCCTCATTCTAGATTCCAACTCTAACCTCCCCGAGTTGGCCTGGAGAAAGAGGAACACAGTAAAAGCACCTATCACATCCATCTTTCTGCTGTGATTTGATCTTGTAATGCAAATTTTCTGAATCTAAGGGCAAATCATGCCAAATAGGGTAGCATCCGCTCTCCTAAATTTCTCACTGCCTTCACTTGGAGAGTGCTATGTTAGATTCCAGTCCTTCAGGCACCCACACTTGGTTGGAAGAGACAGACAAAGGAGATGGACATTCGTGGTACACTGTGTTGAGTGCACAGAAATCTAAATAAACTTGGGTTTTTAGGGAAGGCGTATTGGAAAAGGTAACGCCTGTTATATTTTGAAGGTGAAGTAGATGTTGGGTGGATGATGAATGGAGGTGGGGAGAAGATGCATTCTAGGAAGATAAAATAGCATGTGTGAGGCCCGGGATCACAACCTAGGATGTTGTCAGGGTACTGTGGGTGATCAGATGGAGCTGGAGTGAAAGGAAATATGGGACATAGACTGGAAACGAGCCTGAGTGAGGAGAGGGACAGATCCTGGGCTGGGGGTTGGCTTATATGCAAAGATATGAAAATGAAAGTCACTCAGTTGTGAGGCATTCTTTGCAACCCCATGGACTGTAGCCCACCAGGCTCTTCTGTCCATGAAATTCTCCAGATAAGAATATTGGAGTGGGTAGTTGTTTGTTACCTTCTCCAGGGGATCTTCCCAACCCAGGGATGGAACCCAGGTCTCCCACATTGCAGGTGGATTCTTTACCATCTGAGCCACTAGGGAAGCCCAAGAATACTGGAGTGGGTAGCCTATCCCTTCTCCAGGGGATCTTCCCGACCCAGGAATCGAACCAGGGTCTCCTGCATTACAGGCAGATTCTTTATCAACTGAGCTACTAGGGAAGCCCTATATGCAAGATACATTACTTGGAAAATAATCTTTAAAACACTAAGATGCTGTTTAAGGAAGGGCACTAACTGACAGCCAGCTGTGGGTGCACTGGTGAGGAACAGGCAGGAGGCTTTTGCAGTAATCAGCCAGGCATGATAGGGACTTGAACCAAGACGGAGCAGGCTCAAGTCTCAGCTCCTCCTGATGGCCCAACCCTCAAACATGTCCATGCTTCTCCCCACATCTGGCAGCCAAATGAGCCACCATCTCCTGATTCTGGGTTCCATGGTAGACAATGACTGGTCTTGCTGCTTCCACACTCATAGTTCACAACCTATTCCCTATGGGGAAGCCAAAGTGAACTTTTAACAGTGATTCTGTCCCTTCTCTGCTTAAAACCCTTCTGTGGCTTTCCATTGACTGCTCCTGGAATAAAATCCAGGCTCCTTCCCCCAGTGCATTTGAATGGCCCCTCTGACCTGTCTAGCCTTGTTTCCAGTCACACACTTTGTGGTTGGCTGTACTCCCTAACTCCTGCCCCTTCTTTCTATTCCTTAAATTTGCCCAGCTCATTCCATTTAGAGCTTTTGTGCTAGCTCTCCCTCCTGCCTGGATCTTCACACGCTGGCAATCCTTGCCTTAAAGTTGCAATTTAAATATCTCTTCCTCAGATTCTTCCTTGAAAATCCCCTCAATCTACAGGAGCTACTCAGCGGTTCTCTATCAAATCACCCTGTTTCAGTTGTCTGAGCAGCTTTTACTACCATCTGGCGTTTTCCTGTTTATCTGCCTACCTATCTATCGTCTCCCTCCTCTGTGGTCGATAATCTTTGAAAACGGCCACCACCAATTCCTTCTCTTATTGTACGTACAGGCTACTCCACTCATCACGAGGTGGGGTCTGATTCTCCTTTCATTGAATCTGGACTTTTGATTTCCTATTACTTGCCTTGACTGACAGAATGCAGCAGAAATGATGCTGTCCAAGCTCTGGGCCTAACTTTTAAGAAGTCTGTCAGCTTCCACTTTTACTCTTGGGAGCTGGCTGCCATGTGATGAGGCGGACCGCCTGGAGACTGCCATGCTGTGAGGAGGCTCAGGCTTCTGTGTGGAGGAGCACGGAAGTGACAGAAGTACAGTGATGCCTGAATGTAGATGAGTGATCCCAGCTGACACCCAGGGAGGCAGAAGAGCTGCCTAACCTGGCCATGACCAGTTCCCGACCAGAGAAAGATGAGACATAATCAGCCCTTGTCTGAAGTCACTAAAGTCTACAGGTTCATTGCAAAGCACTAGGTAACTGAAATCTCTTCCCACTAGAATGAAGCTTCACCAGCTTTGCCTAGCAGCCCCTGGTACATGCATAGAATTAGTAGGGATTTGTTGAATGCATAAATTTGGGGGAAATGGAATGGACCATAGACCAGAAATCTCAATAAAGCAAAAATGTTGGTGTTTGACATTGGGAGTGCCAGTAACCAAGTTTAGGGGTATTAGAGTTTAACATTTCAGTTCTGAGTTTTGAGGACATACAGGATGTGGCCATGGTTGAAATGGAGAGAGGGAAAGGTCCTTGAAGTTGAGGAGGTGGACAATAAGGCTAGGACACCCATGAGAAAAACCAAACTCTCCCAAGTTGATGGCAGGACTAGCTGTGGGGAAAGGCCCTAAGAGCTTCCACTTGAGAATGTGAGAGGTCCACAGGGGAGGCTAGGGTCCTTGGAAAGATCTAGTTTCAACTGAGGCAAAATGGAATTAGTAAAGAGTCTGCCCACAGGAGTAGGATGGGGAGTCTGTTCACAATTAAACAGAGGAGGGCAACCCAAAGAAAGAGGTTGTCAGGGAAGGGTGTGAGGGGAGACAAGCTGGGGGGCTGGTGATGGAGGGGGTGTCAGAAAGCCATGCTGGGCCGAGAGTCGAGCAAAGCATAGAGGAAGGTTTCACTCTGGGAAGAAGTAAAGGGCCACTGGGGTGAGATCACAGGGGAAGGTAAGTGGCCTTAAGATTCGGGCCAGCCTGAAGGTATAAAATTTGATTTTCCTGCCAGCACACCCAGAGGGTAGATAATGTTTGCTACTGGCAGTAAAGTCAGCAGTCTGAGGATTTCCTCAGGATTCCAAAAGAAATGTGAAGGGGTATAGTTTGGGCGTGGTTAGACCCAAGTCAGTAAACATCCACCTGGACTGCTGGCCTTGACACAGCCCCTCTGAGCAGGTGGGGTGGGGGCATGGGCAGGCTGAGTCCTGGGTGGGGATAGTGCGGCTCAGATGGACTTGTGTGCTCTGCAGAGCTTGGCTTTACACGAAGGGTTGGCATGGCTGGTCAGAATTACCTATGTAGGATCATTACCCTAGCAGTCTGTGGAAAGGTGAACTGGCTTGAGTCGCATCTTTTCAAATCTTTGAAACAAAAAAACTTTATTCTTATTTTTTCATAGTATAAAAGTAAAACATGCTTAACTGAAAAACTTTGTTTTCAAATGTCCGAAGCAAAAAGGCCTTCTACCCCATGCTCCTCATCCTTGTCTCCTTCTGAATACAAAACAATGAACACAAGTAGGAGATACGTCTCTATAAATTCTCGTTTTAATAATGTGGTCACAGTCTCCCTGGGCTATTCTATTTCTTGCCCTGATTCTCAAGTCAAATGGAACCAAGCAAAGAATGGGTGATAGAACTAAACAACAGATTCCTTCAAGCCCTGCAGATCTATTACTCAAACTGAAAGGCATTTATTAAGCTTTGACTCACAGGACTGGTTTGATTACAAGTGACTGAAATCCAAGGTAAGCGGATTTAGGCCAAGAAGGAAAGTTAGTGGTTTATATAAATGAAAAGGAGAAGATCAGCTCAGTAATTGCTTAAATGATGCTGGCAAGAATCTCTCCCCTAAGTGCCCTATCTTCTCGACTCTGATTTTTCAGGGTCAGCTTTATCTCCAGCAGAATTTCCTCCAATTAGCAATCCCCAGGGACTCTAGGTTAACTTCCTGGTGACTTAGCACCAGCAAAAAGATACCTTTTCACCTACATCAAAATTCTGAGGTACAGTTCTCATTGGTTGGGCTTGGGTCACATGCCCTTCCCTGAACTAATCATAACCTGGAGGATGCAGTGCTCTCATTGGCCAGCCCAGTATCACAGGCCCATCTGAAGTAGCAATGGTGGCATCAGTCCTACAGAAGCCACACAGAAACAAAAGCTGCCGTTACCACAAGGAGGGGCGTGGCATGCACCCCCGATGCAAACAACAGCTGCTAACAGAGCAGCTTCATGGATGTGAGACGTGTGCAGTCACATGGGGCCCGGCGCTTAGAAGGACCCTGGGCTTGGTTTAATGCTCCACTGTCACCAGTTTGAAATTCTTAACAATTTTTGAAGGAGGGCCCCTTCAGAGTCTGTGACTGCACATTTCTCGTTCATTTTCCACTGGATCCTACAAATTATGCAGTCAATCTTGCTGCCACACTACTGTGTGTACTGGGAAGACTTCCACAAACGAAGACATAGTCCCCTCAGAGACAAGGGCACATTTGGGAAGAAGCAGGTGGCCTGTGCTGGTTGAAATATATAAGGAAATAGTGGAAACTTATTTTATTCATCTATTCATTTACTTATTCATTTAAATCCCTGGTGGCTCAGATGATAAAGAATATGCCTGCAATGCAGGAGACCTGGGTTCAATCTCTGGGTCAGGAAGATCTCCTGTAGCAGGGAATGGCAATCCACTCCAGTATTCTTGTCTGGAGAAGTCCATGGACAGAGGAGCCTGGTGGAATCCACAGGATCCAAAAATCTTTGGGGTCTATGGATCACAAAGAGTCAGACACAACCGGACACACACACACACACATTCATTTAAAGCCTTATTAAGGAGGTCCTGCTACTTCTAAGGAGCAGAAAGAGAAAAACAAATGACTGTCAAGATCCTCCAGAAGCTCATAGTGTGTTGGAAGGGGAGATGTGTACGCATACACAGTGAAGCAGTGTAAGGGTTGTGATGAAAAAGCATGAAGAGCTGCCAGAGCACAGAGGAGACACCACCACCCAACCCGGAGGTGGGATCAACCAGTATAGTACCAGGAGGGGAGGCATACAGTTCACCAAGAGAAGCCAAAGTCACACAGTAGGTTAAGCTTCTTCGTTGACAACTGATAGGGAAACTCAGGCAGATGGATCCGTAGAGCAGGAGACATCATGTAACATGCTTCCAGATGGAGCTTGTGGATGAGCAGGTGTGTAACACTCCTCTGGACCACCATCACTCCCCTGTCCCACCATCACTCCCCCAGTCCCCATCCTGGCCACTGAATATGCTTCACCTGACGACTCCTGCAATCTAGTATCCATCCTAAATGTCAAGACTTTTGAAGTTATCAACTCAGCAAGCAAAATATTTTTTACATCTTGGAAGACTACAGTAAATGACTTGAATGACCCAATAAGGAGACAACATTGAAACAACTGAAACCCTCCGTCCCCTGAAATCTTCATGTATCTGAGCCATTTTCACCCTGTTTTAAGAAATGAATGACTTATCCCCATATACCTGCTTCATTTCTTGAGAGTCTGGGCACGAACAAACTCACACTGGGCAGTGGGACCTTTCTCCTTCTCCCTTTTGAGAATTGTCATGGCCTTGGGTTTTTCAGGCTCATCTCATTTCAGTTAGCTATGATCATCATTTTCTCAAAAAATTACAATTCACTCAAAAATTTAAATTGAAAAAAAAAAAAGATGGCTCCAAAAATAAAACTTAAACAGGGCTCCTGCCCTCAAGAAACTTACATTCGTTTTGATAAAACAATGTCTAACACCTCCTAAAGGAGATCAGTCCTGGTGTTCATTGGAAGGACTGCTGCTGAAGCTGAAACTCCAATACTTTGGCCACCTCATGCGAAGAGTTGACTCATTGGAAAAGACCCTGATGCTGAGAGGGATTGGGGGCAGGAGGAGAAGGGCACGACAGAGGATGAGATGGCTGGATGGCATCACCAACTCGATGGACATGGGTTTGAGTGAACTCCGGGAGTTGCTGATGCACAGAGAGGCCTGGCGTGTTGCAATTCATGGGGTCGAAAAGAGTCGGACATGACTCAGCAACTGAACTGAACACACAGCAAGTATAATAAGAGAACAAGGCAGCTTGTGAGTGTCCGAGGCTGTCCTGTCTCAGAGTTGGGTGGCATCCTTCTCCCCAGACAGTTCTTTGAATGCATTGAATGGCTTGGGAGTTGAGAAGTGTCCTCTGGGAAGAAAAGTTGGATTTGGTCCACAGTTGGGTTCAGAGACCTACAGACATGTTGTGGGGAAGGGCACGCCTGACTGTATGAAGCTGGAGAGGAAGAAGCAGCAGAATTAGGGAGGACAGGTGATCTAGGGTCAGGGTCACTCCTGGACCCATGGGAGCCCTCCCACCAGCAACAAGAAAAGGCCGCAGAGCAATGAATCACTGGAACACTTAGGGACTTAACATGACAGTTATTTTATTCCTATCACTGTGGTTCTGGGGCTTCACTGGAATCAGGGAGGTGTTTCTTGCTAAGGGCTTCTGATCTCCAATTTCCTAGGTTGCAGTCAGATGGTGGCTGTACCTGGAGTCAGCTTTTACGCTGACTGTTGGCCAACACTGCCTCTGGGGCTTTCTGCCAGAACACACCCCTCTGTGTGGCCAGGCTCCCTCACCATATGGCCTCTGGGTTCCAAGAGTGAGGCGGGGCTCAAGCCCTGCCCAGGCTTCTGAAGGCATGGGCATCCCCCACCGACATTCTGTTTGTTGGTCAGGCAGTTTCAGAGACCAGATTCCAGGAGAGGGGATCCAAAGCACCACCTCTGGGTGAAGGTGGGTCAAAGGACTTGGGGGCCACTTTTAAAAATGGAACACTGTCTTTTTTGAGTGTGAGATGTCTTTCCTGAGTTCCTTCTTTAATCCTCACAACTATTACGATTAGAACCAGGCACACAAGAAAGTGAGACTCAGGGTTGCCCAAGATCACACAGCACTCCAGCTCCAAGGCCTGTGTGCTTAACCACTATTCTGTTGGATTCTCAATACCTAGGGAAAGAGGAGTCTTCAAGGGGCTGAGACCGGAGTGGGTGGGACCCCTGAGCAGTGGTTAAGCTGGGCACTGATGTGAATGTGACCACGCTGGCCCAGAAAGTTTCCTCAGCACTCAGGTTGCATATCACATGACCGAGCCTTTTCACTAGAAAGGGATTGGGGGCAGGAGAGATGTTGATGTGGGCTGGCCTGCCCATGGAGGCCTCTGTACCTTCTTCTGCTGGGCCTTGAAAGGCAGGAAGGATTTGAGCTGCGGGGGAAAATGGGAAAGAGCTATGCAAGTGTTCTTGTCGGCTCTCTCAGGTTCCAGGCTTCAGCCTTCAAAAGGGAAGTCACTTTTCCTGATGCAGGCTGTTGGGGTCTCATGCTGAAAATAAGCTGTTTCTTCCTTATGTGTCTTCATTTGGGGGACACATGATTTGCCAAAAAGACATTAAGTTCAAGTAAAATAGCTTTACCCTACTACACACAAAACTTATACAGGAGTTGAGTTATTATTACATGCTCCTGTCACAGAATGCAAAGAACTTTCCACAACAGGAAACCTCAGAGGCTTATTCTCTGAGTGTCTGTTGAAAAGAGCAGGGAGTCATTTGGGAGGGGAAAAAAAAATTGGAGTTCCACCTTAATTCTGGCATGATCATGTGGTTGGAAGGTCAAAACAAAAACCTACAGCCTTACTTTGTATTCAAAGTTCATCAGCAGAGATTGCATAAGACTCTCTGATCTGGTGGGTCAGGGCACCAAGGCTGGAGGGCCCTTGAGTTTATTTTGCGGCGAGGTTGCTGGGTTTCGGAATAAAGACCTATGCTTAGTGTGTAATTTCCTGCCCCGCTCTCTGCAGTGTCGGCAGGGTCTGCATCACCCAGCTGGTCTCGAGGGAGAGAGGATCTGTGGCCACAGTTTTCCAAAACCATCCAAATGGGGACCCAGAAAGAAGAGAGTTCAGAGGCCCATCAACCCTCTGAGGAAATCCTGGAAACCATTGTGATGAAAAGGTACTTTCTTCCTTAAAGGCAGAGAAATCTGTCAGTGGAACTGAGCCTGGAAGATTTGAGAAGGGCTTGGGCACTCCTCCCCGTGGTGAAGATAAAACAGATGTGTAGGGATGGTGGGGTTTTAGCCCCTGAGCATCCAAAGGACCTGAGTTTCTTTTGCTTGGAATACACTTACACAGAGAGAGCAAGGCCAGCCTTCAAGTTCAAAGGTGACACATCCATTTCCAGCTAGCTACTTAAAATTTTTTTAACTCAAGAAATATATGCTAATTGCAGAAAAGGCGTAAAACTGCAGAAAAAAGCCACCTGTAATCCTAATACCAGAAATAATCACTGCTATTTTGGTATATTTCCAGACATTTTTCTAAGCGCATATATATTAATATACAAATGGTTATGTTCTGTTGTTCTTTTTCACATAACACTATACCACAAACACTATAACATAAACACAAACACACTATTATATAGTGTTTCACAAACACTAGGAAAGTTTTTCAAGTCAAGAAATACATTTCAATGATATTAAATGTCTAGTATTTCTTTACAGAGCTGTATTATTTCTTTAATGAATCTTCTACCAGGTCCTAGGCTTTGGTCTTCATTATTAATGTTGTTTATAATTTTTTGTTATAATAACCAATACTGTAGTGACTGCTCTTACTTATTTCCTTAGCATATGCTCCAAAGAATGTAATTGCTGGGTCAAAGCTTATGGATATTTGTAAGGCTTTTGATACTACTACATCAGTCAGAATAGGCTAAATCTTGTTACACTCTGCCAAGCTCTGTGGCTTAACACAGTAAATATTTATTTCTCTCTTACGCTGCAGTTCAAAGTAGGTTATGTGGTTGGAAATGGAAGGAGCTCTGCCCTGTCATCTAGAACCAAGATTTGGTCATTTGATGGCTCTGCATTTGCCAGGACCTTGGAGTTCTTCCCTGGATGCTCTGATTTCAACCAATAGGCAAAGGGGTAGGAAGAGAGGGAAAGACATGGAGAATTGCACAGGTGGTTTTAGGTCCAAATTTGGAAGTGACTCTCATCACTTCCTTTGCAACTTTCCCTTTGTCCCGAACTCAGTCAAATGAACATTTCTAACTGCCAGGGAGGCTGGGAAATGTAGTCTTTGTGTGTGTCCAGGAGGAAAACATGAGTCCAATGAACACGGAGTATTGTCTCTGCCTCAAACTTGCCAACCAACCAAGTTCTTCCAGTGTATGTTTCTACCACAGGATATGAGATTTCCTATTTCTTTATATCCTCAATAATTAAGAGACATGGTTTATGTTTTAGATTTCGGGTGATTTGTGTGTGGCTTTGTTTTTTCTCTGCACCTGGTTCTCTCTTTGGAGATAATCTTGCTGCCTTGAGTGAGAGGCAGCCTGCATCCCTGTCCCCTAGGCTTGTTACTGAACCAAACCCAGGTCTGCTCGCCCAAGTCAACCTACTGACAGCAGGTTGTGGTGAAGCCAAGTGCAGCATTCATCACAGGGCACCAAGCAAGATGTCTAGGGCAGCTAGTGCTCTGAACTCCCTGGTGGGTTTCAGGAAAGCATCTTTAAAATCCAGGGAAGGAAAGGAGTCACAGAGCATGGGAGCAGCTTGTGCACAGTTCTCTGATTCATTGATGATGTGATAACAGGGCAAGGTCCCATTATCAATCCCTAGGCGTCAGTAGGTCTGGGGGCTGTGTGCTCATGGTCATCAAGTATTTGATTTCTTCCATTTGGTGGGGATTTTAACATCTATAAAACAGCTCGGGAAATGTGTATCCACTACTATGATCTAGGTACTTCAGAGAGGAGCTACAGCAGAGGATATGCGGGAGGGGTTCATCCTGGGAAGACCCCCACAGGGTCCTGCTCAGTTACAGTTCTGGGTCTTTTTTTTTTTTTTCCTTTTTTGGCTTGTTCTTTCTTCTTCCCTTCCTTACTGTAGAAAAAGGTATAGTGTGCAGGTGAAGACGACATGGGTGATCCATTCAGGGGACCTGCCCAAGCCTTGGCATCATGCCTGGCTCACTTGGGGGCACAGGGTAAAAATCAAAGCTCTGCATTTTCTGTGCCATCTTAGGTGTGTTCCAGCTTATGATACATTTTCACAGGGGAAAAAAAAAAGTTAGAGAACGGAATTGGGAGGCAAAAACAACAGCCTGATGCTGACTTGGCACATGTACCTTGACCCAATCGTCCAGGGGCTTGTCCTGAGCACTCAGCATTTCACCAAGATAATCTTTCCCCAGTGAGTGGTGGAAATCAGGAGTAAACTGCTTAGAAATCACAGAGCGACGGCAATAAAATTGTGCAAAGCCTGTGCTTGTCTCTCTTCAAGTGAGCCCATGTTGCCAAACACCAGCACACAGCTGAGCTGTGGTTTCCTCCTTGTTTTGAAATTTGGTTTCCAGAGAGAATGCTCGTGAATGGCTTCTTGTTCACATCTCCCTCCGGGAAAGCTAGCTGGTGCCTGCTGGTTTTCTGGAGGAGCGAGGTTTCTGATGAGGTCTTTGCAGAGTCTTCACAAAGCATACTCGTCCAGTCCGTCCAGGGAACTGAGCACTTGGGCATCAGCAAGGCAGAGAAACACAACCCAAGCAAGTCACAGACCTCCCAGGCCAGCAAAGTTTCTGGGCCTCGGCATTCTGAAAAGCTGAGGACAAGTTGTGTGTCTTCCAAGCTGCACACTCTGAACCCTTCCCCAAGAGGCAGCCATGGTCTCTGAGGGGAGATAAGAAGAGCTGGGGCTCCTAGGTGAGTGAGCCCCACCAACTGTAAGCCTGGCTTATGACCTAGAAATGGAAACAGGAAGTGGCTTAGAAATATAAAGAGTACAGCCAAGGCAGGGGTGCAGTAGAAGTCTCCTCAGGCCAGGAAGTGTGCTGTGAGCAGAGGTGAAGCCTGGCATCTTGTCTTTCTCTCTATTACCATGATGCCCTCTAGCATCATGGCAGGGCTGGGCTGCCTAGATATGGAATGGGATGTCTTTCTGGGGGTGGTGTACAGGAGTGGCAGAGGAGGGACAACTGTGGATCAGTGGTTTCTCTCCAAAGTGAACCGTCTGGAATGCCACAGCCCCTGTCCACCCCATCTCTGCCTGTGGGTTTGAGTTACTGAGAGGAGTTTTGCTAAACCTTATAAATCTAAACTCTTAAGGTGCTTTCAGCAAGCACAATCAATCTGATGACTTTCAGTGATTCCTGGAGGGTTCTCTGGGTCCATGGGGGGAAGGATTTCTCTGCATTTGTGCCAAGAATCAAGTTCACTGTCATCCCTCGATTCTAAGGAGAGGAGCCAAGGAGAGGAGCCTGGGTGAGGAGGCTGCCCCTGCTCTGGGCATGGCCCTGGGCGATTCTGGTCACAGGTGGCTGATCCAGGTAGAGAGGAAGGTCCCACTCAGGGTTACTCCCTCTATAGAATTCCTCCCGAGGATCCCCTTGGGACCAGTTTCTCAAAGTGTGGTCCTTAGGCCACCAGTAGCGGATATGGAGGTAGAGGCAGGGCTGTTAAAAATGCTAGTGCTCAAGTGGGATAGGACGCGGGGAAACCTATGGCTGATGCAGGTTGGTGTTTGGGAGAAACCAACACAATACTGCAAAAACAATTATCCTTCAGTTAAAAATAAATGAAATTTTTTTTTAAAAAAGGCTGGTGCTTGGCCACCTCTGCACATCTGCAGAGTCTCAATTTCTCAGAGAAAGTCCTAGAAATCTGTTTTTCCAGAAGCACACCCTTCCCCAGGTTGACCAACATGGTGAAATTTAAGAACCTTCCTTTATACCAATCCCAGTCTCTTTTATGGTCCTTTTCATGAAAATAGTGTTTCCCTTTTAAACTTTTGTGACCTCTGAAAATGAAATCTGAAGCAGAGGGATCTACTTACATAAGAAACGTCACCTGTGGTCTTAACTGCAGGTTTGGATTGCTGATTGTATCAGGGGATTTGAAGGAAACTAAGTTTTGGGGATCAGGCTGCCCGGATCTACTTCTGCACTCACTTGTTGCTATTAAAGGGGCCACTCAGTTTTTCCTTCTCTTCTCTTTCTTCAAGACAATGCACCTGCTGCCTTTGGAAGTTGTGTTCTTGGAGTCCTTTGGCATAGGGGCAACTGAAAGTAAATTTCTTCATGTTCCCTGGTGGAGCAGGAGTGCACCCATAGATGTTTCCACAGAGAAAACATGGACCCCCAAGGGAATGTCTAAAAGCCAAGGGCGACATGATGAAGGCGTCAGGAAAGCATCAGTTGCCCTTAGCACTGCTCACCCCGTGGTCTCCTCCAACTCTAGCCCTCTCAGAGTTCCTCTTGTATGAGTCTGTGGCTGGTAAAGCAGCTCTCTGGGGAAAACAAAACAAAACAAAACAAAAAAACAAACTCTAATTTGTAGTATTTGCCAATTTCCACAGTGTCAATACTCCCACCATGGCAGCGTTACTAATGGTTTAACAACTGGCTCACAAAATTCTTGAATATTTAATCAAAAGCCCTTGCAAACCAGAGGGAGACAGTAGCTAATCCTCTCAACTCTGCCCCAGAAAATCCCCACATCACACGAGGGGTGAATATCACTTTCGGCCTCTTAGTCAGAAGTGGCTGAAGGTCGCCCAGGCTGTGATGACTGAATTTCTTCGTGGTGAAAGTGGAAGGACAGGATTCAGCGGGGAATTCAAATTGGAGATGAAGTCTGCATTTCTCCCTGGTGGCTCAAGAGTAAAGAATCTGCCAACAAAGCAGGAGACGGGTTCAGTCCCTGGGTTGGGAAGATCCCTTGGACAAGGGAATGGCAATCTAATTCAGTATTCTTGCCTGGGAAATCCCATGGACAGAGGAGCCTAGTGGGCAAAGTCCACAGGGTCGCAAGGATTCGGACAGCACTGAGCGACTGAACTCCTGCTGCATTGCTCCATCCTGGCCTCACCTCCCCCTGGGCTGGAGCCTTGGAGGGAGTCGTGTTCTTAGGGCTGCTCGTCAGTGGTCAGCGTCATGGTCTCTCAGGGCTCCCACCTCTCTCTCTCTTTCTTGCTCTCTCCTTTAAAACCCTGTGCTCCTGTGCCAGAGCACAGACTGCTTGTCTCTTAATTGGACAGGTTTTAAATGGAGGGTTTGGAAGTCCTGCCATTGGCTGGGTCCTCCCTTTTGGCTTGGGTGGTGGAGAAATGGACTCTTTCTCAAAAAGCCGGCCTCGGGAAGCCTCCCTATCTGAGACCTCAAGGCTGAACAGCCCAGCTGATGGTTCCTTGATTTTAAGGGAGTCTTGAGAATGGCAGGGGTGGGGCAGAGTTCTCACAAAGCTGAGTGTGAGCAAATGTGCCCACAGACTATGGTGCCAGAGATCACACAAACCTTCCTTCCCCTTTTGAGCCTGGGGATGACGTCAGAGCAGACCGAAGGGAAGATGGTGACCTACTTTTCTTCTCCAAACACTGGGTAGCTGGCTACATTTTCAGATCTAAATCTCACCCACACTGCAGCAGTTTCTGTTCCCCTGCCCTCCTGGGCGTACTTCCGGCCAGAGCTGGCTTCCTAAAGCGGAGTTTGGTGTGGGAGTTCTCCTCAGAGAGGCTGGTCTAACAGCCTCAACCCCAACCCTCCCAGACCTCGACGTGCATGCTCAGGCTACCCAAATCCTGCTAGGTGGACAACGCAGGAGGAGCCAGTCTCCCCTGGTCTCAACCAGGGCAGTCAGTTAAAGAAGAGTCTCACTGGAACCAGCCTTGAGTCTGGGACCTCTCTAGTATTCTAATCACTCGATGGCAGTCAGTTAACAAATAGTTACTGAGAATCTATGAAGGGGTTCAGAACATGCCACCCTCAAAATATGCCACCTGTATTGATTGTTTTGAGCCGAAGTCACTTGAGAAACAGCAGATGCAGGAAGGGCTCTCTGACCTCCCCCTTTCTACCTAAAAGCGGGTCACAAAATCTTCCCCCAAGAATGGTGACCTCTATGCACTAGGAAGAGAGAACGTTCTTATCTTCAGAGACTAGGAGAAGAGGCCCAAATGGACCTGTACAAACAAACCCACTAAAATGACACTTATCTTCCATTGGTTTCCTCTACCTATTTCCTAGTCAGTGGCCCACAGTTCACTGCCCCATGCCTAAGCCCCTTTGTCTTGTCACATCCCCACAATGTATTGTTTTTGTTTAAATGGTGTATAAATTTCAGGGCCCAACAGCTTCTTCAGGTCTTCATTTTCCTTTTGAAGATTCCTCTGTAGATGTAAAAATAGCACATAAAATTGTATGCTTTTCTCCTGTTAATCTGTCTCATGTCAATTGAAGTCTTCAGTCCAGTTCCAGATCCTAATAGGGTGGAAGGAAGTTCTTCTTCCTCTACACCAACTTCCAAGATGATGGTGGGCAAGGCACAGCCCCTGCCCTCAGGGAGAGGACAGTCTAGTTTAGAGGGAGGGTGGTCCTTACATAAGTAACTTCAGCTAAAATTCAATGATGAATAGGAGGTAGAGGGCCTTGAAGGAGAAGCACAAGACGCAACAGAGACATGAGACAAGGAGGCTAATGCAGGCTGAGAAGTCTGGGGAGAGTTCCTTGAGTGAAGGAGGTTAAAGCTGAGACCTGAAGAATGATTCAAGGGCAATGGAACATGACATTGGAAGGGGAGATTCTGTGGGACATAAAGATTTTGTGCTTCAGGAGCATCCTTTTCTCAAGCATGTTCAGTTCAGTTCAGTCGCTCAGTCGTGTCCGACTTTTTGTGACCCCATGAATCGCAGCACGCCAGGCCTCCCTGTCCATTACCAACTCCCGGGGTTCACCCAGACTCACATCTATCGAGTCATTGATGCCATCCAGCCATCTCCTCCTCTGTCGTCCCCTTCTCCTCCTGTTCCCAATCCCTCCCAGCATCAGAGTCTTTTCCAACGAGTCAACTCTTCGCATGAGGTGGCCAAAGTACTGGAGTTTCAGCTTTAGCATCATTCCCTCCAAAGAAATCCCAGGGCTGATCTCCTTCAGAATGGACTGGTTGGATCTCCTTGCAGTCTGAGGGACGCTCAAGAGTCTTCTCCAACAACACAGTTCAAAAGCATCAATTCTTCAGCGCTCAGCCTTCTTCACAGTCCATCTCTCACATCCATACATGACCACAGGAAAAACCATAGCCTTGACTAGACGGACCTTTGTTGGCAAAGTGATGTCTCTGCTTTTCAATATGCTATCTAGGTTGGACATAACTTTCCTTCCAAGGAGTAAGCATCTTTTAATTTCATGGCTGCAGTCACCAACTGCAGTGATTTTGGAGCCCAAACAAATAAAGTCTGACACTGTTTCCACTGTTTCCCCATCTATTTCCCATGAAGTGATGGGACCAGATGCTATGATCTTCGTTTTCTGAATGTTGAGCTTTAAGCCAACTTTTCATTCTCCACTTTCACTTTCATCAAGAGGCTTTTGAGTTCCTCTTCACTTTCTGCCATAAGGGTGGTGTCATCTGCATATCTGAGGTGATTGATATTTCTCCTGGCAATCTTGATTCCAGCTTGTGTTTCTTCCAGTCCAGCATTTCTCATGATGTACTCTGCATAGAAGTTAAATAAGCAGGGTGACAATATACAACCTTGACGTACTCCTTTTCCTATTTGGAACCAGTCTGTTGTTCCATGTCCAGTTCTAACTGTTGCTTCCTGACCTGCATACAGATTTCTCAAGAGGCAGATCAGGTGGTCTGGTATTCCCATCTCTTTCAGAATTTTCCAGAGTTTATTGTGATCCACACAGTCAAAGGCTTTGGCATAGTCAATAAAGCAGAAATAGATGTTTTTCTGGAACTCTCTTGCTTTTCCATGATCCAGCGGATGTTGGCAATTTGATCTCTGGTTCCTCTGTCTTTTCTAAAACCAGCTTGAACATCAGGAAGTTCACGGTTCACATGTTGCTGAAGCCTGGCTTGGAGAATTTTGAGCATTACTTTACTAGTGTGTGAGATGAGTGCAATTGTGCAGTAGTTTGAGCATTCTTTGGCATTGCCTTTCTTTGGGATTGGAATGAAAACTGACCTTTTCCAGTCCTGTGCCCACTGCTGAGTTTTCCAAATTTGCTGGCATATGGAGTGCAGCACTTTCACAGCATCATCTTTCAGGATTTGAAATAGCTCAACTGGAATTCCATCACCTCCACTAGCTTTGTTCGTAGTGGGAATTTAGATGATAACTGTCTTCCCTTCATATACAATGTGATGGTAGAAACCACTGTTGCTCTCCAACATTCTTTCCTCTTTTCTTAATAATACATTCCTAGTTTTTGTTTGGCACCCCACTCCAGTACTCTTGCCTGGAAAATCCCATGGACGGAGAAGCCTGGTAGGCTGCAGTTCATGGGGTCTGGAAAGTCGGACACAACTGAACGACTTCACTTTCAGTTTCCTGCATTGGAGAAGGAAATGGCAACCCACTCCAGTGTTCTTGCCTGGAGAATCCCAGGGACAGGGGAACCTGGTTGGCTGCCATCTGTGGGGTTGCACAGAGTTGGACACAACTGAAGCAACTTAGCAGCAGCAGTTTTTTTAAAGTACATAGCTACCCAAAGAAAAGATTATATGACCACCTTACTAAGTTATTGCTAATGAGGTATAAGCAAAAGTAATGTGTGGAGTCTCTGAGGGACCCTTCTCCTGTTGTCTGGAATCTGGATGTGATGGCTGGAGGCTGAGCAGCTAGCAGGGGCCAAGAGGAGACATGTTAAGGTTGAGGGTATAGAATCTTAAGTGCAGCTTGGTTTCCTGATGACCACAGGATTGCCATACCAGCTCTATATTGTCTGTTGGCAGACTTCTTTATGGATAGGAGAATTAAGGTCAATCTTTACAAAGCCTCTATTATTTGAGGATTCTCTATTATACAGAGCCAAATATAATCCTAAGTAACAGACACAACTGCCTTTCAGCCTAATGAACAGACCATTTATATATATACCCACAAATTACTTAGTTTATAGGAAAGTCTATGATGATACTGTCTCTTTCCCAGCCCCCTTTATCCCCTTCCCATCCCCTTGTCTTCACCTTTCCCCCTGCACCTCCTCTTTCCTGACTCCCACACCAGAGTTGCCTGACCTCAGTGTTTCTGCCTCCACAACTAACAGGCTCACAGCCCAAAGGTCCTCAGAGCCCCTGCTGCCTTCCCCTCACAGCTGCCTGGCAAGCGTCCCACTGCAGAGAGGCCCGGGTGGGCCAGGGAAGTGGCTTCTGCTCCCCTTCCCAACGAGGTGTGAAGAGTGAGAATAAGCAGGCAAAGCTGATAACGTGCACTAACTGGGAGAAACCAGAAGAATGACTAATGAAACTTCCCTTTTCAGGCTCTGCAGGCTTGAATTGGTCTGTTTGCCCTGCCTCTGGCTAACTGGGTCCAAGAAGTCATGATTCAAAGGGAGAAGGGCTGTGTGTCTGGTGATAAACACACCAGGGCTGTGTGGTGACAAACTCAGGGTCTGGCCAGGGTGAACGCAGACCTCCGCCCTCGCCGTGAGGGGCAGATAAGTAAGGCCTCATGCGGGTTGAATTAGATCCCCTCCCCAAAATATGTTGATGTCCTAAACCCCTGGTACCTCAGAATGTGACCTTATTTCAAGATAGGGTCTTTACAGGAGTAATAAGTTAAAATGAGGTCATTAGGATGGGCCCTAATCTAATGACTTGTGTCCTCATAAAAAGGGCAAATTTGCAGGCAGAGAGGACACAGGGAGAACACCACGTGGAGATGAAGACAGAGATGGGGGAATTTCTACAAGCAAGGGAATTCCAAAGACTGTCAGCCACCCACCTGAAGCCCGGAGAGAGGCCTGGGGCTGATTCTCCCTCCCAGCCCTCAGTTTTCAACAAGCAATAATCACACTTTGGGTGAACGTCATTGGCCACTGTGACAGCTTCTCACAGCCTTCAGAGGAAACCAAGCCCGCTGACACTTTTATCACAGACTTCCAGCTTCCAGAAGTCTGAGATAATCCATTTCTGTTGTTTAAGCCACAGTTTGTGGTACTTCATTAGGGCAACCCTAGCCACTAACGTGAGGTCCCTTTATGTGCCAGCAACAGAGGAGTCTGGTGACAGCACTGGTCTTAAGTGATTTCCCTGCTGCCTCTCATCGGGATATGAAGACATTAAGGGCAGTTGGAGTCTCCTGGGTCATTCCGCTTGACAGAGACCCCAGCGAGTCCTCTCACCCCTTCGGGCAGGCAGCCAGTGGCAGCCTCAGTAAGCTCTCAGAAGGGACTTCTCTGCTCTCCTCCTGGAGTCGAGTTACACAAGGAGACTTCCCAGGGGAGAAGGGCTGACACTAACTGGCAAGGTCTGCCTGTGAATATCTTATCTATCTGTCTATCTATCTATCATCTCTGCTATTTTTTTCATTTTCCTGGCAGAAAAATCAGTATCTAGATGGGTAAGAATATTTCAAGTTATGTAGTCTTTTCAGACCCACACTAAAATCTTTCTCTGTTGAATGATTCTGGTATGTGTACAAACACACACAGGAAAAAATTGTATGCGGCTTCCCCTGCCTCGCTGTGCACACACACACACCCTTTGCTTTCCACTGGGGGATTGGAAGGCAGAAGGGATGGGGGAAGAGAAACATGCAAAGGCTTTGCAGAAGCAAGCCAGCCAGCCCAGCGACCACAGCTGGCTCCTCCCATCTGCCCCCTGGTACCACCTCTTATCCCCATAGTCTAGACTCAGGCTGCTTTGGGCACAGCGGGTATTGTGTGAAGCAGATGAGGACTTGTAGCTAGGAAGCATCTGTGTTGCTTCTTGTTCTGCTGATAGTCCTTTATATCTACCATATATGCCTCACCATAACCAGATGCTAACCCCATTTTTAAGAGGCTGAATCTGGGACTCAGCAATTCACCCCGGGGGAGCTGAATGAGAAGCCATGAGATAGGGCTGTGCCATTGTGAAAAGTCCATTCTGTGTCCATGGTGCACAGCACACTGGCTATTAAGGTCCCAGAAGTCTGTGCTAAGTGGGTACAGAGATTGTTTCCTGGGTAAGGAAATTTGTATTTCCTTTCTCGTTAATTCTACAGTAATGCTTTGGGTTGATTTTATAGCATTGGCTGCAGAGAAGATGATCATGATAATGAGGCAAAGGTGTGTGGAAATTGAGGGAAAGCCATTTGTAGAATACATATGGCAGCCTGCACTGTGCCAGGCTCGTGGTGAACACAATATGCGCCTTGATTTTAGGGGCTTAAAGTCTAAATAGGAAGATCAAACTAAACTCGTGTGAAACGAGTTGACAACTGATGTTTCTCTAAGCTCAAAGTGGCTTTATTCGGGATTTGCTGAGACCACCCTCTCTCTGTGGGAATGGAAAGGGGTATGGATTGTAAGAGTCCAGGTGGTTGGCTCCAGAGGCCTGGCGAGTCTCCTCCACCCTGTCATGGAAGGGCCCCACCGTTTCTCGTGGTGTCTCCGCACTCTCCATGCATTTGGCCCCTGCCTCTCTCTCTAAGAAGTTCAGTTTCAATTCTCTCCTAATCTCAACTTATCCAAAGCTTCCACCTGCTCTGACTCTACCTCAAAGCATCTTTTGAGCCTTAACCACTATCCCAAGCAGTATATTCTTTCTGTATTTGGCAGTCGCCTGGTGGTTCTTTCTACATTTGATTGGGCCAGCTTCTAGGCCTCTGTGAGCCTGGATTTGATTATCCTTGGATCCGTTGCCATCCCTGGAAGTCCAGTCAGCTTTGGCCAGGAGTAGTGGATCACAAGACCACCTAAGGGTTATGTGCAGACAGACACCTAAAACAAATCCAGTATGGGGCCTTTTGATTATAAAGTCAACCAAAGGTCTTAGGAAAGAGAAAGCACTCTGAGCCAGAGAGAGTAGGCTTCCTGGGGCCATGACGTGGCTGGGGTTTCAACACATGGCATTTGAGTCATGAGAGGGAAACAGAAGGCTGAAGTGAGCGCTGTGGCAGATTGTAGCAGTGTTCGCAATTATGTTCCCCTCCCTGCGGAGGGGTTCCCCCAGATGACAGCAGACTTGGCCATGTGATGCTTTTGCCAATAAAGTGTGAGTAAAATGGAATTATGTCATTTCTAGGCAAAAGATAACCGAACCGTGGTTCTCCATGTTCTTGTTTCCCTTTGCTCTGGGAACACCACTGTCCCAGATAGGGAGGTCTCCATCAGCTTGGGTCCCAGAATGAAACAACTTGGAGTAGAGCCAGAGCAAGGCCATGATGGATATATATGTAAGGTAAATAAGATATAACCCTTTGTTGTGTTAAGCCACTGAGATTTTAGGGTCATCTGTTACTTCAGTATAGCCTAGCCTAGACTGACTGATGTCAAAGATCAAGTTGTGTCAGATAAATGGGAGAGAGAGAGTTGGAGGTGAACAAGTAATAAGAAGTAGAGACAGGAATCCAGATATCAGAAAAGGAAGACTTAAGCAGGATAGCAAGAGAAGACCTGGAAAGAATCAACAGACTTCAAGAGTTGCCTCAAAGGAAGAGGTACAGGGTTTTGGTAACAGGTTGGAATAGGGAACACAGGAGAGTAAAGGGTAAATAAATACATAATCCTTTACTGACCAGCTTATCATAGTTGAGAGTTGGAAGCATTTCAAGAAAAAGATATCCTTTTTAAAAAATTTAAAGTAGGGTAGACATCTAGTTAGTAATCCCCAGTAGGCATTTCAGATTGGGGTCAAGGCTAGTTGGGCCAATGAGTTTTTAGAAACTGGTATTTTGATCTGTAAACATCACAGGTTATGAGAAATGGAACACAGATACAACATTTGTAGAGAGAAAGCAATACTAGATGGACAGAAGGAAGAGGAGGGACTAAACCCAAGATCTTCCAGAAGCATCACTCCATCAACTTAGGGATGTCTCAGGACTACTAAGTTGGCCCACCAGACATTTCTCATCATGTGGTGGAGCAGGGCTCTCAAGGAGGCCTGGCATGAGATCTCACATGGTGTGGAGCCCATGGCAAGGCCTCCCCTACTGACCCTCAGTCACTGGACTATAAATGTGGTGGAGCACAAAAGATTAAATGGAATCCAGAGATTATTTTTCATTTTTCAAACCTCATTCACATACATTGCCTCATTGATGTCTCAATAAAAAAAACAAACCTCATAAAATATGTATTATCTCCGCAAAGCAGATGAAACAGAGGCTGGGGAGAAGTTAAGGAACTTTCGGAGGCAGAACTCAAGTGCCATGCTCTTGTTAGCACTCCACATCACCTCTGTGATTCCACCTCAGCCTCCCTCTGAGAGCGCCCGGAATCACAACACATACCCAGGAGCCCCATTTGGCATCTTTGCAGAGTTTGGCTTGAGCACAGTTCAAGACAAGGGGCAAGAAACTGTGTGCAACAATCATTTCCGAGCTCTGAGGAGCTCTTCCTTTCCAGTGAGTTTGGTATCTGTTTAGCCTCTGTCCTTGGAAGCTTTCCAGAAGCAAGACCAGGACTATCTTTAATACTAAGAGGAAAGCATGGCTTTTGCATTGAGAAAGATTTGCATTGGTTTTGGGGGAAACTCCTAAAGCACATATTTGCATTTTCTCTTGCTTGGAGAGGTCACCCAAGAACTGGCCCCTCCTCAACTTTTCTATAGGATCTCCCTTTTAGTGGAATGGTCTTCCCAGATCCCTCAAACTCCAAAAGACTGCACCCAGAAGTTCCCATGGGGAGGTTCTCATGATGGTAACAGTGTGTGTGTAATTCTATTTTATGCTCCTTGAGAGCAGTTGTTGCCATGTGAGAAGCACAATGGCACCCATTGTTCTATTGGCGGAAACTGACTTCTGGCTCCCACTTCTTCATTTTCTTCTACTTCCTGGTCTCCTTTAGAAGACCAAGGAACAGCTGGACTGATGAGGTTGTTGGCTCACATATAATAGGTCCTAAGAACGCCTCCAGCCCTGCCGCAGCTGTACCAAATGAACTTGGCGCTATTTTATACAGTAAGATGCCATGCCATTGCAGACCATGCACGGCCCACACCACTCTCTCTCATGGACCCGGGAGAGCCAGTCAGGCCCACCCCTATGGCTTGTCTGCTTCCAGCATTGAATTGAAAGTCTTCCTTAAAGGAAGGTGACAACTACATCCTTGTTGGATCTTTAAAACAAGAAGCTAGGATGTTTCCCAGAAGCTCTGAATCTGTACTTCAAGGGCAAAAAAAAAAGCATTAACCTAGTTTAACTATATTTTAGGAAATGAATGCTGGGCATTGGAAAACCCGTTTTGCTTTCAGCTCTAGGTTTTCTGGAGAGAAAACAAGACAAGGCTCACTTCTGAGCACACAGGATACAATGCAGAGATTGGGGCCTGCTGCTTAAGAACCTGCAGTTTTGGACCCTTCAATGAGTAAGTTTGTCAGAAAGAGCACTTGTGACCATATTCTGCTGAATATATGCATTTGTAGGATGTCGTTTGCTCAGGCCCCTTTCAAAGAGCCTTTTCTCTTGGTAGCGTGTATAAGGCAGACAGGGTTAGACTGGTCCACCGTGGGAGTGGATGGGGGTGGGGAGGCCACTTCGAATTCAGGCTCTATCTTTGTTGCAACCGAGACACCATTTCTATAGCTCTGTCAGGTGTATACATAAGGCATCATCTGCAGTTAGCATTTGCAGTGGCCGCATACTCAAAACTGCTATAAAGAAAGTTGGAGCTTTCTAGCAGCCCATGAATTGAAATTCTTTCACTTTAGGCTTGGAAAGACACTTAGTTCTTTGCTCAGGAGGCTCTTGCCCCAGGCCTCCATGGAAGCTCCTTCTTTTTTTATTCTTAATTTGCCACACTTTCATCTCTTAAAGTGGTAGAGGACAAGGTCTTGTTGACTGGTAAGCTGGAATTTGCCCTCATCTCTTTCTCCCAAAGGGAAAATTAAAACAACCAAGAAAAGAAGAAACAAAAAAAGCCCAGTGTTTTTATCCACTCCTGCATAACAAATTACTCTTGAACATAGCAGCTGAAGCAACAAACATTTATCATCTCACAGTTTCTGAGTTAGGAATTCAGGATGGTCTCTCATGAGATTGCAGTTCAGTGGTTGGCTGGGGACTGCAGTTATCTGAAGGCTCAACTGGGGAAGGATCTGCTTGGAAGCTCAGCCATATGCTTGTCAGCAGAACTTCATTCCTCACTGGTGGTTGGCCAGACTTCGGGGCCCCACGATATGAACATCTCATAGCCTGCCTGAGTGTCCTCATGACATTTCGCTTTTTTTCATTCCCCAAAGAACTGTTTTAATTTTAAAAAGCTTAAAAACACAATGACAATGAAGCACTGATTGTGCCTTAGGCACAATCCCAAATCAGTGCTGACTTAAAACTGTGTCCTCTCTTTCCAAGAAAGAGAAAGCGGAGGACAAAGTTCAGTCTACAGTGAGAAGGAAAAGAAAGAACAGAAAGAAACCAAAACGGTGCTTCCCAGCAGCTGAGATTATTCTTTGTTTTCAGACTGCACCCATGGAAATGCTTATTCTTCTTATATGAGTCTTTTCTTTACAACCTTTAATTTTTTAAAAACTGCTATCTACTGAACAAGAGATGCCACGTTTTCACTGACAGGACAGCCACTTCTGTGCAGTTTTTGCTTTTTCAGTGTGGGTCCTCCTTCTCTGAAAGTGTCAGTTCAGTTCAGTTCAGTTCAGTCGCTCAGTCGTGTCCAACTCTTTGCGACCCCATGAATTGCAGCACGCCAAGCCTCCCTGTCCATCACCAACTCCCGGAGTTCACTCAGACTCACGTCCATCAAGTCAGTGATGCCATCCAGCCATCTCATCCTCTGTCGTTTCCTTCTCCTCCTGCCCCCAATCCTTCCCAGCATCAGAGTCTTTTCCAATGAGTCAACTCTTCACAAGAGGTGGCCAAAGGACTGGAGTTTCAGCTTTAGCAGCATTCCTTCCAAAGAAATCCCAGGGCTGATCTCCTTCAGAATGGATTGGTTGGATCTCCTTGCAGTCCAAGGGACTCCCAAGAGTCTTCTCCAACACCACAGTTCAAAAGCATCAATTCTTCAGCGCTCAGCCTTCTACACAGTCCAACTCTCACATCCATACACGACCACAGGAAAAACCATAGCCTTGACTAGACAGACCTTTGTTGGCAAAGTAATGTCTCTGCTTTTGAATATGCTATCTAGGTTGGTCATAACTTTCCTTCCAAGGAGTAAGCATCTTTTAATTTCATGGCTGCAGTCACCAACTGCAGTGATTTTGGAGCCCAAACAAATAAAGTCTGACACTGTTTCCACTGTTTCCCCATCTATTTCCCATGAAGTGATGGGACCAGATGCTATGATCTTCGTTTTCTGAATGTTGAACTTTAAGCCAACTTTTTCATTCTCCACTTTCACTTTCATCAAGAGGCTTTTGAGTTCCTCTTCACTTTCTGCCATAAGGGTGGTGTCATCTGCATATCTGAGGTTATTGATATTTCTCCTGGCAATCTTGATTCCAGCTTGTGTTTCTTCCAGTCCAGCATTTCTCATGATGTACTCTGCATAGAAGTTAAATAAGCAGGGTGACAATATACAGCCTTGATGTACTCCTTTTCCTATTTGGAACCAGTCTGTTGTTCCATGTCCAGTTCTAACTGTTGCTTCCTGACCTGCATACAGATTTCTCAAGAGGCAGATCAGGTGGTCTGGTATTCCCATCTCTTTCAGAATTTTCCAGAGTTTATTGTGATCCACACAGTCAAAGGCTTTGGCATAGTCAATAAAGCAGAAATAGATGTTTTTCTGGAATTCTCTTGCTTTTTCCATGATCCAGGAGATGTTGGCAATTTGATCTCTGGTTCCTCTGCCTTTTCTAAAACCAGCTTGAACATCAGGAAGTTCACGGTTCACATATTGCTGAAGCCTGGCTTGGAGAATTTTGAGCATTACTTTACTAGCATGTGAGATGAGTGCGATTGTGCGGTAGTTTGAGCATTCTTTGGCATTGCCTGAAAGTGTAGTGAGCGCAAATTGACACCTGCAGGGCCCAAAGCCCCAGAACTCTTTTCAGCTCCATCTGTAGAGCAAGGTGAAGGATTTGCTGCATTTGTGCTTCAAAGATACAGCTCACGTTGGTTGTCCTTCTCAGTTGGCAAACTGTTCACAAAAAAAGCAGACTTGATCCTCTCTATGTGATGGCAAAATTTGATGTCAGGGCTCAATTTTAAGTTCATATACTTAAAATTTTTTCAAGATTTATTTATTGTATTTTTGGCTGTGCTAGGTCTTTTTGCTGCATGGGCTTTTTTCTAGTTGCAGCAAGCAGGGACTACCCTCTAGTTGCAGTGTGCAGGGGGAGCATGGGTTCTAGGGTGTGCAGGGCTCAGTAGTTGCAGCTCCTGGGCTCTAGAGCACAGGCTCAATAGTTGTAGCACACAGGCTTAGTTACTCTGCAGCACGTGGGATCTTCCCAGATCAGCAATGGAACCCATGTCTCCTGAATTGGCAAGTGGATTCTTTACCACTGAGTCACGAGGGAAGCCCAGTCCTTTTACTCTTGAATGATGGTAAGGGTAAGGAGCAACAGGGCTTGCCCATCAATTTCCTGGTCTAGTAATGTGGCAGCTGACTTCCCCCAGAGCAACTGATAGAAGAGAGAGAGGAAGAGAGAGCCCAAGGTAGAAGCCACCATATTTTATAACTTAATCCCAGCAGTGACAACCCATCTCATCTGCTATACTCTTTTATCAACTAGTCAAGTGTCTTTCGTAAGTCTGCATCTCTGCTCTTCATCTCTGGGTCCTTTCTGTAAAGTCAAGTGTTTGAACTAACATAGTCTTTAAGTTTTGTAAAGTCTGTAATTCTAGTCATTTGAGGTTAGTGAAGAAAAGAGTGAAGAAGGGAAAGAGGAGGAAGAGAAAGGAACTTGGGTCTTGTGAAACAACCCCAGGACTTAAGCCCTGGAGCTGACTCTAGGCCCAGGGTGGATGCAAGTCCTACCGTTTGCTGAGCAAGGAAATGGGAATGGGAGGCTCTGATCTGATAGCTGCTACCCTGTTTCCCTGACATATTTCTGTGCAAGAGCCAAACAGAACTAACCGAGGCTATTCTGCTCCTGGAGAGAGAGCTCCCCCAGTTTCCAGAGCTGGTAATGGTTTGCATATAAATAGATGATGCTTCTTTAGTGTGTAAATGTGTTTCAGAGGGGAGTGCAGCCACCCCAGTACCTGTCTCCTGGGGAGAAGCTCTTGAGACCATCCTTGCTTCTTATTTCACATCCTGCCCAGCCATTTCAGACTCTTCTACCATAGGTGATGGAGCCACTGAACTCTGGGGAGCATGTCGCCCAGTAGGCAATGGGGTATCTTGATGTGGGAAGGCTTTCAGCTTTTCACCATTGAGTACTAGGTTAGCTGGGCTTGTCATAAATAGCTTTTATTATGTTGAGACAGATGTTCCCTCTGTACCCATTTTGGGTTTTGTCATGAATGGATGTTTAATTTTATAAAATGCTTTTCCACATCTATTGAGATGATCATGTGGTTTTTGTCTTTTCTTTAGTTGATGTGGTGTATCATATTGATTTGTATCTGTTGAACCTAGGATAGGTTCATACTGTGACCCTAGGATGAATCCAACTTGATCATAGTATGTCATCCTTTTTATGTATTGTTGTATTTGTTTTGCTAATATTGGGTTGGCCAAAAAGTTCGTTTGGGTTTTTCCGTAACAGTTTCTGGGAAACCCCATATTTTTTTGTGACTGGAAATCTTGATGTGAAAGTGTCCTTGAAAGTCTCTGATGGGGCTGGTCCTGCTGAAAGAGCAGGGCTAGGCTTCACTAATTGTCAACTAACCTTTCTTTGGGTTCAGCACAAGAAAATAACAGTTTCTCAGAACCAGATACATGACCTTTTGCAATTTTTGAGCTGAAAGACATGTTCTCAGAGGTGAATTATCTACTTCAGTAACTGTCTTGGGCATTCTCTGGAAGCTCCCAGGCTGCATGATTACCCGTGTAATTTCTTGGCATGGGTGGTGACGCTTGAGTCATTCCAGGAAACATCCCAGGTGTTTATTCCCAAATGCCGAGTTTTATTCCTCAAGTTTTGAGCTGTTCCTTCAGGAAAGCTTCCAGTTTTGTGGTTCTCATTATAAAACCAGAAAATTTAATTGCTTCAGGAAGTCCCCAGAGCTGAGTGGAAAGTGTCTAAGACTGTCAGACCCTCAAGCAGAGCATCTATTCTTCTCCAGAGCTGGGGCCAAGCAGAAGAGCAGTTGGGATCTGGTTAAGCCAAAGAGACTAAATGCTAAGTCCTCAGCAAGCTATCTGAGAAAAATTAGGAAAGCCTGTTTGGAAAGAAAGAGCATTATCTAAAGAGCTAGGCTATAATATCAGGAGTTGCATTCTACTACGCTGAGAACATCCCTCCCGACATTTCAGACAAAAGGTCTGGAGCTGTCTGCTGCCATTTTAATTGACTTGGGATAAAGTAAATATTGTGTCTCTGCATCATGAGTCATATGGCTCTGTTCCTTGGACCAGAGCCACCCTAGTGGAGACCCGTTTCCCAACCCTGGATAGAGCTCTCTAGGACAGAGACTCTTCAGCTGGCCAAGCTCCTCCCAGATTCAACACGCACCTTCTTTCCTTCTTCCATTCTCTTCCCTTTCCTTGTCATGCCTCCTTTGGTCTCAAAAGGCCAATAAGTATATTCCAGATTTGGGGGTTTGGAACATTCTTAAAACAAGAATCTGAGACATAAATGGGGTCTCATAGGTTATCTAGTTCAACTTCTCCTCTAATTAGGAAATCTTCAAAGATCTGGCCTCTGGGAGACACTTTGTGACAGGCACAAAGCAGTCCATTCTCTGGGTGGCTCTAGTCTGGCAGAATCTATTTGCATACTGACTTTCTTAAGCTGAAGTCTCTCTAACACTCATATTGACTCTTACTTTACCTTCTAGGGCAATCTAGACTATAGCAACTTCTCCTGCATAGCAGCCTTTCAAATGTTCGAAGAAAATATCTAGGAAGCAGGGTGACCAGAACATAAAATCTGGATCTGGATGAGTCCCGGGTCTGCTGCTGTTGGTTGTGTGTGTGATTTTGAGGAAGTCCCTTAACCTTATCTGCAAATGGGGTTGGTCCCCACTGGATAGAGTGGTGTGCTGGAACCAGAGTGTGTCTCCTCTTTCCTCTTTGCCCCGTGATCTCATGCTGGGTGCTTAAAATGAGCCACAGTGGGATTATTTACACCATAAACATTGGCAAATGCTATAAATTGGGACTTCTTATTGGCTTATGTTTTGTTTTACCAACATATCACTGATCATCTCTCAACTTAGTGGTAAGGATCAATTAAGATAGTGCATGTAAATATCCTGTGTGAACTATAAAGTCTATAGAAATAATAAAGATTATTTATCTTGATAGACTGTTACAAAATAGCCCCCAATGAATCACGCTCCTGAAATCATACTGCTGCATGGCCCATTTCCACATTATATCTGGGCTGCTCTCATGATGTGCTTGGTTCAGTACCAATGTGACAAAAATTTCAGTCCTGGGCATTCAAAGCTTTGCAGCATCCACTTTTACCATCTTGCTGTCCTGAGAAGTCATGAAGCCTGGGCTAGCCTCCCTGAGGATGAGAGGCCATGTGGAGAAGGAAGATGAACGAGCATGCTGGGGACAAGGGTGCGGCCAGTCCAATCATCTCATTGAAGGAGACAGACATGTCAATGAAGCAATCACGGCTCCTTCAGCCCCAGTAATCTGCCAGCTGGCTGCGAATGCATCAGTGAGCCCAGCCCACGCCACTGCACCACATGGGGTAGAGAAAACCTCTCCAACCCAGACTGCAGAATTGTGAGCAAATGACTGGCCGTTGTTGGTTTAAGACACCAAGTTTTAGGTGTGGTTTCTACACAGTGATAGATGACTTATTATAGTTATTATCCCATCAGGGCCCTCCAGGTCTTCTCTTGTCCAAGTCAGACTTTCCCAGCTCTCTGCCTCGTCGTCTGGCTGGGCTCCATTCGCTGGTCCTGGGGTGGACATGGTGCAGGCTCCCAGTGTTCTGACCGTGCAGAGGCTGGGCGGTCCGCTCTCTGTTCTGGATCCTAGATAATCATCACAGCCAGAGGGTGAGCCAGAGCTCCTGGCGCTGGAAGCTCACTCTGTGAGCTCATTCTTAGCCTTTGCAGTCAACCCAAGCCCCCAGGCTGTGAAACTACACTCTCCTATCCTGACATCTTAAAAAAAAAAAAACAAAATTAAGTACTCGGTTTATAGTCATCACCATTAAACTGACCGTTTCACTTTCAACGTTGTTCTTTCAATCTTTCAAAATCTGGGCTCCAGTTTGATTTTAAATTTTTCCATGACTATAGCATTTCCTTCCATGCACACATTCACCCCCCACACCCAAACACACATACATCCAGATGCCCATACATCAAACACACAGAAAAGCACATGTGCATAACAAGGCAGAAACTCACTGCAGTGTTCACAGCAGCTGCCAGGTCTTCCTAATAGTCACGACGCTTCACAGCCAGCCTTCTGCCCACTTTTCAGTCTCATTTTCTTGTGACTCCTTTTTTCAGTAGCTGAATCTACAACTCTTGACTGTGGCATTAAACAAGCAGGGGTTATTTTTCTCAGACGACAAGAAGGTCAGAGATGGGGCATCCAGGACTAGAGCAGAGGCCCAGTGGTATCATCAGGGATCAGGCTTCTGTGGCCCTTTTGTGCCATCCTACATGACATCCTCGTGGTTTCTGGATGGCTGATCCACCCCAAACTGTTGCATATGGGATCCAGGCAGGAATGAGACAGGAAGGGGAAAGGCAAATGGCCAGGGACACAGAGCCTATTCCTTTTTACTGAGAAAATGACAGCTCTTCTAGAGGCCCTGCCCAGGAGACATCTAGTTACATTCATAGGCCAAAACCGGGTCACATGGTCAGCCCAGCTATGAGGGCATCTGGGAAGGTGAATACTTGTACCTGGGCACATCGCCACCCTGAAAAAAAAAAAAAAAGAACTAGGGTTCCGTCAATAAGAGAGAAGTGGAGAATGAATAATGAGTTGGGACATAGCAGGGTTTGCCACATTCTCCCACACATACTATGAGTTGTCATCTTCGTGTGCCAGACACATGCCAACTTTATTGAAATGAAGTTATAGAAAATGAGAAGATATGGCAAATTGCAAAAAATAGCCCTAAATTCCTCCCATTCCTATGTAGACAACTTTTTCCAGCAAGTCCAGAGCTGGTCCTGTGACTGACTTTGACCAGTCGGATGTAGCAAGAGAGGTGCTGTGACTTCTTGACTCATACCTTGAGGCCTGTCAGCTTTTATTCTCACCCCCCTAGAACTCAGTTCTACAGACAAGCTAGACAATCTTGTTCAAATTCTAGTTCTACCTCTTAATAGCTGTGTGGCCTTGGGAAAGCAGCTTAACTTATCTGTACCTCAGTTTCTTCATTTGTATCAGAGGCAGTCATGGAACCTAAATCATAGGCTTTCTTTAAAAAACAGGATTCAGTAAGTTACTATCTGTGACCTGCTTAGAACAATGACCAGCTACTTAAGTGCTGGATTCCAAAGACAACATCTTGCAGCTCTGAGGCACACGCCCCATGTGGGGCCAGCATTCTTTACTAGGTTTGATTTTCAGAAGTAGAGAAAAGAAACTCTTTTTTTTCTACTAGGATTTCTAAATTGAAGTTTCTGGTGGCCATGATCCTCACCACATGGCCAGGGCATCTCTGCTGAAAGAGAATGAGGGCAACAGACAAGGATATGTGGAAACAAGCAAAATGAGGAGCAGGGGAGAGTCCTGTGGGCTGGAATGGCCATTCCTGTGGCTCCTGCTGTTCTTAGGTGCAAATCCAAGGGTTGCAAATTCAAATGCCAACAGGAGCCTGGAGATCCAGTGTGGAAAAATCACTTGGTGGCAAAGGGCACATTGAGAAATCTCCCTCTACTGTAAAAAAAACAGCGGCATGAGTTCAGGATCGATAGCACCTGGCTGTGTGTGAGGGACGACATGGGCATAGAGGGGACTTCAGAAATCATTGCCCTACCCCCCTCCCATTCTGTGTAACCAGCACAGACAATTTTGCCACAAGAACCCAGTTTAGAATATCTTTTGACTTTTTTTTCCTCCAAAAGAAGCTATAAATCTGTGACTCTCCAGTCTATTAACACCGGATCAAACTTTTTTTACAATATTGTGCCACACATCTGCAAGCGAACATGTCCCCAGGTTTGCCAGTTGTCACCATAGTGGTTCAGTCCTGGCGTCTCCCCACAGAATCTGAACAGAACCAACGTCCTGGCACTTCAGGTCTGGGTCCAACCTCTGGCAAATGGCTCCACTTGAATGTCAAAGCTGGCTCTGTGTAAAAGGATTTCCCCCCAAGTCTGGTAGATCAATACATTCCTCACCACTGTCCTAAGCTCCTCTCTTTGGCTTCTTCCCCGCTTTCTGTTTGGGGGCAGAGGTTGTGGTACTGATGGAGGAGGCCTGCCCACAAAAGATAAAGCCACAGCAGTTGGATACTCTAGTGTGGCTTGGGTTTTCATAGCTCCTATAGCTGGAACCTGGGTGCCCAGGGTCTGCAGCAGGAACACTCATGGCCAACCTGGCAAGTGACAGAGAGGGAGGCTCTTCTCGAAGTCTCTGCAGCAGCCCATGGTGGTAACCATCGGAGAGCTCTGCTTCTGTGTAGCTGAATCATCAACTCTACTCTGCTGAAGCATCGCCACTTAGAACCAGACACAGTAGGGAGATATGGCTACTTCAGTGTGGGCAAAGCAAGGAGGGATGTGGGGCTCTCCTTGGAAGGCTCTTCTCCTGTGCTCTTCTCCTGGGAATCAGGAAGAGAACCTTTTGTACCTTCTAGCTATTGTTGGTGCAGACAGAAAAGAATCAAAAGGTAGTTCTCCAAGAAATACTCCAAAGGTTTTAGAGACAGGAGTTGTTTCCATGTGAAAATAAAAAGAGATCCTCAGACTCCTTTCAGAGTAAAATTAGATGGGAGAGGAAGCAAAGGAGATGAGCAGTTAACTCCCCTTCCCCACTGGGAGAATCTGGAGAGGCTGTATTGGATGCAGCTTCTAGACGCTTCCCTTGAGGACCTAGCAGCATCTCTGTCCAGGGGACACACATTTGACTTCGTTCAGCTGGTGACTCTGGGGGTGGGGGATGGCCCAGTAACTGAGAGGCCAGATGTCTCTCTCTTTTTTTAATATACCACTAATACATTATTAAATTATTTATTTATTTCTTTGTCCATTGGGCTGCCCTGGGTCTTGGTTGCTGTGCACAGGCTTCTCTCTAGTTACGGCGGGCGGCGGCTATTCTTCTTGCGGTGCATATCCCATGTGCCCTGTGTTGCCAGGTGAATTCTTAACCACTGGACCACCAGGCAGGTCCAAGGCCAGATATTTCTGAGTGGTCTCACCAAGGCTGACTTCCTGTCGTTCATCAGACTAAAGAGTTTCTGGGATTTGAAATGAGGTTTGCGAATGTTGAGCCCAGAAGAGAGAGATTAAGGCTGCATTTGGAACCCTCTAAGGTTTTACTCGAATTTAGAATCAGCAAGGATATTAGCACCTGGGAAGCAGGCTGCTCCTTGGCTCCCTCCTCTCCTCTTATCTGTCTAATTCCTTCACACCGAGCCTGGCTGCTCAGAGAATGCTGCTGGCCTGAACTGGAGTCAGGGGCACAAGAAATGAATGCATTTGTTCATCTCTTGGTTCATTCAGGGCTTCTGCGTGCTGAGCACGGTGCTGCTGGAGTAGTTTCAGGCCCCCAGTGGGAATTCCATGTGAAGGGAACTCCTGGAGTTGTGCCACTCAGCACAGGCCTGGACCCATACCCCTCCTTCACTGGAGCAGGACCCCAAGCTCATGGCAAACTGGAGGCTGACGATGGGCCCCAGGGGTACATACACTTGCTGCTGAGGAGACAGCTTCACAGGGGATCCAGGCTCGAGTCAGGGGGATTCAGCCCACCTCCTTCCATGACCTAGGGGAATGTCAGAGTCTAGGTGGAGCTGGCTAACCATCCCAACAATCTAGACTCTTAATTTCTTGACATTCCTGCAGCATTCCTATAATTCCAGCAATATTCACCTGCTCTGTATCATGGTCACCTTTTCCCCAGGGTCTCAGCCTGCTTTTTCCTTCAACTTCACTATCTCATTCCCTGTATTCTGCCCTGCCACCTTTCTCTGTTTTTTGAGACTCTACCAATCCCCCTTCCTGGACCTTTTATTTCTGCTCTATAACTTCCCCACCCCCTCTAACTGCACCCACTGGTGGTATGAGGACAGTTGGACCCCTGGAGCTATGCTTTCCAGCATGTTCGATTCTTTGCACACTATGACTTACCTCTACCCCTACCAAGGAAATCTCAGACTCAGATTCCTGGTTTCCAACTTTAGCTGAGTCCTCAGATCCTTTAAGATGACTAATGACAGTGGAAGGAGGATAAGAAGGGTGAGAAGTGCAGTGGTGGGAACAGATGAGCTCAGTCAGACACAGAAGGAAGAAGGGTACATGCTCAGTACGTCAAATGTGGCAGGAAGGCTGGCTGGAATGAGAACTGAGAAAAGGTCATTGGGATTGACCATTATATCTCTGATGACCTTGGAAGGGAGGTGGTGCTATTTCTGCAGAGGGTAAATGCAGAAAGCAGACTGCAGCAGGCTGAGGAGTGAATGAGAGGTGAGGAAGTAGATACATGAAAAGGAACTTCTTTAAAGGAATTTGGCTGGGAAGAGGAGGAGAGTTATTAACAGCCTGAGTAGAAGTGAGGTTCTGAGTGCTGGAGGCAGATGAACCTGAAGTGAGTCCTAGTTTCATCACTTGGCAATTGCTTCAGCTTGGGAATGAATAGCACAGAATTCCTTGAAGCCTCAGTTTCCTCATCTCTAAATGGAGAAGGTATCTCATACTTTGTTGGGTTGGTGCGAGGATTAACCAAGATAAGGCAGACAAATCATCATGCACTTGGCATATAGTAGGTACCCAGATCACCACCTTTGTCATATTTGCAGGATGGGAAGTAGCCAGCAGAGAAGGAAAAATGAAAGATTCTGGAAGGGGAGGTAATTGGCAAGGCATGTCCAAGTTGGGTGGGAGAGATGAGGTCAACCTCCAAGAAGGAAGAGCAACAATTCTTCTGAGACCAGGAGGAAATGAAAGGATAGGGGAAGATGCATATCAAATTTTGATAGGCAGGGGTCTGGAAGTTGTGATCTGAGAATGATGTTGCCCTTCTGCAGTTCTCTGGGCTTCCTCTCCACCAGACCAATCAACTATTTGAAGAAAGATTCCAGTCCATAAATTAGCTGAACACCAGTGTTTTTTCACGTGGTGTGGTTTCACACAAACACCTGAGGGATCCTTCTAATATATTAAAGTGTCTTTTGAAGTGTGGACCCAGAACTGAGCCTAAACATTTCAGATACGGCCTTGCCCTGTGACAAGCCCAGAGGGGCCCCATCTCCATCTCTAGACACTTGTGACTCTGCCAACACTGCCAAAGGCTGTTCAGTCTTCCAGATGCTGGGTCAGCTCTTGGTTTACAGTCAAACAAAATCTCTAGGTCAGTTTCCCACACAGCACCATTGAGACGGGATTCCTTCTTCTTTTGTCATTTTTTCCCCCTTTTAACCACTAAGTACAAGACTCTACTTTGATTCCTGTAAAATCTTATCTTCATTTTGACCCATCCTTCTAGTCTTTCGCATTCAGTTCCCCTGGCCCCAGAGGTGGAAGTTATATCTCAGACCCGTCAGGTGACTCAACCCCATCAACACAAAGAGTCCTTGTTAGTTGCAGCCAAATGGCTCTGATTTCCCTGGGGACAGCCCGGGACTGTGCAAAGATACCTCTGGGTCTTCTGAATGCCCATGAGGATGTGCTCACCTGGGCCAGGATATGTAAGACTTCTTTGGAGAAGTGGGCCCCTCCCTGCGAACTTGAGACACAGCTTTCAGAAAAGGTTGCGAGTAACATCTACTTTCAAGTTCAAAACCACTCTTGGTAAATGAAACTAATTGTACAGAAAAGTCAATACAAATACACACTCTTCCTGGTATCAAATGGAGGCAAGATTTCCAGACAGAACCTACTGGTGCTCAGTAAATGCTGAATAAACTGAGAATGAATAAGTGAGCCAACAAAAGGATGAAACATAAATGTGGATGATTTTGAAGCCCCCACTGATGTCAGCTATGGTTTGCTGGTCACACACACTTGCTGTATGGTGGGGAGGAGAGTTGCCCTAGGGTAGGGATAGTACTGCCCAACATACAGACCTCAAGGACATGGTGCCCAGGGATCAAAGAGCTGTCTGGGGGCAGAGGAGTGGGCTCTGGGAACAACTGGTCTTTCCCCAGGTCTTCTGGCATCTTGTTTGCTCCCCCATGGGCATTTTGTGCTGCCCTCTCTCCCCAATCTCATCATGGATCCTGGAAAGAGCTGGGGTGAAGAGTAATGCAAAATGAAACAGCCATTTTGAAAAGCCAGCTGTTTACTCCTACATTTCCAAGAAACCTTTGATGTAAAACCAGTTCTTGGGAAGCTCCACGTGAGTCACAGTTATCGCTGCTTTCATCAGCACAGAGTGCAAGGGACGGAGGGAGTTAGGAAGAAACAAATGCAGTTGTCCTCGTTTTAGAGAGAGGTAAACTGAGGCAGAGGCTCAGCGAGGGAGTGGGAGGTGACAGGGCAGACAAAGGCACCACTGTTGCTATTTCCAAAGGTCTACCTGCAACTCCCCATGCCCTGGCCCACATGGAGTACAGCAAAACCTTGGCATCTCTTCCAGGAGGCAGACGTGGGGATTTAGAAACCAGCTTCTTCCAAGACACAAATGCAGGAAGCAGGATCCCAGCTTCTCTTGATTGTTTTTTATTTTGTTTTGGTAATTGACATGAAATGAAACATAATTCTTATCTTCCCTATTAGTAATGGGCTTCCCTCATGGCTCAGATGAAAAAGAATCTGCCTGCAATGCAGGAGACCCTGGTTCGATCCCTGGGTTGGGAAGATCCCCTGGAGAAGGGAATGGCTACTCACTCCAGTGTTCTTGCCTAGTGAATTCCAAGGACAGAGGAGTCTGGTGGGCTACAGTCCATGGGGTTGCATATTAATAAACTCCTTGAAGGCACGAATGGTATCTTCTTCATCTCTGTGACAACCGATGGCCCTTAGAACAGTCCCTTATATATAACAGATGTGTAATAAATATTTTTAAAAATAGTAATGATGACCATAAGTGCTTTTCTCACTCAGAAATATTCAAGCTCATATTTTATTACTATTTACTGAGCTCCTATCAAATGCCAACCAGCATTTTAAGCACTTTGAAAATGTTAAGCAGTGAGTAAGGAGGTTGAGTTTCTTCCCTAAGATGGTTGCCTTTTGTTAGTGACCAACCAATGTGGCTACAGCTCTCCTGAGCTGCAGAAGGAGCTCTGGGATCCAACAACCTTGTGTGGAAATCCACAGTTCATTTATTCATATCAAATGATAGTGAAATACATTAAGAAACTCTTCCTACTTTATTTTCTTCACTAAGAAAGCTGCTATTGTGTAATCTCAGCTGAGATGGGGTCAACTAGGGACACAGCTCCTTTGCCTGTTCTCTGGCTCCCTGGGAGTTTCCTCGGACGTTTCTGTGGATCTAATGCCATCATAAGTCCAGCTGTCCTTGAGAAGTTGAGGTGGGATTTGAGTCCTTACTCTTGAAGAACAGTGACCCCTGAATGATCAGGACAGATAGCGATGGGGAAGGTTTCCCTAGGTGGTCCCAGGCCATTTCTTAGCGTTTGTAACAGGAAGAAATTACACATACAGCTGATACAAATGGAATGAATTATTCTTTTTCCCAGTGGCCCTTGTTACCAAACTGAACTCGAGTCTGCTTGCCAAGCAGCAAAGCCAATTTACTGACACCAGGTTGTGATGGAGGAAAGTACAGTATTTATTGCAGGCACCAAGCAAGGAGAAAAGGCAGCTCATGCTCAGAAGACCCTAACTCCCTGATGGCTTTCAGGGAAAGGTTTTTAGGCAACATTTGTGGGGAGGGCTGCAGTGTACATGACTT
The DNA here is from genome assembly GCF_032452875.1 of Bos javanicus. Taxonomy (NCBI): domain Eukaryota; kingdom Metazoa; phylum Chordata; class Mammalia; order Artiodactyla; family Bovidae; genus Bos; species Bos javanicus. Next base: position 42,513,352 of record NC_083877.1, on the reverse strand, counting down.
TCTTCTGATTGGTTGGTGGTGAGGTAACAGGGTGGTGTTCCAGGAATCTCAATCATCAAACTTCTGGTTCCAACCAGTCTGGGGTTTCAGCTCATAGTTACCATTCTCCACCTTGGGAAGGGAGAGTGGGGGATGGGAGGGGAGGAGGGTCTCAGGGTCTGCAAAACAAGATTGTTATGTATATCCCCTGAGGAGGAACTTGGGCTCTGTTTTATAATCATTACTTTTCTTGCTTGACTGCTTTTCCTTTGTTTCTGCATTCTCTCATTCCTTGTGCCTACTTTTTGGAAGTCAGTGAAGGCTAGGAGGCTATCAAGGCTTTTTCTAAAACTAAGACATGGGGAACACATGGGGCTTCTGTACCTGGGAAGCCCCCACAGGGTCCTTCTCAGTTTCAATCCCCCCCATATTCTTTGACACTCCTCAACCCTGAGGGGATCAGGGAGGTTGGACAGGAAAGAGGAGCCCCATCTAGGGCCCAAGAGTGGACTCTTGTCTAACACTCAGAAATGAATCATCCAAGCAGCTACACGTGCTGACAAAGTAAGAGACTTTATTGGAAAGGAGCACCCAGGCGGAGAGTAGGAGGGTGAGGGAACCCAGGACAATTGCTCTGCCACGTGGCTCCTAGTCTCAGCTTTTATGGTAATGGGGTTAGTTTCCAGGTTGCCTCCAGCCAGTTATCTTGCTTGGTTCACAGTCTGACTCAGGGTCCTTCCTGGTGGCATGCATCTCTCAGCCAAGATAGATTCCAACAAGAAGGACTCTGGGAGGTTGGCCATCTGCTCCCTCTTTCAGCCCCTCCCAAATTCTCCAGTTTAGTTTTCAGGCAGCAGCACCTATTCCTTATTGGGACCTCCTGTCGTGAGATAACTCAGGCAAGCAGGCCTGGCCAACGCAGATAGTTTCTGTCAACAGCTCCCTAACAGAGGACCAGGAAAGGGAATAAAGTTTTGGACAGAGAGGTTAATCAGTAACTCAGCAGGGGAACTCAGTTTTAGGGGAACTAGGTTTCACCCTCACTGGCAGCCCCAGCAATAGGGCAATCCCTGAGAGGGGCTTTGGTCTGTCCCACCATGGGTTAACTATCCAGCAGAGACTTCTAGTGTCCCCCAGTAGCCACTTTAGTTTTCTTCCTTAGTAACGTACACCCAATATTTAGCTGGCATGCAGAGTGAAGAGTCTTCCAGTCTCTTGCTGATTGTGTCTCCGTCTGCACGAGGTTATAAGTGAACGTGTGGTGTGTGGGGGTGGGAGGGTTGAGGGAGCAGGGGAGAGATACTGTGAGGAACACGCCCAACACTGAGGCTGATAAGATGAGATAAAGTGGTACTGGGTTCTTGACAACCTCCTGAAGCCTAAGTCCAGACTTCCTTTATGTGAGAAAGAAAGATTTCTGTCTGGTTTTAACCGTTTGGGGGTGGAGGGCGGGGTCATTACAAACTGAATCTAAGTCTTGCTGGCACCTGGTTAGGGCATGAGGCTGCTTGTCCCACTGGATGTTTGAAGACTTCAGCAAGGCGCACACTTCCTCCAAGAATTATCTTCCAGTCAGAGGGGAGATCCAGATCACCATTCCCCATAGCTGCTGCCATCAGCTCAAAACAATCTCAGGAAGGATTCTTGAAGGGATCCTGGGAGAGAAAACCTCACTATGGTCCAAAAATTCTGCATGACCAAAGCAAGTCTCTCAGTGTCTCCTTTTCAAGAGTGTGTTTCCGAAAGCACATGATTACATGGTTGTGAGGGTGGGAGGGGAAGGATTTTAAAAATCAGTGAGAAAATGGCAATGTTTTAGACTCCCAGCTCTCCACCTGAGCTTCTGTTATTGCTTCACTCTGCTTTTCTTTCCCTCCGCTTTACCTGAAAAAACACATTGTCTCTGATTGCTAGAAATCAGTTTACACATCAGTCAGCTAGCAGTCAGATCTCTTTCAATTGAAAGTGAAATAAATTCTTATTCAAAGGGACCTAAACACAAAGTAATAATTTATCAGTTCATCTAACCAGCAAGTCCGGGGGCTCCACAAGCAGCTGGATTCAGGACTGCATCCTCAGTACTATCTCTCAGCTTTGCTTTTCTCTACAAGGCTGCCCGGGCTTACCTGGTGGCTCAGATGGTAAAGAATCTGCCTGCAATGTGGAAGACTTCGGTTGGATACCTGGGCTGGGAACATCCCCTGGGGGATGAAATGGCAACCCACTCCAGTATTCTTGCCTGGAAAATTCCATGGACAGAGGAGCCTGGCGGGTTACAATCCATAGGGTTTCAAAGAATCAGTCATGACTGAAGCGACTTAGCACACATGTACAAGGCTCCCCCTCCCCAGGTAGTGGCAAGAGGGCCAAAGGAGCCATAGGACCACCTGGTTCCAGCCAAGCCAGCCCAGTGGAAGGCCAAACACTCCTTTTCAATAGTTTAGTAAAAATCCTGGGACTAACTCTATAGCATTGATTGAAAAAGCAAGGGAGTTTTAGAAAAACATCTATTTCTGCTTTGACTATGCCAAACCCTTTGACTGTGTGGATCACAATAAACTCTGGAAAATTCTGAAAGAGATGGGAATAGTAGACAACCTGACCTGTCCCTTGAGAAATCTGTATGCAGATCAGGAAGCAACAGTTAGAACTGGACATGGAACAACAGACTGGTTCCAAATAGGAAAAAGAGTATGTCAAGGCTGTATATTGTCACTCAGCTTATTTAACTTGTATGCAGAGTACATCATAAGAAATGCTGGGCTGGATGAAGCACAAGCTGGAATCAAGACTGCCGGGAGAAATATCAATAACCTCAGATATGCAGATGACACCACCCTTATGGCAGAAAGTGAAGAGGAACTACAGAGCCTCTTGATGAAAGTGAAAGAGGAGAGTGAAAAAGTTGGCTTAAAGCTCAACATTCAGAAAACGAAGATCATGGCATCCTGTCCCGTCACTTCATGGCAAATAGATGGGGAAACAGTGGAAACAGTGGCTGACTTTATTTTTGGGGGCTCCAAAATCACTGCAGATGGTGACTGCAGCCATGAAATTAAAAGACGCTTACTCCTTGGAAGAAAAGTTATGACCAACCTAGACAGCATATTCAAAAGCAGAGACATTACTTTGCCAACAAAGGTCCATCTAGTCAAGGCTATGGTTTTTCCAGTAGTCATGTATGGATGTGACAGTTGGACTATAAAGAAAGCTGAGCACCAAAGAATTGATGCTTTTGAACTGTGGTGTTGGAGAAGACTCTTGAGAGCCCCTTGGACTGCAAGGAGATCCAACCACTCCATCTAAAGGAAATCAGTCCTGAATATTCATTGGAAGGACTGATGTTGAAGCTGAAACTCCAATACTTTGGCCACCTGATGCAAGAGCTGACTCATTTGAAAAGACCTTGATGCTGGGAAAGATTGAAGGCAGGAGGAGAAGGGGACAACAGAGGATGAAATGGTTGGATGGCATAACCGACTCAATGGACATGAGTTTGAGTAAACTCTGGGAGTTGGTGATGGACAGGGAGGCCTGGCGTGCTGCAGTCCATGGGGTTGCAAAGAGTCAGACACTACTGAGAGACTGCACTGAACTGAACTGAAAGCTAAGGGGTGGGGCAGCAGCCTTGAACTAAGTATAAGCCTGTCTTCTGAATGTTAATTGCTTATTTGAAATCAAGGCCAATCTCCCTGGATCCAAGAGGTAGATGTACAGAGCAGTTAGATAGGGTGAGGGGCCTGTGCTGGGAGGCACCCAAGGGGAATCCCAGCTCCCTGAAGTTCCAGCCCAGTGAGAAGGGCAGTAGGTCTCACTTCACTGGCTGGGCCTGGAGCACAGCTGTGAGCATCACAACCACCGTCCCCAGCCCAGCCCTGCCCAGGGATTGGAGGCCTCAGGGAAGTTCCCACAGGCCCTTTTCAAGGTCCATGCTGGGGCCCCCCACCTTCAGAAGTGCACTGTTTGCCTCTGAAAGTTGCCCCAGCCCAAATATATGGATGTAAGGATCAGAAAGGCAGCCTTGGTCCCCCTCTCCCAAGGAAATCACCCCCAATGTCATCCTATGTCACTGTCACCTTCTGAAACAGGCATTCTCTCGGCTGGCACTGCCAAGGAGCCAGCCGACACTTAGGCCTGCCCTTTAGGGGACTTGCACAAGGTTGGCAGGACTCTCTGTCACTGTATCAACCCCACCCCGCCACCCCCAGATAAAATGACCAAATCTGCCCTTGGGTCAAGAGCACAGGAGCTGCGTGAGTGGGAATGGCCAAGATGGCAGCTCTGCTGCCTCTGCAAACCTCTGTGGGCTAGAGAACACAGGCAGGTTCACTTATACACCTGGCCAGGTCTCCCCCTCTCACCTGCCCAGGTGGGCCCTGGGAGAGTAGGGGCTGAGCCAAACCTGAGAGGGCCTCGCCTAGGAAAAGGCACTTTTTCCCTTCTGCTTGCCATCTTGGGTACTTGGGCAACTGCACTTAGAAACTGGATTGGGAATTTAGGTTTTTCTGCAGTTTGGGGCTAAGAATCGAGGACAGGTCTTTGTATTCACAGCACAACATTCTCTCCTAACATTTCTTTTTTTTAATTTATTTTAAATTGAAGGATAATTGCTTTAAAATATTGTGTTGGTTTCTGCCATACATCAATATGATATGTATGTATGCCATAAAACAGCTTAGGTAAACCTATGTCCCCTCCCTCTTGAAACTCCCTCCCACCTCCCACCCCAACCCAGCCCTCTAGGTTGTCAGAGAGCCCGGGTTTGAGTTCCCTGAGTCATAGAGCAAATTCCCGCTGGCTATCTGTACTATATACGGTAGAGTATAAGTTTCCATGTTACTCTCTATTTGTCCTACCCTCTCCTCCCACCACCACCATCCACTTGCCCCATGTCCATAAGTCTGTTCTCTATGTCTGCATCTCCATTGCTGCCCTGCAAATATTCATCTCCCAGAAAAATTAGGACTGTGGACCCTCCCAGGTCTAACCTAGAGGAGAGGAGATATGTTCTCTTGGAATAAATTAAAAATAATACTGATTTTTAAAAACCAAGACCAAAAGTCTCTCAACATTTAAACTTTACAGACTAAAAGAATCTCAGCCTCAGGGTTAAACATAACAAACAACATACAGTAACAAATATTAAAAATATTATAACACCAAGGGATCATACACAGCATCAGAAGTTTGCTGAGGCCACCATTTAATTAAACCAAGTTGAACATATGGCTTTGGTTACATGTGGTTCCAGGCCAGAGGCACAAAAGCCAGCATTTGCAGGAAGGTCGGGAGGAAAAGCTGCCAGTGCAGACGCTGGAGCCAAGGAGTAGCCTTCCCCAACCCCACTTTAATGCCCCAGATTCCAGTGCCTCCACCTTGGGGTGCATGCAGCACCCACCCTTCTCTTCACTCCTGCACTGACCCCACTTATGATGCTGTCCTTGCAAACCTATGAGCTCCTCCAAAGCATGGATGTGGCCCTGTGTTTAGAATCCATGTGAGCTTGTGGCGAGAATGAATGAGTGAATGAATAATCAAGCAGAAATAAATGGAGGGACACAGAGGGGAAAGGGAGCTCTAACCAGGGAAACTTTCTCTTTCCTAGAAAATCCTTGATGAATCTAGAGAGAGTTGGCTGAACAAAAGGTGATCAAGAATCCTGCCATATTATTTAACTTATTAAGTTATTTAAAAGATGAGAAAGTGATCAGGAGCTAGATTGGAAGGAGTAGAGATCCACTAAGTTCCTTTAAGCATGGTAGGATTTATTTTAATACCACACATAGAAAAGGAAGTAAGGGCCATAGACCAAATGACAGATCTAATGGTGACCTGGGACAAACCACACAGGAGAGCCCAATAGATGTAGTGCAGGAACCAAGAGTCCTAAGAAAATGACACTCCGTCATCTTGTCAGCTGAGCAGCAGGCTCCATCCATCCTTGCCTTTATGCTTCATCAGTGGGGCAACTTGGGGACTCCTTCTCTGCCCCTGCTCTTCCTGCTGTTTATTTACACATCTATTGCTTCAGGACCCCAAATCCCTGCTTTGTCTCTGTCTCCTTTACTAACAAGTGTTCCCTCAAAGTCTCCTTGTCAAGTTTGCCAAGATAGAGGATTTCATTGTGTCACTGGGCTGAGCCTTCAACTGGCTCACCAACCAGAAGTGGGCAGCTGCTTGGATCCAGGGTGATGGGGTCATGGGTATGACTCTGTGTGGGGTGGCAGAAGTTCTTGGCAGAGACTGAAAGTGTAGCAGGTGTCCTGAGGACCGGAGCCCCCAGCCCCTGATCATAGCTGTGACATGATTAAAGTGTGAGCAGGGAAGGGCAGAGATTACTTGGAGTTAACGTGTTGAGTTTGTATCCTTTTGACAGTTCTAGTCTGTTTCTGACAATCACAGAGATTTCTTTTACTCTGCAAAGTTGGTGAGTACATATCCCTAGTTCTCCCTGATGCCATGTGTGTGCTTCACTTGGGTCAAAGAATCAATGGTGGGTGCTTAGTATGCCTTCCAAGCTGATCATGGATTGGTGGGGGCTGTAGAGGAAGAAAAAGTGAAAGTGAAAGTGGAGAGTGAAAAAGTTGGCTTAAAGCTCAACATTCAGAAAACGAAGATCATGGCATCCAGTTCCATCACTTCATGGGAAATAGGTGGGGAAACAGTGGAAACAGTGTTAGACTTTATTTTTGGGGCTCCAAAATCACTGCAGTTGGTGACTGCAGCCATGAAATTAAAAGACGCTTACTCCTTGGAAGGAAAGTTATGACCAACCTAGATAGCATATTGAAAAGCAGAGACATTACTTTGCCAACAAAGGTCCGTCACAGTCAAGGCTATGGTTTTTCCTGTGGTCATGTATGGATGTGAGAGTTGGACTGTGAAGAAAGCTGAGCGCCGAAGAATTGATGCTTTTGAACTGTGGTGTTGGAGAAGACTCTTGAGAGCCCCTTGGACTGCAAGGAGATCCAACCAGTCCATTCTGAAGGAGATCAGCCCTAGGATTTCTTTGGAAGGAATGATGCCAAAGCTGAAACTGCAGTACTTTGGCCACCTCATGCGAAGAGCTGACTCATTGGAAAAGACTCTGATGCTGGGAGGGATTGGGGGCAGGAGGAGAAGGGGATGACAGAGGATGAGATGGCTGGATGGCATCACTGACTCTATGGACATGAGTCTGGGTGAACTCCGGGAGCTGGTGATGGACAGGGAGGCCTGGCGTGCTGCGATTCAAGGGGTCGCAAAGAGTCGGACACGACTGAGCGACTGAACTGAACTGAACTGTAGAGAAAGAGGAACATGAGTCTTGACAGATGATGAATATGTGCCCATGATTTTCATTTATTTTAGGGGAAAATTTAGAGGGGTGACAAAGCTGATTTTTAGAGGACATAGGATCAAAGATTTTGTGCACTCAGAACAAAAAGGAATGCTGATGTAAGAATGCAAAGTTAGATACAAAACTGGTCAATGTTACAGTCACTGGTTACAGGGGCAACAAAACTGTAATCTTTGGGGTTATATTTTCCCCGACCAGATAGAAGTCATTTGCATTACTATGAAACAGAAAAGTCATTTACATTTTAACAGTTTCTACACACTCTCATCTAATTTTACAATATTATGCCTTTCCAGACTCTGATTAATAGTAAATAGTCAAAGTTACCTTCCCCTGAGAGCCAGGTGACCCCAGATGGGCTCATTAGACATTGCTTTTATTTGATATCAAAAGTTTTTTGCCCCTCCCCTAGAAAGTTTTAATCATTAGTCTTTTTTTTTTTTTTTAATCATTATTCTTAACAGGGAGAGACATCAACAACATTTTGCTTCAATGGGTACTGAAGAAGGGAAAATGATAGTGAATGGGGAGGCCAAATGCTCAAAGTGTGGGGCACAAGGGTTCTCTACCTGGCTTGGCAGCTCACCAGCAGGGTGACCTTAAATTTGACTGCACTGGCTCTCAGTGTTCTTGTCTATAACATGGGATATGAGGACTGTACATTTTGCAGGACGTTGTACTAAACGTCATTTTTGAAATTAAACACACACACACACACACACACACACACACACACACAAGAAACCCCCGCATCCCTCCCTTGCCACCACCCCCACCTTCATCACCTGTACTAATTAATCCAGAGAGAGAAAGAGGAAGGGGAGAACAGACGCAAAGCAATATCCTGGGAGAAGACCATTTCGACTGCTCCAGAAACCACCACGCAACGACGCATATTTACAGCCGAATGAGGGGAGCAGAAACGGGACTTGTCCTGCAAGGAGCAAATGTGCCGGCGTTGCTTCCTCCGTTGTGTGTAGGACAGGAGGCGGATGGTGATCGCAGTTCTCCGTCTCAAGTCCAATTGCTCGCCGGTCTCCCGCCCCAGGCGCAGATGGAGGGGGCTTTCGGTCCCTCGGCGGGCAGGGCCGCCCGCTCCCCCACGGCTCCTCCCTGCAAGGGTGGAGGCCCGGAAACCCCCCAGCTCTGCAGAGATCCCACCCACCAACTGCCACCTCGTGGGCCCGGGGCCAGAATCTCCCCGGGTGACTATCGATGAGCCACCCTTGTTTTGTGAAACACACTCTGCGGTTTCAGGTAACACTTGCCCGTTGCCATGGGCGTTTTCTGTTTTGACAGAAGCAGGCACAGACCGAATCCCCCGACTTTGCAGACTGTGGAAGTTGGTGTCTCCTTTAACCCCGAAGGATGGAGGGCTGCACCCGCCCTTCTCACGTTCCTTTTCAAGTCACCTGACTTTGGCTAAGCGCCAGGTGTGTTCTCTTTGGCTTGAGCCATGGGGCAGGCTTCTCTCTGCCAGATGAGGTGAGGTGAAAGAACTTTCAGGAAGACGAGCCCCTTCCTCTTTATCTCCCGGGTCCACTTGAGCACCCTGTTTTCATCCACTCTGGAACCGTGGAGCCCTGCTCTCTACTTGCCTCTGCCAGACCCAAGGATGAACTCTGTCCCGTAATGCCCTAATGCCAGGAAGGCACCCCGATAAGAGGAAGCAAGGGACCAGGGGACTGAGATAGCCGGGAAGGGTTAGACCCTGTGGGTGGCGGAGGCGGGGGTCGAAGTCTTGGTGCTGAGCACTTGTCCAGCCACCACTTGTCAGTGGGGTGGGGACTGCCCAGGACACTTGGGGCAGAACTGTTCTTGGCTTAGTGAGGCTGGGGTGCACTGTCTGCGCTGTCGCATTACCCCTCCCCCATACATTAAGGCCAGGAGCACCTCCCTCTCTTTCTGACAACCCAAAATGCTACTGCCTGTGTCCAAATGCTCCTTAGAGATTATACTTCCTTAGGCTGAAGAGCAGTTAACTCATTTCCTAAATTATATTCCAAAAGCATTCATTAGGTCCTTGAGATGTCAGTAGCAATGATTAAAAAAAAAACGGCAACAGATTTTCTTTATGACAGGACTTCACAGAAACTTTCATATAAAAATAGGTGTTTTGAAGGATCAAGATTCCCCAATCTAACTGACAGTGGCATTCTTTCTCTTTGGGCCTCCCTTTGGGTGGACAAGCCTTGGACGACTCTTAGCCATCCCCCTAGGGACTTTTCTATCCTCCATGGCTTGAAGTACAGAGCTGAATGCTCAGAAGGCCCTTATGTTTTGACTTAATTGAACACCTTCAGAAGTCTGGCAAATCAGAATGTGTGAAGTTACCAGGAAGGAGGCCAGAGTATCATGGCAAAGATGACCTCACAGAGAAACCAGTGTGGTGGGGCTCCCAAAGCACTCAAGGAGATGCATCCTGCGTGAGAGGGCACAGGTCGTCCAGTGTCTTTGGCTGGCGTGGTTCAGGGAAGCTAAAGTAGCCTGGGTGATTGGAAGAGAAGTACGTGTGGATGAAATTATTCAGTGCTGACAGATGGGCTGGAGGTCTCCTCTCCTGCTGGCCTGGCAGCCTCTGCATGGAAACCCTTGCCTGGGAGATGCCCACGCCAATAAGATGCCGGAAGTACAAGCCCAGCAGATATAATGGCCATGAGTCACAGTAACCTGCCAGCAGTCAGGTGCTTAGGAGGGAAGCTGAAGCCAGGACACACACTGAGCTGAGCGAGTAGCAGGACCATCCTGTTGTGCAGAACACAAAGAGCAGAGTGTTCAAGTCCCAGGATCAGGTTTCTCACGATGGAAGCTTGAGCTATGCCCTGAGCTTCAGGCTGTGCTCCAAGGTTGGGGAACAAAGCCCTGCCTCTTCCTGTCCGGGAGGATGCCACCCAAAATACATCCATTCCTCCTGGGCTTGGGCAGGGGGCCAGGACCAGTGGGGACCTGTCTCTGCCCATGAAAGGCTAGATGAGCAGCCCAGCACCTGTCAGGGTCCCAGAACCTCAGCTATAGCCTGCCAGGCTGGGAGATCGGGGTTCTGCTTTTCATGGGTGCTCTGTGCCAGTGAACCTTCCCTCTGAGCAGCTGCAAGCTGTCGGCTCCTTAATGTTTCCGGTTTAACTGGCCTGGCCTGCACATGAGGCCTTGTGTTCAGGATCCCATGTCTAAAGAAAAAAAAAGAAATGAAGAGGTCGGCGGCCCCTACTTCTTCAGGGCTGGTGGACTCCAAGTGTCCTGCCCCTCAGCCTGCCGGACAGCACAGAATGGCTAGGGTTCTTTTTGGCCTAGGCGAATTTTTGGATCACAGTCAAGCTTATTAAACTTGGCTGACAGTAAACCAGTGACTGACTGGGTAATTAAAGCCACAAGTCAGGAGGCCTCGGCGGCCCCTCCTCTGGAACCTCCCCCAGTGAGTGGCCTGTTGCGCAGGCGAGTGTCGCTCCGTCTCCCCACAGCAGAAAAGTTTTGTGCGTTAAAAGCCCTCTGCGATAACCTCCACCTTCTCCCAAGGTCACTTCTCCGCACATCCATGGCTGACTTCATCCCCCGTCACCCCTCCCCACCGCTCTTCCCCACTGCAAGGAAGGAGGAGGAAATCTAACCACAACTCCGCCCCCCGCCCCGCCCCTCCCCGCGGCCCCAATGGGAACATGACAGAAGGTTTCCAACTAAAACCAAAGTTACCCCGCAGAGCTTCCTGCCAGCCTGACGTGCTGGAGGGCATGGTGTGCCTGCCCCAGCTCTTTCTGTTCTACACAACTTCTCTGCTTCAGGCTCTCGAGAGCCTCCCCACTTCCTGGGGAGAGTAGAGGAGAACTTTAAAGCAGACAAGGCCACAGTTGAGGAGACCCCAGCTTGCTTCAAATACTGTGTCTCCTCCTGGTCTGGATCTCATGGTGAATGTCTCTCCCCTGTTTCTGAAACTAAGTGAAGAACTGCTAAAGCCACAAAGTCCCCAGAGACACTTCTGTGTATCTCCTTCTAACCTGGGGTGCTTGGGCCTGCCCAGCAGGGACGCTGTCTGTGGGTTATACATTCTTAGATGCCTCTGCCCAGCTGACCCTCTCTGACTGTCCCCACTCCCCCTTCTTCAGTTTTGCTCCCTGTCCCTTTGGCATCCCTGTCTTAAGCAGCAACCCTTTTTCCACCAAGGAGATATGGGTGGAAGAGGAGCTGCAGTTGGGAGTGGGAGGACTATATCTTTTTTTTGTATGCTATTCCAGAATAGGTTTGTGGTTATTTTAAGAAAAACAATTAATGTTCCCTCCAAATCTTTGAGGACCTTTGTTCGCTGGAAGTTGTGAACCATGCTAAGCCCATGGCTCTGTGCTGTTACCTGCCTTGGCAGGCTGCTGCTCACACTGGGATAGAACAACCCTGATATGAGAAGCAAGAGAAATTTGGCTTTTTACTTTTTAGCAAGAATCTCTTTCCACTGAAACTGTAAAACTCTGGAGGGCAGAGCCTTTCTGACATTGAACCTCACGGCCTTGTGATAATGCCTGAAAAATAGCAACTGTTCTCAAATGATGTATGCTGGCTGGATTACTATCATTCCTTAAAAAAAAAAAACAGTTAAAGAAGTCACTCTGTTCTCAAGATGCTGCATGTGCAAGTGTTCAGGCCACATGCGTGTTAAGAGATTGCACATATATCCTCTACATCTCGTATCACCAAAAACTGATGTTACCAAGCCCCTTGTCTCATCTACCATCTTATCACCTGTGTTTAGCAGGCTAAGACATAACAAACCAGATGAACTTTCAGGAGAGCTGCAGACATTGGAGGGCATTTGAGGCAAAGAAATCCAATGGAGCTCTAAACTGGAATGACCCAAGTAGAAAGGTGGTCCTGCTGTGAAGTGGCCCCAAGCCTCAGACCTGCCTTGGATGTTACCAAGTGCCTCTGGCCTTTGGGGCCATTGAAGATGCTCAGCTCAGAGTCTCTGCTGTGGTTGAACTTCCTGGCTGGCCAGGCCTGAGGGAGGCGGAGGAGGAAACTCTGTGGGTGAGCTGGGTGAGTGGGTCGGAGCACAGCACACACCCAGGGGTAACTGCAAGGAGGTGACTTAGGACAGAAGAAACCACAGGATGGACAACCCCCTCTGCAGAAGTGACTTTCTGGTCCCTTTGTCCCCCAGACACACTCTTCAACTCAAAAATATTAATGGTGCATAGCTCTGAATGCAGACCCACATGTGTGTCTATGTATATACCTGTGTGTATGTCCTGCCAGATTTTTTTGTTCCCAGGGAGAAACATAAGGTACCAACATCATAAGCCTTTTCAGTGTCAAGTTACTACTGCTTAAAAAGTCAAAAAAAGAAAAAGAAAAAAAGGACAATCCAGCCATCTATGAACAGATAAATTTAAGTGAAAACGGTGTGAGTTCTCACCAGTTGCTGATGATTGATATTCCAGAAAGGTATGATGTGCTGGCGAGATAGTTTTTAAGTGTGATGACAACCACCAGTTTAATGAAGGGTCAAATATTGGAACCCTCTGAGTTATACATGAATATTGGTAATATTTGAAATATTACCAAATATTAATAGTAGCATTATGGTGATGGAAATAATTCAGCCACATCATGGCAAGTATGAATATTTCATTTTATTCTCCTTTTCTAGAGTTAGTTTATAAATCACTTCAAAGTAAACTTTCCCCTGGTTATCCTTGAGTTTGCTGGTTCTAAGGAGGGACCCAAGGACAGGATCCTGTGGGAACCACTCCAAGCAATGGGGTTAAGTCCCTGTCTCCCAGACCATCTGCTGCCAACAAACCAGGCCACCAGACCTGGAGGACTGCGTGTTGGTCATAATGAGCTATCTGACTGCCTGGTGGAAGGAGCACAAGGGAGCAGGTGTCTGAGATATTACTGACATTACCATTGATCTTTACCAAGGAGCAGGTTTGGTTTTATCCAGAATGGCTCAGCCTCCACTCTTGGTCCAAGACACTTCAGAGATTAGGCTCAAAATCATCAGCCTCCAAATTGAATATTTTCTTATAATGAAGTATTTTTAAATTTAAGTATAGTTGATTTATAATATTCTGTTAGTTTCAGGTGTACAACAAATTGATTTGAGTTTGTTTTTTGCAGATTATATTCCATTATAGGTTATAATTCCCTGTTCAGTTCAGTTCAGTCTCTCAGTCGTGTCCGACTCTTTGCGAGCCCATGAATCGCAGCACGCCAGGCCTCCCTGTCCATCACCAACTCCCGGAGTTCACCCAGACTCATGTCCATCGAGTCAGTGATGCCATCCAGCCATCTCATCCTCTGTCATCCCCTTCTCCTCCTGTCCCCAATCCCTCCCAGCATCAGAGTCTTTTCCAATGAGTCAACTCTTCGCATGAGGTGGCCAAAGTACTGGAGTTTCAGCTTTAGCATCTTTCCTTCCAAAGAAATCCCAGGGCTGATCTCCTTCAGAATGGACTGGTTGGATCTCCTTGCAGTCCAAGGGACTCTCAAGAGTCTTCTCCAACACCACAGTTCAAAAGCATCAATTCTTCAGCACTCAGCCTTCTTCACAGTCCAACTCTCACATCCATACATGACCACTGGAAAAACCATAGTCTTGACTAGACGAACCTTTGTTGACAAAGTAATGTCTCTGCTTTTGAATATGCTATCTAGGTTGGTCATAACTTTCCTTCCAAGGAGTAAGCGTCTTTTCCCTGTGCTGTATAGTAAATCCTTGTTGCTTATCTGTTTTATGTATAGTAGTTTGTATCTGTTAATCTCATACTTCTCATTTGTCCCTCCCTCCAAATGAGAGAGAGGCTTCTTTACTCTCCCCTTTGGTAAACCACAAGTTTATTTTCTATGTCTGTAAGTCTGTTTCTGTTTCATATATAAAATCATTTATTTTATTTTTATATTCCACATATGAATGATATCATATAGAATTTTTCTTTGACTTACTTTATTAAATGTAATATTCTCTAGGTTAATTTATGTTGCTGCAAATGGCAATATTTCATTCTTTTTTATGGCTGAATACTATTCCATTGAGTACATATGCCACATCTTAAGCCAGTCTTCTGTTGATGGGCACTTGAGTTGCTTCCATGTCTTGGCTATTATAAATAGCAGTGCTTTGCACATTGGGGTGCATATATCGTTTTGAATTAGAGTTTTCATTTTTCCCAGGTGTATACCAAAGAGTGAAATTGTTGGATCATATAGTAGCTCTATTTTTAGCTTCTTAAGGAATCATACTATTTTCCACAGTGGCTGTACCGCTTTACATTTCCACCAACAGTGTAGGAGCATTCCCTTTTCTCCACACCCTCTCCAACATTTATCTGTAGACTTTTTGGTAATAGCCACAAATTGAATATTTTCTTGAGCACTGGGGCCTCTGCTGCACCTGGGTTGTTCTGGGACTTCATCCTGCCCATCCCCCTCCCCATCTAGAAGGAGGGGGTGGGTCTCTACCTTAGTGTTGCTCTTACTCGTGTCCTGACCAATCACAATGGTAGGGTCAAAGCCTGGCTGCTGGGCATTCCTTTGCTTTTTAGATAAATGTGCAATTTAAGAATATATAGCGTAGCTTTAGAAGAAATCCTTCAGCTATTCCTTGCTTCCAACAAAATGCCATCCCCAAGATTTTCCCCTATAGAAATTCTGGAGCCACTTCTTGTTCCTTATCTGTTTTATGTATCGCCACACTGAGATGTGTGTCATGAATAAATCGTCTCTATTAGAGTACCAAAGTATTACATAAGTGATTAACCTTTAAAAAATAAAAGAAACCTCAAAGTTGTACATGTCAGAAGTTATTGCCGTGTTACTTGGGTTCAGTTGTTTTTCTAGGTGGGAAAGGAAATGGTGTCATAGTCTGTAACTGGGTGTCACACCTGAGGAAGCAGGCTGTGTAATTAGGGGTTGTTGGGAGCAGGGTCACATAGAGGGAGAGCCCAGGGGAGCTCTGAGGGTCCCTGGTGCTACAGCAGGGTATTATATAGCAGTGGAAAGGGGGATTTCTATGGCCTCAGAAAGCCAGAGCCTTCCTTCCCCCTCCAGCCAAGGAACTCACCTAGGAGATGGATTTCACTCTTAAGACCTAATAGTCTCCCTCTGGGGGTTCTGCTCATTTGGGAGCAGACTATTAGAGCATACCCAGACCAGGTTTTCTGCCTAGAGTCTCAGACTGTGGCTTGAAGGTATGGTTTGCTTGGTCTGCTGCTGCTGCTGCTGCTAAGTCGCTTCAGTCATGTCCGACTCTGTGCGACCCCAGAGATGACAGCCCACCAGGCTCCCCGTCCCTGGGATTCTCCAAGCAAGAATACTAGAGTGGGTTGCCATTTCCTTCTCCAATGCGTGAAAGTGAAAACTGAAAGTGAAGTCACTCAGTCGTGTCCGACTCTTAGTGACCCCATGGACTGCAGCCCACCAGGCTCCTCCGTCTGTGGGGTTTTCCAGGCAAGAGTACTGGAGTGGGGTGCCATTGCTTGGTCTGAGGAATTTCTAAATTCAAGGTGTCATTATTTTAAAATTGGGAGAATTCAGGTAAAATTGAAACTTCTGACTTCTTTAAAGTAGCAGGAGTGTTGGCAACGTTAGGCTCTCATTGGTACATGGCAACAACAGTCAAGAGCTGGTGGTGGCCAACCCCGTGAACTAAAGCACACCAGTCCACACACGCACACCCATGCAGCGGCCCCCTGCTCAGTGCCCTGCAGGCAGGGAGGGTCCCGCCAGGGACCACCACTCCCATTCTCTCTGCCACTCAGAGGCAGTCTAGACACACATTTCCAGATCAAAGTCAGCCCCAAGAGCCATGACTGACTCCTGCCTCAGCCTCCACACAAACACAAAAGCCTCCTCCCCATTTAGTAAAGCCAAAGAATGTCAGGATCAACCCATAATTGAAACTTTTTGAAAAAGAACTAAAGGCAGCTTTAGCCGTGGCATTCCACAGCTCCTCATTAAAACCAGGACTTCCTGTGACTTGGGGACAGCTGGAGGCACAGGGCTGAATAATTCCAAAGCTCACGTGAAGGATGTCAGCCTCCAGAATGCACAGCAGGCTTGTGAGATTCTTGATGGGCTCTTGAGTCTTGAGGCAGGTGTGTTGGGTGTTCCAGACCACAGCACAATGGCAAGAAGCCCTGAGCCCTCAGGGACAAGGCAGCAGACAGTCACAGTCAAGGCTGAGGTCCCACTGACCCCAGGCAAGCCCAATACACTGGCTCCACTGGGAGAACCAGCTAAGAAACAGGCCCAGCCCCAGAGCCCACTCCCACACATGGTACATGCCGCGTGCTCAGCCATGTCGGCTGCTTCCAGGGGTACACACCGAGTCTCTCATGGGTTCACCGTGAGGGCTGCCATCTCCTCTGGACTGAATTGTACAACATGTGCTTAGGAGACTTTGTTGTCAGAAAACCCTGGAGCCCTTTGAAGGATCTTAGATAGCATCTCCTCCAGGGTTCCCAACAGAGACTGCTCTTCAGAATCACTTAGAACACGTTGCAAATACAGATTCTGAGGCTCCAGATCTCATCTCCCCACCCTATTCCCCAACACACACCCAGAGATTCTCCTGACCAGTTATGGTTGGGAAACCATTGATGTCATGCAAACCCTTCACTTCCATTTCTAAAGTACAGTCCTAGGTTAAGTAACTTTTCCAAGGTCACACAGCTGGTCTGCCAGGACTGGGCTTAAAGTACAGGTCTCTTAAATACAAACCGGGGCTTGGTCCATGGGGTCACAAAGAAGCAGACAGGACTGAACGACTAACACTTTCTTTACTTTAGGCTTCCCTGGTGACTCAGATGATAAAGAATCCACCTGCAGTGCAGGAGACCCAGGTTTGATCCTTGGGTCGGGAAGATCCCCTGGAGAAGGGAATGGCTACCCACTCCAGTATTCTTATCTGGAAAATCCCATGGACAGAGGAGCCCAGCAGATTACAATCTATGGGGTAGCAAAGAGTCGGACACAACTGAACAACTAACACTTTTTTTCTACAACACACCACCTCCTGGATGTACCCACAAAGGGGTGGCCAGACAACTCCAGAGGCTTTGGATGAGAAAGAGGATGAGAGGCAAAGTCTCTGTGCATGTAAAGCAACCTCAGATCACTTTCCAAATGTTAGCTTCCATTGTGGTTGGCCCAGATACCTCAGTCTCTTGTCATCTGAGGAGGAGATTTTGCTTCTGCCTCTATAATTACCCTAGTTTCACTTGTTCTTTCAGAAGTCGGGGAAGGAACTATGCATGTGTGTGTAGACTTCTCTGTGCCTCAGTTTACCTCTATAGAAAAATGGATGGCAGCCCCTTATGTCTGCCTTTTTGGAGCTCCAGTGACCCATTGTGTGGCCATACAAGGGCATCCTGTGGTCACTTAGGCAGATAAAGAAGCTTTCCATGCCCACACAGAGCCAGTCTTAAAGTCAAGGCTACTCTTGCCACATTTTAAATAATTCTATGTCAAAATACCATTGTGACTCCTCTTAGCTACCCCTCCATGCCCTCCAGAAAGGGCTGCTCATCTTCTCTTGGTCTCTGGAGGGCTGGTGAAGAATTTTGAGGGGGTGATCTTGGAAGGAGCCCCAATTTTGTAGGACTAAACAAGGGCTTCCCTGGTGGCTCAGATGGTAAAGAATCTGTCTGCAATGAGGGACACCCAGGTTCAGTCCCTAGGTGGGGAAGATCCCGGAGAAGGGAACAGCAACCCACTCCAGCATTCTCGCCTGGAGAATTCCATGGACAGAGGAGCCTGGCAGATTACAGTCCATGGGGTTGCAAAGAGTCGGACATGATTGAGAGACTAACACACACACACACAAGATAAAAAATTAAATACTACTACTAGTAGTAAATAGCTAGGATTGAGTTGTTATTAAGTGTCAGGCACTCTGCCAAACATTTTACATGCATTTCATTCTCACTACAGCCCTATAAATGAAGTGTTACGAGTTTTCTCATTTTACAGATGTGAAAAATCGGCTCAGAAAATTTAAAGAATTTGCCCAGGATCACAGAGCTGCTAAATGACAGAGCTGGGATTCAAACCCACATATTCTGGTCTCCAGGGGCAAACCTCTGATAAAAGGGGTGATGATGGGTCTCTGTCATCATGAGGTTAACCTTCCACGTGTCACTGCCTGGTGCTCCCTAGTGGGATGTCACACCCTGATGCAGCTTAAGCCAAGGGCAGCTCGGGCGCTGCTGCTCTGTCTGTCTGCTGGGACGTTCACAGCTCCGTCAGTTCAGGGACTGCCTGACCCAGCCTGACCAAATTAGAGCAGCTAATGGACGTGACATAATTTGACATGTACATTGTTAACCGAACCCCTTGGGAGATGATTTAAAATAGAGACAATACCATGCTCTGAATTATTTTGGGTTATGGAGCCCTTATTCTCTAACTCTTGTAGGAAAAAGAATTGTGTCATGATAAACCGAAAACCCCCAAGAAACTGCTCCAGGGTCAGGAGAGCAGCTGAGTGGCTGGATTGGCAGAAACTCTTCCTGAGAGTTTCAGGGATTTCACCCTCATTTCCTAACAATTTATCCCCCAAGCATTCCCCAAACCCCAGTTAAGAGTCAATAATTCTATCCATCCTCCTCCCCCAGACTCCCCAACCAGGAGGACTCAGAACCCCAGTCAAAACCCAGCACTGGGAAGACTACAAAACAGGTGCAGCTTGAGGCCCCCATGTGCATCTCCCATCTGCTTTTCCCTCTCTCAGATGCACAGGACCAGTGAGCTACCCAGGGGCCGTGCTTAGGGACCCACACAGGTGCACCCTCTCTGAGCATCACCCAATATCCAATCCCAGTCATAGTCTTCCCCATTCTATTCCCCATGCCCTCATGCATGCTTCCTGACCTTCAGAAAGAGTATGTGTGTCCCTGTGTGCTACAGCCACTCATTCTCATGGCTTAATAAGTGTCCATCCTCTCAAGCAAGACCTACTGACTATATGATACATGCACGCTTGTGCGCTAAGTCGCTTCAGTCATGTCTGACTCTTTGCGACCCTATGGACCATAGCCCGCCAGGTTCCTCTGTCCATGGGATTCTCCAAGCAAGAATACTGGAGTGGGTTGCCATTTCTTCCTCCAGCAACTCTCAGACCTAGGGATTGAACCCACGTCTCTTATGTCTCCTGCATTGGCAGGCAGGTTCTTAAACTAGTGCCACCTGGGAAGCCCCATATGACGCATAATTAGTACCCCAATATACTTACTGTTGAGTTAATTAAAGTAAGAGTAGCTAAGTTTCTCTGGCAATCCCATGCCTTACTTCCAACCGATAAGCCTAAGACTAGCTTTCAGGCTAGTAAAAATGATTTTGAGAGAAAAAGATTTTTGCCTTTTAAAAACTGAAGCACTTTAAATAACACTATTTGGGAAGGATGGCCAGGAGAGATATAGAGCACATGGTGACCTCTCCATATGCATTTCCTTTTCCCCTTCCTAGCAGAGCCCCACACTTCCTAGCCATGCATTTGGGAGAGATTAACCTAACTGTGGTTTTCTGGGTGGACCTTGGTAGGGTCAAGACATTCAGTGGGTTCTATTGTTGTAGCTACACTAGCCACAGTGATTGGCTTGGGGCTGGCCACCTGGACAGTCTAAGAATAAAACCACGGGAGACTAAGAAGAAATGAAGAGACACTGGGTCTTCTTTGGCTTTTCCAGCTATTATATCTGGCCTTACCTAAGTCCACACAACCTCTGAATTTCTCAGTTACATAACCAAACAAAGCCTCTTTTTGTTTAAACCAAATGACCACATAACACAATAATACATAATCTCTTGATTCCTTTTATGATTGAGCTCAGAGACCATTTTGTCAAGCTATATCACCTTTATTTTACAGCTTATTTAACTTCAAAAATGAACATACCAAAAAACAAATAAAATCCTTAATTTTTCACTCTTTAGTCAAGGCCTTCCAAAAATTCTCTAGGCTTGTGATGTCCCAGGTAAAGGAGGAAATAACAATGGTTTCAATAAGATGGAAGCCTATTTCTCTATCATTCAAAATAAAATAGGATTCTGGCTGATATGGGAGCTACAGTGTCATCAAAATTTCAGATTTCCTCTTTTTGTTTTGTCATCCTTAGTATACGACTTGCATCTTCAAATTCACTTCATAGGCCAATGTGGCAGCTAAAGCTCCAGCTATCACATTGATCTTCTGGTCCAAGAAGGCACAAGAGGAAGGGAGAAGGAGGAAAAAAAGAAACAAGTATGTCAGCAGTCTAGCCCCTCTTAAGGAGTTTTCACAGAAGATCAACCCAAAGACTTATGCTGATATCTCAATGGCCAACCCAGATGCAAATGTGGTTGACAAATATAATCTTCCAGCTGGGCATATTGTCATCCAGTTTAAAATGTGAGTTGTGTTATGAGGGGAAAAGGGATGAGTAGATACTGTGTAGGCAACTAGCAGTTTTTGCCCCATCTCACTTCACAACCAAGCCTGGCTTCAGTGTGCAGTTCTGTTGCTTCGTATCTGCTCCTCCAAAGACACTCCCTGATTCAAGCTGCAATTACCCTCTCCACAGACCCTTAACAGTTGGTAAAGAACCTGCCTGCAATGCAGAAGACCCCGCTTCGATTCCTGGGTTGGGAAGATCTGCTGGAGAAGGGATAGTCTACCCACTTCAGTATCCTTGGGCTTCCCTTGCAGTTCAGCTGGTAAAGAATCCACCTGCAATGTGAGAGATCTGGGTTTGATCCCTGGGTTGGGAAGATCCACTGGAGAAGGAAAAGGCTACCCATTCCAGTATCCTGACCTGGAGAATTTCATGGACTGTATAATCCATGGGGTCACAAAGAGTCAGACAAGACTGAGTGACTTTCACTTTCACTTTTTCAGACCCTTAACATCTTGAGCTGGTTGGTCTCTGCCCCCCGCCACCCACCACCACCACCAAGGATCCCTTGACTACCATCTTGTGATTAATCCAGTTAAGAAGCTTTTGTTGATCACCTTCTGTCTTTCAGTAGAACACCTTAGTCTTTCATTAGAATCTTGGCTTCCATTTACGTCAGCTCATTTGATCTTCTTTTCTGTCATGCTCTAGTCAGACCCCATTCATACCTACCCTTTTTCATTCACCAGTCTCCCTAGAACTATGTTCTTTACAACACAGGTCTGCTCTTCAATATCAGTTTCTAACTTCTTTCTGGCATTAAAGTTCTCAATCTCATGGGTGAGCGCCTAGGGCAACAAGGACTGTGGTTGAAAATAGCAGCTGAGTGGGGGCTGGTCTTCAAATCGTCATGGATGACTAGCTGTGGTTTGGTCTGGGGACAGGTGACTGAAGCCAGGGCAGTGGCTTCTTTTTCAGTTCTCCCAAGGCCTTCTGACCCCTTCTTACACATTTCAGACCCTGTGGACAGTATTGTAGGCCTCATTAGTGAACAGCACACACAAGGCAAGTCAAACAATAATAAAGAATTATTGATGTGATGGAGACAAAACATCTGCTCCTCCCTACCTCACCTGCACAAAAATAGAAAAAAATAAAGATAAAAAATCAATGCCTGATGAAGCTAAGAAAATGTGTTACTTTGAGTCTTCATATAAAGAATACCTTTCAAAAGTATCTAGTTCTTTCACTTGAATTTCCCATTTTGATTTTAATTATAAACTAGGAGTTATTGTAACTCAAAAATGTCCATTCTCTTATGTCTTTTCAACTAGAAACATCATTAGGCAGATGTGAACAATTATCCCCATTTGGATTTTTTTTTAAGTTTTTAAGAGGAACAAATAAGTTATGCTTTAAATCCTTGGTTTAAAACTAAGCCTGTGAGACACAATATTTTAGGTTTAACCAAGAGGGCTTGACTTTGGATTTAGAGTTGAATTGATCCCGTCATCTCTTTTATTAAAACTATCCATATATTCTTAAACCAAAGAATTGAAATAATGCATATTTTAGGGCCAGAAGCATTCATCATCTTGATGACCAAGAGATAAAGGGTGAAAAGATTTAAGATCCAAGAGGCTCTGTTACTATGTTGAAAGGGGAGGAGATAGAGAAATTCCAAGGGAAGGTGTTGGTATATATCCCCTCTGCTTTTTAATTTCCAATGACAGACAGTGACGTCACCATTCCAAACAGTTCCCATTCAGATTAAACAAAATGTGATTCTCTGGGGAAAATGGGCAGCATAAACCAAAAAGAAGTGCATCTTGCTGAAAAGCCAGTCTACTCAGTCATCACACCACCATCAGCCTGACTGGATCCCCGCAGAAAAGCAATTCCGGGAATGACTTCACTCCCCTAGAAGCACAGTCAGAAGTCCCCAAGGAGGTCAGGGGAACCAGCTGGATCTCAGAGGAGGAGACTTTTTGGTGCTGAAGAAGACAAAGGGAGGAAGACAGTTTGGGAAACAGAATGACCTTGAAACAACCTTTCTGCTTATCTTAGAAAGGTCATTAGAAGGAAAATGTACCCAGAACAACATTCTCCTCTATCTTGGAGTCGAAGACCAGCCAGGCCCTGGCAGCCCTACAGCCTGGGCTTCTTTCCAGGCCTGCAGCTCCCCTACTGGCAGTTGAGCAATGTGACCCTGGACAGGCCTCTGAGGCCAGGGAGCCTGACCAATAGCTCACGGATGAGAAATTGCACTGTCCTTGGAGATGCTGCCTGGTGGCCTTTAAGAGCCACCCTTGTTTTTTTCCCTCCAATGTACCACAGCCTGGTTTCCTCTCCCCTTCCTGTCGGAGCATTTTTGTTGTGAGGACCTTGCGCCACAAAGCTAGAGGGGGCATGCAAATCATTTTACACAAGAGGCATAGGTCCTGTACAACTAGCTGTGTGTTGCTGGACAAGTCTCTTAACTCCTCTGTGCTTCAGTTGTCACAGCAGTAAAGTGGGGATTAGGATCGAGTTTACTTAAAAGGGCCATTAACCAGCATTCAGCAAAATCCCACTGGAAAGCGCTAAGGAACAGTGTCCAGGTCACAGAGCTCCATAAAGGCTGGCTGTCACTGCAAGTGTCAGGGGAGCAGTTTTTCCACACGTTTCCACTCTACCAACACTCATTCACCTCTCCCAACAGGGGACAAAGATGATAAGAGAATGAAATGTCTCACTTGATGTAGGAATCCTTTCACTGTGTCAGTGGTTCTTGAGATATCAAAAGTGTGTGTATGTAGATTACTTTAATTTTACAAAGTCTATGCTGATTAGGCTCCTTTTTCATCTAATAGTGAAAGGCTATGTATTCAACTGTGAGTGCACTGGCTTCAGGAACGTGGATAAAATGTAACCAGCGTTATCTTGGTTCAAATTCCTTTTTTGTGACCAACTGTTGTCTCAATGAACCTTTGCAGGGTTTTTATTTGTTTTCTTCTTAGTTACAGCAGAGAGTAGAATAAACACATCCAGACCTTCTCACACGGAGATAGACTGATGCCAAATTAGGTCTGTGGAGGCCTCATTTTGGCTCCCCTGGTCACCATGCCGAACAGATTTTCATGCACGTTGCAGACAGTCCATTAGTTCTTGGCAAGGAGAATGAAGTTTTCAAAGCTGCTTTCTCTAACAAA
The DNA here is from genome assembly GCF_032452875.1 of Bos javanicus. Taxonomy (NCBI): domain Eukaryota; kingdom Metazoa; phylum Chordata; class Mammalia; order Artiodactyla; family Bovidae; genus Bos; species Bos javanicus. The sequence goes on along the minus strand of NC_083877.1, from coordinate 42,489,488 downwards.
CTCCCATTCCCCACCCACTCACCCCCTGCCACCCCCCGCTTCTCATACACAAAACCTTGCTGAAGGGGAGAGGCTCTCCCCCATTTATGGAGAAGCGAGGTCAACCCCATCTGCGATCACCCTGCCACAGCCTTGATAGTCATCACTTCTGGGATGCCCCTGGGCTCTGCTCCATCATTAAACTCCCAGGGCACTACCCAGATTAAAATCTCTCCTTCCTTCTCAGGAAAGAAGCATTTTTACTTCAAAATCATACAGTAAGGGCTTTGAAAAGTAGTTCACAAACTTCTCTGCCACTGGGGAAGGCATGTCCATTCACGTCAGAGATTTTCCCTCAGTGCCTTAGCTGTTGCACTGACTGAGCTTCTGAGTTCTCACAGTGCAGCCAAAAAAGAAACAAAGAAGTTTTGCCTCTATCTGTCACAGTAGAAATGTAAGCCATGATGATATGGGTTGAGCCAGGGTTCTCAATGGAATCTTTAGACTGGTTCCTGGGAGGAAAAGCCAGGAGGTTTCTGTTATAGTACAAGCTGCCACAGGGCCTGGGCTCCTTGACCTAGATGTGCTCTGAGCAAGGCCTCCTTCTAGTAAGGGAGCAAGCACTGTAGTGAAAGAGGCTGAGGATCAATATTCAACAGCAACCAGTATTGTGGCGCATGGTTACCATGGTAACATCGTCAGCCCCAAATGACTGTCATGAGGTGAAAAAATTCTCTTAAAATAAATGAAACCAGAAAAGATATATTTATAAACCTCTTACCAAACACCTATCTGTTGACAACGTAGAACCTATTCCTTAAGCGACAGATACTCAAAGATTGGGAGGAATTTCATGACACAAACATTTTGTTGAAATAATGGTTATTCTCACCCCCTAAAAATGATCTGGAAAAATAACAAACGCAGATTTTTTTAAAAAAAATATGGAGAGTTCCAAGGAGTGATGGGCCTATACACTTAGATATTATGCAGTTATGACATTAAAATTCTGCACTAAACTGCCTATACCTTGTTTGAAATTTACAAAGTGGTACTTACTAGGAGTTTTCTTCTAAGTTGGACACACTATTTCTGGCAGGACCAATAAAGTGTCATAAAACTTGTTATACAATGAGAAAAAGACATTGGTCACACAGATTAAAAACTTGTGGGCACAGCTTTTGTTGTGCTCTTGAGAAGCTCCATCCTGAACTCGTCTTTCTTTGTGAATAGCAGTGTACCCAGCCAGAGTGCCCAGGTTCACAGCTCCCTGGCAAATCAGAGGTGGCCCAGAGATATAGTTCTGGGCAGTAGTGTCCAGGCAGAAGTCCCTGGGGAGGATGTTGTTGGGAGACAGTTCTCCAGTCTCTCTCATTTCTGTGTACCTTACAAGCAGAGGACTTACTGATAGCAACAGAGTATCCTTCCAAGGATGCCTGCATAGCATAACAGCCTCTGAAGATACAGATACTATCTCTCCAGAGCAAAGGACAGGCCTGCCTACTGCTCATCGTGTAAGATTGGGGTCCCTGAGTTCAATGTTCCTCTCCCGGGAGGCAACCCATTGAGTGTGCCGACACTCCTGTGGGCCTATCTGTGTCACCTCTATGGGACTTGGGCAAGGAGAACTACCACAATCCTGCTGCTTGCTGTGTGCTGAGTAATAGAGCTGGCTGTCCCTGACCCAGGAGTCTCGTGACTTCAACCAGCAACCATGAAACCAAGGCAGGCTAACTGCTTAGCTTGCAAACAGGATGATACCTCAGACCCTTCATTGTTTTTGGTTAAATTAAAAAAAAAAAAAAAGAAAGAAAAGTAGGAGAGAGTTCTTGCCCACTAGCCCTTCTCCTTTCTTCCTGCCTTGAGGTTTCAGCAACCTCAATTTGGGGACCATGAGGTGACAAGCATGAGGACAAAGGTCAACATGCTAAGGATGGCATAGCAGAAAGATGATGAAACTGGGTCCTAATAGAGAATTACTGTGGCAGCCCTGGATTGCATAACTTGAGTCTTCTTGTTATGTGAGATATATGAGCCTCAATATATCAATGTTGAGCCTCAATATATCAATATATGATATATATATCAATATATGAGCCTCAATATATCCGTTATAACAAGTCAATGTTAATTGTTTTTCTGCAAGCAAATGCATCTCTAAAGTTTGTGTCAAACACTGTAATTTCATAATAGTAATTGTGTCTAAGTTGCTTCAGTCATGTCCGACTCTGTGCGACCCCATAGATGGCAGCCCACCAGGCTCCCCCATCCCTGGGATTCTCCAGGCAAGAACACTGGAGTGGGTTGCCATTTCCTTCTCCAATGCATGAAAGTGAAAAGTGAAAGTGAAGTCGCTCAGTCGTGTCAGTCTCTTAGCGACCCCATGGACTGCAGCCTACTAGGCTCCTCCATCCATGGGATTTTCCAGGCAAGAGCACTGGAGTGGGGTGCCACTGCCTTCCATAGGCAACTTAGGGCAAGTATGTTGCTACCTTCCTTACTTCTTGATCTGGATTCTGTCTTTCTGTATATGAACATTATTGTATATATCTTTTATAAGTTAACTCAAATCCTTTAGGGGAAATCAGGTAAAATTCAATTCAATAAGTATAATTCGGTCCTGGTCCAAATTTATCTCGAAAATTCTATGAGTTACCCTTAAATTATGAGTTATCCTTTAAGGTATTAGTCAAACAATAGGAGTACCTCTTTCTGGAAGTGTCTACCACATGCAAAAGTCTGTTTAGTCACCAGTGTATATCCAGATCCAGCAGAATGGCTGGCTCATAGCAGGGCCTTCAACTTTGTATTAACCAAGCGTTCATGAAAGGTCTCTCTTTATCAAATGTGTTTATGCCCAAAGAAAATTATGATGTAACGGAAAGTATTTCGATACAGTAGATCTGTCATTTGACTATAATAAGCAGTTTAAGAAAAGACCACAGGTCAACTTCAAAGAAATAGCTTCTTATCTTTGTTCCTTATGACTGTGAAATGCCCCATAACCTGACAGTGGAATTCAAGGAATCTGTTCAACCTTGGAAACTAGTGCAACAGGATACCAGAAGTAATAACAATCACCACCAGAGATGAACACATCTTTTAATGTTATGTCCACAAACTATTTTTAGAATATTAGATAAAATTTAAACTTGTGTCAGAAAGAAAAATCAATGTACAGGATGAAAATATTTTACACCAAAAGTAGAATAAAGCAAAAGATGCTCTGCACAATGAGTTTATAGATATCCTTATTGTTCTCAGTATATGTTATGATTCCTACTTTTGGTTCAAAATCTAAATTATATGAAATTATCTATACTATGTGTTCTTGGTATGATTTCTGTTTAAAAAATCTCTCCAAACCACAATGAAATACTATTTCACACCCATTAGGATGACTTTTTTTTTTTTTAACGCAAAACAGTAAGTATTGGCAGAATGTGGAAAAATTGGAACACTTGCTGGTGGGACTATAAAATGATGCAGCCACTGTGAAAAACAGTTTGTAGTTCCTCAGAAATTAAACACAGAATTACCATGATTCAGCAATTCCATTCCTAAAGAACTGAAAAGAGGGACTGAACCAGATACCTGCACCCAAGTGCTCGGAGGAGCATCATTCACAATGACCAAAGGTGGAACAAGCCAACTGTCCACCAGCCTATGAAGGGATTAAAAAAAAATGTAGTATATGTACACAGTGAAATATTATTCAGACATAAAAATGAACAAAATTCTGATACATGCTACATGAGAGAAACTTGACTATATGATGCAAAATGAAAAAGGACAAATACTGTGTTATTTTAGTCCCAAAGGACAAATATTAGTTTTTTTCCCTTTATGTGAGTTTCCTGGAATAGGCAAATTCAAAGAGACAGAAGGTAAAATGAAGGTTACCAAGATCTGGGCAGGGCAGCTGGGAAGTTGTTCCTCATTGGGTACAGAGTTTCTGTTTGGGTTGATAAAAAAGTTCTGGAAAATAGTGGGGATGGTTGCTCAATATTGTGAAGGTCCTTAATACCACTGAATTGTACATTTAAACATGGTTAAAATAGTAATATTTATGTTGTATATATTTTACCACAAGGAAAAAAAATCTATTAAAAATTAAACTGAAAAGATGGATTTTGTTTATTTGTTTTAGGAAGAGTAAATAGAACAGATTTTTAAATTCCGTTTGGGTTTTGTTCAGTTTGTTTCTGCTTGCTTTAAGCCCTGCCTGCCTATGCTAGGAAGGAGAGTGACTAAGATGCCCCCACAACATTGCCAAAGCCATTCAGGCTGTGGGCTTGTGTGGTCATGCGCCTCAGAAGGTCTTATGTCATTTGGAAAGCTCTCTAGTTCAGCAATCTTTGCTTCACTTTGTCAATGCACAGGAGAGTGTATCATTGCAGCTCCCCTCCCCCCACCCCTCAGGCGTGTGTTGGGCTAGAATCTGTTTGTGAAAATATTATTTTAGGATTGCTTTCACTCCTATCATCTGCTTATTTTCCTTCCTGCATATTTCATAATGTAGCATAGAGATTTCTGATTCAGCAGTTAAAATAGTCTGTGCATTAGTTATCACTTCCTTGTGACCCACTTTATACACAATTACTCATTCTGGCATTGAAAGTCCAGATTAAAAAAAAAAAAAATCCCTGGGACTAAAGTATGTATTAATATATCTGTGGGAGTAAAAAGGAGATATTGACCAAATATCTATTGGTAGCACTCAAAGGACCTCAATCAGCCCCAAGATTTCCCATCTCATTTACTCTTCTGTAAAAGCTCTCGAATTACACCCTCTTCAGTTATTCTACACCCACAATCCCACTTTTTCCACCTCCTCTACTTTCATTTCCTTCCCCTCAAAATACATCTCTATGATGAATCCACCAAACACTACTGTCCGCTGTACCTCCCCGTGCTAAGGGTCGTGGGGAACTCAAAGAGCAATGGGACAGTCCCTGCTCTGAGGAGGCATCCATGCCAGTTCAGTGTCCCCCCTACCACTCAAATGTGCTATGGGCACCCCTAAATCTTTATGACTGCCTATGACAGGCAGATTCTTGGGCCCTACCCCCCACTAGAGAATCTGATCCAGTTGGTCTGCACTTTTAACTCCTCTCCAGGGAATTCTGATTGGGACCCTAAGAAGATATTTTGAGAGACTCGGTGACACAGTGGAAGGCAGTAGAATCTCTTGCAAGCTTCACTGAGGTGGCTCCAGTCCCATGAAAGAACAGAGACAGGGGAGACAGAATTGGTCTGAGAGATTGAGGGAAGGCTTCCTGGAAGAAGTGCTTTTAAAGAAGAGCTGAAAACTAGACAGTGGGAGGCACACAGGCACGGTCATCTGCTGCCACCCCCTGCCGAAGGCGAGGGCAAGACTTTGGCCACATTCCTCCTGTCTGGGACCTTTGGAGCAACTGGGGAGGATGGGAGACCCTGGGATAAGGGATACACTCCTCTTGGAGAGGCCAAGTGGATGATACTTTTTGCTGGGGTTCCTTCCCGCACACAGAGCCCCAGCTCCAGACCCACCTGCTAGCAGAACCCTGCCCGAGGTCCTTCACTTCTCTGACCTGAGTGAGGGCTGATGTTATGTGCCTTGTAGGCTGGGTGTGAGAATTTAGTGAGTTAATGGGTGTGCAGTACCATTGGTACACATTTAAAATTCAATATATAAGAGCTAATGTTATTCTTATCATTCTAGTTTTTTCTTTAGGATAAATTCCTAGAAGTGGGATTACTGGAACAGCAGTATAAGTGTTACTAAATGGGATGTATAAAACAATGTGTACAAATTTTGAGTTTTATAAAAGTGTCTAAAATTTGACTGCTAGAGATAAGGATGATTATTCATATTTATAACACTAGGTCCTTGGGAGGATATATACTAAGATATTGTTGTTTAGTCACTAAGCCGTGTCTGATTCTTTTGCAACCCATGGACTATAGCCCGGCCAGGCTCCTCTGTCCCAGGGATTTCCCAGGCAAGAATACTGGAGTGGGTTGCATTTCCTACCCCAGGGATTGAACTACGTCCTGACCCAGGGATCAAACCTGTGTCTCCTGCTTGGTAGGCAGATTCTTTACCACTGAACCACCTGAAAAGTGAAAGTGAAGTCACTCAGTCATGTCCGACTCTGCAACCCCATGGACTGCAGCCTACCAGGCTCCTCCGTCCATGGGATTTTCCAGGCAAGAATCCTGGAGTGGGTTGCCATTTCCTTCTCCAGGAGATCTTCCCGAGCCAGGGATTGAACCTGGGTCTCCCGCATTGTAGGCAGATACTTTACCATCTGAGCCACCAGGGAAGTTGAGAGCCACCTGGGAAGCCCAAATCAAAATATTAACAGAGATCATCTCTGGGTATTCTCTGTGTTTTTCTTGCTGCGTTGATAAATGGCAGCCACTCTCTTCCTCCTCCTCAATTCTCCTCTTAGTCTCTCTCCTTCCCTCTATATACACACACACACACTCACAGCTAGTTTTAATGCCTGGAAGTTAACACTTTTTTCTCCCAGGAGACTCTTATTAAAATGTAAATATATTACCTGGGAAAAGCACCACTTTCAACTCTTCCCCCAGGTTATTGATTCAATCAGCTGGCTGAATCCTGGCCCACAGTGAACACAGATGGAAGGACTGGGCCAGGGCTACCGTCCCCCAAGGATAAGCCCAGAATAAGAATGATGGCAGTGAGCATTCCAAGAGTTAGAAGGCACATCAAAAACAATTTGATGTTCAAGGAAAGGAAACTAAAGACCAGAGTAGGTTTGCAGAGGAGGGCTTGAGAGGGAATGGCTGCCTGCTCTCTGATTTGGTCGATGTTCAGTTGGACGCAGAGGAATGAACCAATGGACCTTTCAATGCCTCCTGCGCAGTTCTGTAAAAAGCCAATTATTGGGTGAAAAGAAAGATCATGAGACTGGAGATTGCTTATTTGCACACACCTGCTCTTCTTGGCATATATTTTAGAGCAGAAGGTTATGGTTTATACAAGTGAGTTTCAAAGGGCTGGTAAGTAACTCACTCTGAAAGCCCTTCTCAGATCTCCGAGTAGATAGATGCAACAGTTTGGCATTAAACTGATTCATTAAAATGTTTCCTGTATGAAAACTTTCCTTTTTTGATTATCTTATTTCATAGCTCTATTACTTTTGACCATAGGGTTGGTTTTAGAAAAGCGAAACCCTGTAACATTCCCTCCAGTATATTTTCATACCACAGTCGAAATCTACATTTTTGGACAAATGCTTTGAGAGATTGGTATTTCTGAAATGCAACTTCGTTGTTTTTAGTTTTCCCAAATTTGAGACAGAAACACTTTTTTTTTTTTTCCCCTAGAGCCCAGAGCCATCCCTGCCTAACTCAGGGCCCAAACTTCATATCAAAGTTCAAATTGTAAGAAACAGATTTCCAGTTTTAGAAGACAGGGGCTACATACAAAAGAGGATACTTAGGTTGTCAACGGAGATAAAGCCTGACACTGTCTCGCGTTTATCATAAGGAAAAATAAAGGGAGGTGGGAGGCTGAAGGAAGGGGCCAGCTAGGCTGTAACCCATCTTATGTACTCTTCCTCAATTTGGCGTCTACTTCAGAGGAGGCTCCAGGGGTGGGTCTTTCAGGGCTCTGTCTTTGAAAGAGACAGGCCCAGGGGTTTGCTGGGCCTTCTGCTTCCTGGGTGAGGATCTCAATCCAGATCTGGTTATGGAGGGAGCCTTTCTCTCTGGCCCTTTTACTAATTCTGGAGGGAAAGGAATACAATCCCCCAGGCAGGCAAACCTGCACAGCAAATAGAGAACAGGATGGGCAGGGGCAGGAAGGGTAGGGCCGCACTGGGGGAGGACAGAGGGAGGAGCCCACCAGAGCAAGTTGTGGTGGGGGATGGTTTTCCTGCTAACCAGACGCCAAAGGGTGTCTTCAGGGCTGGGAGCTGCTGGAGCTTCCCTTTGTCTGACTGAGTGGGTACTGCAGTTGTCTGCCCTGGATCCTCTTTGCTTCTCCCCTACCAGGAGCATCAGAGCATCTCACCTACCTCTGCAGCTCCCATCTGCATCAGTGCTCGAGGTCCCCAGATCTCTTCCCTGGGGACCAGACTCATGCATCCCTCCTCTACCATGACATCGCACTGGCACCTCAAATCCAACCTTTCCTGAGTGACCCTGGTGCCTCTCCATTCTCATACGCCCTCCACTTGGATTCTATTATCTCAGTCAGGGGATGGGGTGCTCACTCACAGCAGAAATCTTTCCCACCCTTGCATCTTACCAAGTCCTTAGGACCAACTAGACCCCATAGCCACCCTAACTACAACCTGGGATGTCAGTCAGGCCACCGTCACCTCTCAGGGGACTGGAGTGGCAGCCCCCTCCCTGGCCTCCCTGTCTCTACTCTTGTCCTCCTCATATCCACCCTGGCTGATTTTTCGAGCAAGCAAATCTGATTCCATTTCAAGCCTCTTTCTATGTTCCCACTCCCATGCAATATGTTCAAAACCTAAACTTGGCATTGGCAGCTCACAATTCTATTCAGAATGGCAGCTTTTTTAAAAGTTACATTATGAACTATTTAAAACCCACAAAAAGGCATAAAGACTATAACCACATGCATACCCATCCCCTAACTTCAAAGATAAAGCCTTATCTCTACAACAGCCAAAACTGCCCCTGCGTCCCCTCCCCTCCCCTCCCACAGAGGTAACTGCCATTCTGCATCTGCCAGCACTCCTCTGATGTCTCTGCAATTTTCCTTAGCATGGCTTTTCTATTTCATTATAACTTGTCATTATTCCTTACGAGCCTCTCTTGCTGGTTAGATTTCAGGGAAGTCCGGGAAATGCTATGAAGAGACCACTGAAAAAGTGTCCCTTCAGGTACATTCTCGGCCTCTCAGGTCACCTCTCCTCCTTGCTGCTCTCCAGCGTGATGCTTTGTGTAAATTCACTGGGTAGGAGGGGTGGTGTCTTTGGGGACCCTTTGGGTAGGGGTTGGGAGGGTAAAAGACAAGGTCCTCAGACCCATACCACACCCTCCAGATCCTCGCTGATTCCTGCTGTGGGGTAGCCGGACTCAGCCTGCTCAGCTTCCTGGGCCACTCTGACTCCACAGCCTTGGCTAGCAGCTCCCCTTGTCCTTTACCACTGCAGACCCCAGAGGAGACTCTCTGATTCTCAACTCAACCATCTCCCATAAGACATGGGAACTGAAGGGAGTTCAGAGAAGCCAAGCTCCAGCCTTCCTCTGCCTAATCACACTACTCTGTTTCACTGTGATAAGTTGGGGCAGTTTGAGAGGTATTTTCCTTTCTGATCCCAAATATGAAGCAGAGCAACATCCACCCACTCCCAGGTCTGGGGTTCACATCAACCTCCCTGACAAGCAGACAAGGTTGTCCTTCATCTGTACCCTTCTTACCTCTGGGGTAGGTAGTCTCCAAAGAGGACCATTGTTAATTCATCTCTCCCTGTGTGTGCAAAGTGCTCCTTCTATCAAGAAGTAGAAAGTGCTTCCTTTCCCTGAAGGGCTGGTCTTGTGACTTGCTTTGATCAACAGAGTGCAGTAGAAATAATGTTCTGGTAGTTCTGAACCCAGACCCTATATGCACTGGAAGCTTCTTCTTCCTCCCAGTTGGAAGCCATCTGCCATGTACTCTGATGTCATCATACTGTGAGGAAGCCACCTGAAGAGGCCAGAGAAAGAGAGAGAATGGCCCAGCTCTTCCATTTATCTCAGCCAAGGCACCAAAGCTGGGGGTTAAGAAGTTTTCTTGGATGTCCTAATCCCAGTAGATACTCCATGAACAGAAGAACCACCTAGCTGAACTCAGCTCAGATTGCAGAATTATGAGAAATGATAAAATGTACTTTCAAGCCATCAAGTTTTGGGTGGTGGCTTATTATGCTCAATAGTAAAATGAAACACCCCTCCAGCTGCATTTCTCCTGACTGCCTGCCTCATACTTTATGCTTCAACAACTCACAGCAGCCTGCGTGACTCCCTGCATAGGCTGTGCTGTGTCTCACTTACATACCTTTTATTCAAGCTATACTCTCTTTTCCCCACCTCACTCCTCTGCCTGGCTAACTCCTGTTCCACTTCTGACTCTCTCTTTTTTTTTTTTTTTGAGGCATCTATGTTACCCTTAGGTAAATCCCATCATTACACTATAATTATCTATTTATGTATCTGCCTCCCAAACTAGGCTTGAATTCTTTAAAGCTGGGTACTATGTCTCATTCAGCTTTGAGACATTACTTTATATGGAAATGTGAGCAAGTCCCTTAAACTTCTTTAGTTCAGTTTCTGTGTAGTCAGGGATAGAATTCAGTTGTCTGTAGCAGAAACCCAGCCTCACTGGGTTAATGAAACAATGGTTTATTTTTTCACACACCAAGACTGAAAGTAGGCCTTTGGGGGCAGAAAGAGTAGCTTCACAATGTCAGAATACCCCAGTGTTCTTCTGTATTCCTGTTTCACCACCCTCAGGATATGGCTGTCTGCCTTACGGTTGCCTCAAGGTCACAACATGGCTGCTCCAGCACCAGTCTTACATCCATGTTCCAAGTAGGGTGAAGGAAAGAATAGGAGGAAGGGGCAATGTCCATATAAGGACAGCCACACTTTCCCAGAAATCCCCAGAAGACTTCTACTTAAGTCTCACTGGTCAGAACCATATCACACGGCCATTCATAGCTGCAGGAAAGACATGACAAATGTTTGCAAAATGATTAATGTTGACAGGAATCACCCATGGAGTATAAACGTTGAACTAGAAGCAGTAACTTCTTGGGGTTATCTATCTGTAAGGAACAAAAAGAGGATGGATTTGGGGGTAGCAACTGGCAGTGTCTGCATCATTCCCTACCTGTAAAACAGGACTAAGACCTACCTTGTAGAACTGATGAAATTGAGAGAGAATGCAGGCAAAATGCTGTTCTTTGTACCAAGGACATACTATGCATTCAATAAAAGCAATTCTCTTTCTGCATTTCCAGATGTGGCACTTAATTCAAACATCCAAGAGTTTTCCCTGAAGGGGCAGAGAATTAGTTGGCTCAAGGCAACCATCCCACTCTCTGTCTACAATGCTTCTGTGGTGAATTTGCTTCTGATGATTAACAAATCTTTTCTCAAAGGTCTATTCAACTGTTAATAAATCCAAACAGAATTATCACTACGACTCTTCACTTACAAAATGTGACCCAGAAAAAACAAAGCTTGGAGAGAGACAAAAGGCAACGAGCTGTTTTCAATGCTTTGTGGCTATTGTGCTGCGTATTTCATTTCTGATTCATTGGAAAATATCCAGCACACTTAGATTGGTGAGCAGCCTCAGACAAGGGGGTTAAGGATAAAGTCTCCAAATTCTTAGTCACTGGCACCTGGAAATGTTAGCAGTAGGAAGATTTCTTTTTGCTAGGAAACTGCTCTATGATTCTGTAACCACCCTTGCCCCACTGGGGTTTTTTGTTTGTTAAAGCAGACTAAAATTTTATGTATAGGTTAGGACTCTTTTGTTTGCAAGAGAAAAACACAAAATGCCTTATTAAAAGGTGAATTTATTGCCCTGACTAAAAAGTCCAGAGTAGAATTTCAGGCACAGCTGGCTCCAAGTGCTCAGGAATCTCTGTGTCTCTCAGGTTCTCTCTCTGTGGTAACAAGACTGGCCACCTGGGGTTCCTGCATATCAACCCACCACCTCAGCAATCCCAGCAGAAAGAGGATGCCTTTTACCCAGTGGTTCCAGAAAAAGCTCCAGGATTGGCTCAGCCTCAGTCACATGCTTACAACCCAATCACTGCGTTAAGGGAATGTGGTTCTCCTATTGGTTAGTCTGGGTCGCATGCCTGAACCTGGAGCCAGGAGGTGGGTTGAGATTGGGAGATGCAGTCCATGGGGTCGCTAAGAGTCAGACACGACTGAGCAACTTCACTTTCACTTTCATGCATTGGAGAAGGAAATGGCAACCCACTCCAGTGTTCTTGCCTGGAGAATCCCAGGGACGGGGAGCCTGGTGGGCTGCCGTCTATGGGTCGCACAGAGTTGGACACGACTGAAGTGAAGTGAAGAGCATAATTAGGGTACTACTACCAGCAGAACAGTGTGCCCAGGCCCAGCCTCACAAAAGTTTAAAGAGTTCTGAACAGATTCAGATTCATTTGATTTTATTGAAAGTTAACACCATAATAATACCAGTGATACTCTTTGCCATCTGTCAAAATCCTACTCATTTTTTCAGGCTCATTTCAAATGCCACCACAAACAAATCCTTCTAATGAGATTACTTTTCCATCAGCACTTTATTTTTCTCTCATGACTGTATCATTTCTTGCCATGGATTATGGTGAGTTACACACCCATTTGTCTCCACCCTTGGTCTGAACAAGGCCCCTCTCTCATTCACTACAGACAGCCTGAGGATAAGAGTTTCTATCTGGCTGTGACCAGGCCTTGGAATGCAGAGAATGCAGGATGGTGAGGAGGGGAGAGATCACATGGCCCCTCCAGGAAGAAAATACATCCACGGGGCAAAATTGGATTTTAGAAGTCAGGCTGGCTTTTCTTTTTAAAGTCATATTGGAACCGTCTTTTTTTTTTTTTTTAATATACATGTGTGATGAAACCTGGAGAGAAGCTGAAAACAGATTCAAGCCTTGAGATGGCAGCAGTCTTAAAAATATCATGTCCTGAATGAATTAGGGAGAGAGAGTTGTGAGGCGCCTTCCTCTCTTCAATAAACAAAAATGCAAATATCCCAGATGCCTTTTATACCCTCCCCAGGGCTAGCGGCTTATTAATCAGTTCAGAACCTTTCCACGCTGCTCCAGTTTTTTACAAGCAGTCTGTTTCCTCTCCTGTCCTTAGTGGCTTCCTTCCAGGGACACTCCCCTTGGGAGAAAAGGCGCCGACATACGGAGATCCTTCCAGAGTCACCCTTGCTTGCAGACACCTGCAGATTTCCCTTGAACGTTTCCTGTTCAACTCAACAGGTTTTAATTATGTGAACTAATATTTGCTCACTCTTAAACCATGTTTACCCTCGTAAAAGGCAAACTCCAAAGGACTAGGCTTAGGCGAGCCCAGAAGGAGCTAAATGTTTATGTAAACGGGCTCGTGATTTCCCGCCACCTCACATTTCCTCACTGCTCCATCCTTCTGAGGACTCTGCACCTTGGCCTTCTCATTTAGAGCAGATGATCACAAATTCTCTTTTCAGTTTCCACCTACCTCTGGTAGAAACAGGACTAAGTTCTCCTCCTAGAGACACCCCATCTTTCTGTGCAGAAAAATCCTCTGTTGGTTCCTTACTTGGGACTCTATGTGACCCTAATGGTGCCGCAAAGGTGCTTCTCTTTCTGCGGCTGCTGGGTCCTATTTCTGAACCAAAAATGGAAGACCGCCTCAGAAAATCTGAGACGTATTTTTACTCAGTTCTTGTCAAGCATATCACGTAGTTTGTTCCACAGCCAAGTTTCTTCCTCATAATTCTGACATGTTGGTCTGAAAACACACTCGTTTCCCATAACCAGAAGAGCGTGGAGCAGGGGAACTTTACAATTCAAGAGACAGAAAAGTGGAAACTAGTCACATGAGGCTTCATTTGTTCTAACAGCGAACACAAGGGTTTCTAATGTATAGTTTGGGGCTGTTGTTAGAGTCCAGTGTTCTTATTTTGAGCTGAGAGAAAATGTAAGGTTCTTCCTCCCCTTCTCCCCCAAACATCCACACCAGGCTGCTCACATGGTGGGGTTGGGGGAGGAGCATCTTGGGAAAAGAAGCAAGAATCAAGTCACACATCTGTCAACCAATGGGAAATGAGCCACTTTATCCACAAAGTACTGAAGCAAGAGCATGTGAATACCCTTCTGTCTACAGTAGAGCCTGTGTGTGGATCATGACCCAGTCTGACCCACACCAGAACTCTTCTCTGTGCAACAGATATTTAACAAGGCAAAACTCACACCTTTTCTCTTCTCTAAATTGGTTCTGTGATGTTGGGGGAATGAAAGTCTTTGACTTTCAATACACATCACTCAGATATAAATAACCACTCTGAGGCCTCACACTTGACTTCCTCAAAGCTCAGGTCTTCACTTCCCCAATGTGTGGTCAAATACACCTGTTCCTCAAAAAAAAAAAAAAAAAGGCATATTGGTTTCTTCTAAGTAAATTATCCTCAGATATTTCTGAGGCAAGGTCCTCTACCTAGGTGATCAGTTGGATGCACATTGCATTTCTCCAAAGACACTAACCTACAAATTCAGATAGGCAATTCTGGAAATCAAAGAAAACTTGCCATACGCTGTGATCTTTAATCACTGCATGCCTTTAGGTATAAATAGTTCAGCTGAAAACATGCCTGTACAGGCAAGCCCAGGACACTGAATATGTGCACGCACACACAATGCCATTGTCACAAATAGAAAATTCCATGCTTTCAGGACAAAATCCTTAAAATGCTTTCAGCCAAATCCTTAAATAGTGAAACTAAGAATGAAAGTGACAAAATGAGTGATTTCAACCCACTTTGATTATATTTTTGGAGCTTGGTCAGATCAATTTCCAAGTGAACCAGCTCAGACGGTTCACCAGGGAATGTGTGGTTCACCAGCCGGAAACCAAGCTCTTTGTCAAGCTAGGGGGATGTTTCTTCTCATTCCAGCTCAAGCTCCAGTCATATAACTTATTAACTAAACCACAGGTAACCAGCCCTCTCCAAAACGTGTAAGGAAAAAGGTTTTAAAAAGGAGGGGCGAACAGAATAAAACCAGCTCACACTGTGAGCCAGTGGAAAGTCTGTGAACAGACAACTCCACACTGGGCACTGCTAGTTAACAGGCACAAGCCAGTGCTCCGTTTCAGACACACTGGGAGGACAACTGAGTTCTCACACGCTTCTCCACATGTGGCCCTGCACCCATCATCCAGGTGGGCAAGAAAATAGTTTCCCTTAGGTGAGCAGACTTGCTGGAGGAAGTCATGTCTATAAACAAAAGCTGACCCTGGGGACTGGATAAAATCTTAACTGGACCCCTTACTATACTGAGGATAGGTTGAGATCACATAACCTATCTGGGGGCATCTGCTCAGATGGACAGGAGCTGGGCCCTTAGGAGGGAAGAAGCAGCTGTGGGTTTCCCGGCCTGAGAGCCCAGATCCAATGTGCCATCAGTCTGCCTTGAAGATTCTAGGATGGAATCTTTCTCCTTATCAGACACAAAAATCCACGAGAACTGCATTTTAAAGTTCCATAAATACACAGTAAATGAATTGTCACTGACCATTTACACGCATGGCATTTGTGGTAGCAACCACTAATACAGAACTTTTGCCCATTTAAGATCTGAGGCTTATGTTAGGGAAAACTATTAAAAAGTAAAAAAAAAAAAAGAATTAAAAAAAATTTTTTGACAGTTTCTTAGCTCGTTGGTGTCATCACCTATCTTGGAATTTTTAAAAATAAATATCTAAAAATCCAGACAGCAAATGGTATCATTTTATTCATGCCCTGAGTGTTGGGCATGAATTAGCCTCTGCCTCTCACCATTATAAATTTCAGACTGATTAAAAATCCTAATGTAAAAATCAAAATGAGTATTCAAAGGAAACATAAGAGAATATTTTACAATCTTGAGATAGGGAAAGACTTTCTAAACAAAATATAAAGCTCAGAAACCATAAAGAAAAAGATTTATAACCTTGACTGCATAAAAATTTTAAACTCTGTGAAGTAAAAGTCAATATAAATAAAGACCAGGAGAAAATATTTATAAGAGCTATAAAACAGAAAAAACATCCAGAATAAATAGAATGCATACAAACCACCCAATAATTAACATACAAGGAAGAGTTATAGAAAATTCACAAATATAATTGGACAGGTTGATATTACTCATGACCCCAAAATTTCATTCCTAGATAATATACCCAACAAAAATGTATGCACATGTATTCTGAAAGACATGCACAGGAACATCCATAGCATCATTATTTGCTAGTAACTGAAAGTTGGAAAGAACCCAAATATCCATCAGTAAATAAATTGTGGTATATTCACATAATGGAATATAATAAGCAATGTAAATGAATACATTACAGCTACAAGCAAGTACATGAATGACTCATAATGTTGAATGAAGGAAGCTAGACATGAGTGCATGCTGTATGATTCCATTTTATGAAGTTTAAAACCAGGCACGTCTAATCTATGCAAGTTATATTGCAGAATAGTGATTACTTGGGGGGGGTGGGAAAAGTTCTGATAATATTCTATTTCTTGACCTGGATGGTGGTATAAGAAGAATTCTGTTAATTATTTCAGTAGAATACTTTTCTGTATACTTTTATACTTTTCTGTATTTTTATACTTTGAGAAAATGCTACCAAAAATCCAAATGGTCAATAGGCATATGAAAAGATGCACAAGAAAAGATGCGATTTTAAATGATGCAGCTTTTTCTGCATATGATGCTGGCAGTTTTTTTTTAATTTATAATGTTCAATGTCCATGAGTATTTTGGTGTCTTTGTAAATTAGAACAGAATTTTCAGGGAGAAGCTTTGGCATTATTTACCCAAAATTCAAACGTGCATGCCTTTTGATGCAGAAATCCTACTTCAGAAATATATCCTTCAGAAATATTGATGCATAAGCACATAAATTTGTGAACAAAAGCTTGCAGCAGTATTGTTTGTTTGATGCTGAAAAATGGCAAACCACCAATGTGTCCATAATTTGGCAAGAATGTAGCCTTTAAAGAAAAATGAGGGAAGCTTTTATGTACTAACACAAAAAGAACTCCAGCAAACATTGTTAAGTTTAAAAACAGTTAAGTCACAGAATAGGAACATATTACATGATCTCATTTATATACAAATGACCTGAATGTAAACTTTTAATATAAAATTTAAAACAAGAAAACAAAACTAAAATCTGATGTGGCTCATTTATTTAAATATCTTACAAATCCTATCACCAAAAAAAAAAAAAAAAGCACTTCTCTCTGGAGATAGAATGCTGTCCCTGGACCGTCTCTCTGTTTCCTGGACAAATCCTAAGATTGAACCGCAAGAGGAAAGAAGTGTTTCTTGTTCCACAGCCTCCCAGAGGAGCCTCAGTGTCACAAATGCCAACTCCCACACAGGCCCGAGCAAGGGCACATGGAGTCTCTCCAGCCCTTTGTGCTTCCAAAGCACTTTTCAATAATTAAACTGCCTGAAGGGTGGGGGTGGGTGTGGCTCCCACAGACTCTACACTCCCTGGACAGAAACAGTCCTTTGGAATGCAAAGGCATCCCTTAGCAGTGGCCGTTCCCTGGCCCCTGCCCTTCCTCAGCCCCCAAACACTGAGGCAAGGGCCTTCAAGGCCCTGCCCAGAAGGCGGTTCTTCTCCCGGAAGAGTTATACTATTCTCTGTCTTCCTGGTCCCGCCTCCCCTTATGGAGGAAGAGCATTGCAGCAGGCAGCAAGAGAAATAATATCTTAATACTGTCAACTGCAACTCTGCCCTTTTTTTTTTTCCCTCGAGGATCCTACGAACAACGAAAAATGCATACATCCTTCCAGTTTCTTATTGTACAAATAAATAGCAGGAGCAGTCTATGCTACCATATTTTCAAATGGTTAGCATCTGGAGCAAACTTTTCCAGCCTTTGGAATTTAATAAGCCATTAAAATTTCACAGTTTCGGGGGAGCCCAACAAAGGATTAATGATTTTCATTTTACCAAGTACAGACGGTTTCAAAAACAGCCTGACTCTAATACCAAAACAATGTGAAAATGACAATCTCAGATTTTAAAAGCAGCACTCTAACACACTAAGATCTTATGAAAAACACGTTTTCCTCATATACTGTTAAACATTTCCTCACAGGCTGGTGTCAGTCCCCTTGGAAAGAGTTGATAGAGATTATATCCTAAATTCCCAAACCTGTCTATGCCCAAGAAAGACAGGAAGGCATTAAAAAAAAAAAATTACAGATTCCAAGTACCCATCCCATATTTACAGCATCTGCCTCTCTGTTCTTCAAGAATGGAGCTCTGGTATGTGTATTTTTTTAAACTGTTTTTAACTATGGTAAAATATTTATAATATAAAATTTACAATTTTAACCATTTTTATATGTACAATTTAAAAATAAATGGTGTGTGTGTGTTTTAATGTACAATTTGGGCTTCCCTGGTGGCTCAGACAGTTAAGAATCCACCTGCAATGCAGGAGGCCTGGGTTCAATCTCTGGGTTGGAAAGATCCGTTGGAGGAGGGCATGGCAACCCACTCTAGTATTCAAGCCTGGAGAATCCCACGTACAGAGGAGCCTGGTGGGCTACAGTCCATGGAGGGGGCAGGGAGTCACAAGAGTCAGACACGACTGAGGGACTAAGCAGGACTAAGCAGACATATGTACAATTTAGTGGCTTTAATGCATTTGCAATGCTGTGCCATCATCACCACTGTTCATTTCCCAAAACATTTTTATCATCCCAAACAGAAACTCAGGAATAGTTTAAAAGTAACTCCCTATTTCTCCCTCCCCCTGAGCTCCAGGCAATCTCTATTCTACTTTCCAGGTACCACATATATATATTGAATCATATGTTATTTGTCCTTTTGTTATTTTGCTTAGCATAATATTTTCAAGTTTCATTTATTATAACAGGTATTAGAATTTCATTCCTCTTTATGGCCAAATATGCATTATATGTATAAGGTACATTTCCTTTAACCATTCATCTCATGGTAAACAGTTGGGTTGTTTCTACTTTTCAGCTATTGTGAATAATGCTGCTACAGACATTGGTGTATAAGTTTCTGTTTCGTTGCCTGCTTTTGGTTGTTTTGAGTATATACCGAGGAGTGGAATTACTGCATACAAGTAATGCTATGTTTACCATTTGGAGCAATCAAACTGGTTTCCACAACAGCTGCACCATTTCACATCCCATCAGCAGAGTACTAGAGTTCCAATTTCTCTACAACTATGTCAATGCTTACTATTTTCTGTTTCTTTTTTCATTGTTTTTGTTTTATTCTTTTTGTTTTTCATTTTGTTTGGTTTTGGTTTTGGTAAAAGCCATTCTAAGGGGTGTAGAGTGATATCTCTTTGTAGTTTTGATTTGCATTTTCCTCATGATTAATAGAGGAGAAGGCAATGGCACCCCACTCCAGTACTCTTGCCTGGAAAATCCCATGGATGGAGGAGCCTGGTGGGCTGCAGTCCGTGGGGTCGCTAAGAGTCGGACACAACTGAGTGACTTCACTTTCACTTTTCACTTTCATGCATTGGAGAAGGAAATGGCAACCCACTCCAGTGTTATTGCCTGGAGAATCCCAGGGACAGGGGAGCCTGGTGGGCTGCTGTCTATGGGGTCGCACAGAGTCGGACAAGACTGAAGCGACTTAGCAGTAGCAGCATGATTAATAGAGGCTTCCCTGGTGGCTCAATGGTAAAGAACCTGCCTGCCAATGCAGGAGTTGTGGGTTTGATCTCTGGGTCAGGAAAATCCCCTGGAGAAGGAAATGGCAACCTACTCCAATATTCTTGCCTAGGAAATCCCATGGACAGAAGGAGCCTGGCAGCCTACTTTTCCATAGGGTCGCAAGAGAGTCAGACACCACTTAACAAGAAAACAATAACAACGTGACTAATGATGTTGAACATCTTTTTGTGTGCTTATTGGCCATATGTATATCTTCTTTGGAGACATATCTATTCAAGTCCTTTGTCCATTTTAAAATTAGGTTTGGTTTTATTTTTTTGTTTCTGAGTTATAGGAGTTTTCATATATTCTGAATATTAACTCCTTATCATACTTTCCCATTGTGTGGGCTGTCTTTTTACTCTCTTCAGAGTGTCCTTTGATGCACTAAGCTTTTTTATTTTGTTGAAGCCTTTATTTTTTCTTTTCTTGCCTGTGCTTTTGGTGTCATAGCCAAAAAATCATTATCAAGTCCAGTGTTATGAAGCTTTTCTCCTGTGTTTTCTTCTAAGAGTTTTATAGTTTAGCTCTTAAATTTAGGTCTTTGTTCCTAAACAAAGCTGATTTTTTAAAAATAATATAAGGAAAGTGTCCAATTTCATTCTTCTACATGTGGATATCCAGTTTTCACAGTACCATTTGTTGAAAAGATTGTCCATTCCCTATTGCATGGTCTTGGCACCCTTGTCAAAAATCATTTGATCATATATACAAGGGTTTGTTTCTAGGATTCTATTTTGTACCATTGGTCTATATGTCTGTCCTTATGCCAATACCACACTGTTTTGATTACTGTAGCTTTGTAGAAAGTTTTGAAATCAGGAAGAATGAGACCTCCAATTCTGTTCTTTGTTCCTCTTTTGAAATATTGTTTTGATTATTCCAGGTCCTTTGATATTCCATATGAATTTTAGAATAGATTTTTCTATTCTGAAAAAAATGCTGTTGGGATTTTGAAAGAGATTGTATTGAATGTGTAGAGCAATTTCTGTAATATTTTCAACTTAATGGGCTTCTTTGGTGGCTCAGATGGTAAAGAATCTGCCTGCAATGCAAGAGACCAAGTTTGATCCCTGGATCAGGAAGCTCTCCTGGAGAAGGGAATGGCTATTCACTCCAGTATTCTTGCCTGGAGAATGCCATGGACTGAGGAGTCTGGTGGGCTATGGGCTACAGTTCATGGGGTCACTAAGAGTCACACACAACCAAGTGACTAACACACTTCATCTTACCAAGCCTTCCAGTCCATGAACACAGGATGTCTTTCCATTTATTTGTGTTCTTTAACTTCCTTCAGCAATGTTTTGTAATTTTCAATGTTCAAGTCTTTAGCCTCCTTGATTAAAAATGTATTCCTGAGACTTCCTTGGTAGTCCAGTGGTTAAGACTATGCTTCCACCACAGAGGTCACAGGTTTGTTTCCTGGGGGGGAACTAACATCCCACATGCTGCACAGTGTCACCATAAAAATATATTTTTTTTATTCCTGAATACTATCTTTTTGACATCCTAATAAATGGAATAATTTTCTTAATTTCCATTTCAGACTTTTCATTGCTAGTATATAGAAATGTAACTGATTTTTTGTATTTTTTTTGTATCCTGCAACTGCTAAATATTATTCACTCTAATTGTTTTGTGTGTAATCATTAGAATTTTTTACATAAAAAATTCTATCATCTCTGAAGAGATAATTTTATTCTTTTCTTTCCAATTTAGATATGTTTTCATTCTTTCTATTGCCTAATATCTCTGGCTAGAACTTCCAATATTATGTTGACTAGAAGCAGACGTCTTTCTTTCATTCCTAATCTTAAGAGAAAAGCTCTCAGTCTTTCACTGTTGAGTATGATATTTGCTGAGGATTTTTAATATATGGCCTTTTAATACTGAGGAAGTTTCCCTCTGTTTCTAGTTTTTTTAGTATTTTTGTCATTGAGTGTTAAATTTGTCAAACAGTTTTCTGCATTAATTGAAATGATCCTGTGAGATTTTTTTTTCATTACATTAATGTGGTATATTGCAGAAATTGATTTTTAAATATTGAACTCTCCTTGCATTTCATGAATAAATTCCATTTGGTCATGGTACATAATCCTTTTAATATGTTGCTGAATTTGATTTGCTAATATTTTTTTTTAAAGCTATATTCTTATTGGACCCTGGTATATAGTTTTCTTTCCTTGTAGTATCTTTTTCTGGCTTTGGAATCAGGGTAATGCTGGTCTCATAGAATGAGTTAAAAAATATTCCCTTCTGTTCGATTTAGGAAGATTGTGAGAAAGAGTGGTATTAAGTCTTCTTTAAATTTTTGGTGGAATGCATCAGTAAAGATATATCATCCTGGAATGGTTTTTTCCCTATTTTATTGAAGTATGATCTCCTGGTGGTTCAAACAATAAAGAATCTGCCTGCAGTGTCAGAAACCTCAGTTTTATCCCTGGGTCGGGAAGGTCTCCTAGGGAAGGGAATGGCTACCCTACTCCAGTATTCTTGCCTGGAGAATTCCATGGACAGAAGAGCCTGTCCATGGGGTCGTAGAGTCAGACCCCACTGAGTGGCTAACACTTTGACTTTCGTGATTGATTTACAATGTTGTGTTAATGTCTGCTGTACCTCAAAGTAATTCAGTTACACACGTATACGTTCTTTTTCATATTCTTTTCCACTATGGTTTATCATAGGATATTAAATACATTTCCTTGTGATATACAGTAGGTACTTGTTGTTTTAGAGTGTATATTTTTTAACCAGCTTCTCCCTCTCCCCTGCTCCCATATTTCTGATAAAGAGCTGGGTTTGGGCCTGACTACCCCAAATACCCAATCTGACCATTCTTAGATACAACTCTTGATCAACTAGTCATATTATATTTTAAAAAAGAAAGAAAAGGCTTTGGATAAGAAATGTACCCAAGCTACCCAGCTCTGGAAGTGCCCACAGGAGGGAAAGAAAAGGACACAGGGGTGAGCGAGACTCTGAGAATGAGGAGAGCGTTGACACCCTCGGGAGGAAAGGTTGCCTGGTGTACAAGTTCACCCTTTGCCTGACTGCACCTGCTTCTATCCAGGTAGCTTCTCCCCGCAGTTATACCTGGCCTGCAGCCACTAGCTTTCTGGGAAACTGCTTAGTCTGAGAGAGGGTGAAAGGAGAAGGTGCTATGTACAAAATGCAACTCACAGGACTCAGATGACCAGGTATCAGGTCCCTCCCTGAGTTGTAATGGACCAAGCTGTGGTGCTGCAGCCAGAGAGGGAGCTCCTTGGTGTGAACTGATAATGTGAGGTTATTCTCACCAAAACGTTTTCTTAGTCTTATGCTCAGAGATCCTGGACAATGGGAAAGCATCATAAAACTTGTAATTAGACAGGAAAGCTATTTTTTGCAGGTCCTTTGCCTTTTAACCTCAATCTCTCTTCTCCCCACCCCCATCTTTCCTCAGGCAGTAGTCTACGCTTCCAGTAAAAACTTGCTCAGCCACTTGTGTAGAAAGAGGAATTAATATTCAAATACTCAACGGACTGGTTCTCCTTGGTAGCAAGTAGCCAAGCAAATATCCAAGTGAGAACCAGGGAAGGAACAAAATGGCATCAAGCCCAAGTGAGAAGTGCCTCAGTCATCCTGCAACACCCTGGATGTGGCCAGAGAACTACATCCTCTCTCTAGGTGAGTCATGGCCTCCACACCCAGCAGGGTGTAGACACACTGCACTGAAACTCAGATGAAACAGTAAGAAAAAGTCAAGCAGGTGAAACACTTCCTTGCTATCGGTTTGATAAAATACTCAATGCTGCTTCAAGATGGAAGACAATACAAGGTTGGGTTTTCAACAATACAAGGTTTTACATGATCCCACTAAAACTAGGGTCCTGCAATGAGGCTTGAAAGTGTGTAGCCCCATATATCTTTCCAACTATAAATACAGAAGTTCATGGAAGCTCTGAAAAAAATTTTTGTTTGTTTGGTTTTAAGGGGAGGCGAACTTCAACAGTGCTCTAGACCTTAAATAGATGATAAAAGACAATTGGGAGATCTGAGTTTTCTCTTCAAAAATCCTAGATGTAAATACATCCTTAAACTATTCCTATTTATACTTTTTTTCCCCTTACACCTCATAACATTTCAGTACAAAAGAGAAAGTGATAATAGCATCTCAGCTTTTCAGAACTGGCTCAGGAGACCAAAGGCTGAAAAGAGATTGTAACATTAGCTAGAAAGCCTGTGATTAAAAGTCCAAAACTTAAGACCTAACACTCAAATATTCTAAGCTACTATTACAACAGAAACATTATTTTCTCAAGATTGAGAAGGACTAGTGAAAAACTTTGTGGACCTGCAAAGGCATGAACTTACCTTCAATGCTGCAGTAACCTAAGCTCTCATCTTGACGAGCACAAAAGTTCATCTGCCCCTTTTTATAGCTAGAAAGTGTCCCAAATGAACTTTACCAGGTCATTTCATCACTATCATGATGATTATTGTCAATAAACACTGATTAAGCATCAGGACTTGGCCAGCACTAACATGAAGCAACCTATTTCAACTTCCCTGAATCATTCCTTGGTGAACATATCCAAGGGCATTGCTCCATCACTGTTCTGGAATTGTACTCTTTGCAATTTATATATATATGTGTGTGTGTGTGTGTATGTGTGCTGCTTTTGACACAAGCTTTCCTTGTAAGTAGGCATTAAAATACAGGCTTATAATTAGCTTCTAGGGAGGCAAATGTATTGTAGAGCAGAGCTCAGCAGGAGAGAAGTCAAGGCAGGTATTGAAGAAATATGGCCTGGAAGATGCATAATACAAAGGTTTTCTGACGTGTGAGAAATACTACTAAAGTAAGGAAGGAAAACAGAGTCCTATCACTATAGACTTTTCAGTTATTATTTCCACACATATTAGCACGTGGTTCTGAAAGTGTATTTGCAACTTGTCCAATCTTGAAAACCTACAGTAGGCTGGCATGTAACATATACAATCCCAGACAGATCACAGCTACAGGAGGGCAGCGTCGTGTCTAATCGTGCTGGTCTCTCCGGTCCTGGGGCCAGCACCTTGCCCCAGGATGGGTGTTCAGTTCCTTTCCCTCTCTCCCTCCCTCCCTCCCTCCCCTCTTTCTTCCTGACAGCCTCCGTCCCTTCCTCCCTTCCTTTCTCTCTCTCTTTCTCCCTTCTTTCCCTCTTTCTGGTGTGACATGTGTATTTTTTCATCCCTTAGGCAACTTGAAATTGCCATCTCCCCTCCCCCCACCCTCCCATGGATTTCAAGGTGACAAACAGGTGACAAGTCTGAACTGTTTTGCCTCTTAAATTCATCACAGACTACAGTTGCCGAATCATTCACTGAATAAAACGTAGGTCACATCATTCACTGTCTAGCGATCACTCTTCTCCAGGTAGATGGTTCACAGCCATCACTGTGGCAGGAAGTCGTCCTGTGTAGGTTCAAGTCATCCACAGTCAGACTCTCCCCCAGGAATGCTCCTTCAGCACACGCTGGCATTTAGACAGCTGTCCCTCCTCTGTACTCAGTGCTGTTACCAGCCATCAGATACTTGAACATTAACTCCCATTCCTTCAAACCATGGTAGGACCAACCCAGGGCCCATGTTGATGGAATCCCCTCTGGTTATGGATCATGAGATTATTTCTTTAAGAAGTGTTCTTCTGGAGACATCTGCCTTAAGTGATGGGGTCCCCACATGTGCAGTTCTCCTGGGTAGCTAGGTTGTAATCAGTACTCTTCCCATCTTTGTCACTGTCCTCGCACAGCCTCTCTCACCCCATGGTTCACTCTGTAAATTCTGGACAATTCAGTACTCTCTTCCATCGGTGACATCCCACCTGGCTACGGAAATGGGCCTCCTCA
Source organism: Bos javanicus (assembly GCF_032452875.1). Lineage (NCBI taxonomy): Eukaryota > Metazoa > Chordata > Mammalia > Artiodactyla > Bovidae > Bos > Bos javanicus. The sequence goes on along the minus strand of NC_083877.1, from coordinate 42,464,163 downwards.
TGGAATTCAGCATAGATGCCTCCAGAGGGATTAGACATCTTGCCTGTTGCCATTGTACTGTGGCTGATGACCCGCTCGCCTAGCTTTCTGCCATCATCTTCTCCCTCCCAGAGAGGGAGAAGCCACCAACTTTCTAGTGGTTTCTTGTGGTTCTGGAGGATATGGCACTGTCTGAATTCAGCGCCTGTTCTGCCCTGGCTAACCTTGTCACACTCCTGGTCCTTGGCCTGGTACTTGTTACTGGTCTCCTTGGGGCTGTGGTGGGGTGGATGCTGGATCCAGCGGGTGCTGCCATGCTGGGGTGTGCTCGTTCCTGGTAACACTGGCCTAGTCAGCCCCATCCCACCTTGCACCATTTCCAGCTCTTGGGCAGATCCGATGGTGACCCATACTCACAAGGCCCAGAGTCTGTCCTGCACCCCAGCTGGGCATGCTGTTCCCAGCACAGGGGCTGGTAGCAGCCACAGCCTGGGCGGAAGGGGCGGCCCCGGGCCACGCAGCCAGCAGCAAGGGCAGCACGAGCAGCGGTGGTGACAGCCATGCTTGCCCGGATGACTCCCTGGCTCCTGTGAGAGTGGAATCTGACCCCAATTCAGACCCCAGTTCAAGTATTTCTTGAATCACATCCTCACAGACCTCCCCATTTGTTACTTTCTTAGGCTCTAGCATCTAAATCTAAGACCAGAAGTGAACTCTAAATCCTCATGTCTCTCAATTTACGGGATCCTGCCACGGTACATAGAACTAGCCTCAGTGCAGAAATGGAAAGGGTACTTGATCCTTTGTGCTGTGCCTGGTCTAAGTTCCAGCTTACCTCACAGGGTGTTCTGGCTGCCTTGTTCTCTCCCCTGAGAACTCAGAGAGGTAAGGTCCACGCCGGGACTTAGGCACTGGACCCTACCACTCTCCACCCTTTGCAACTGTTTTTCTCATGTTGTACCAACTCTTCGTGCTGCCCTTCTTCATATATTTGAAGACTGTGTCTCACCTGTTTCACTCAGATGACCCACGAAACTATTTTCTCTGCTCAGTTTATTAGAAGTTACAATGGACTTGAGTCTCACTAAGTTTGTAGCCACTCATCACAGTCTATACTGGTCTAAGTGATGAATACAGAGGTGCCCCTGGAGTAGCTAAAGGCTGTGTGGAGAAAATAATATCTTCTCCAGGAGTGTGTCTTCTCCCCCCCAAGATACACGAGGTTGTGTTTGTACCAAAAATAGAGCAGGGTTTTCAAGACCAGATCTTATGGGGAGTGTGACCTTTAGTAAAAGTGCCTTTAGAGCAAACTCACAATTCTCACTGTTCTCCTCACACCTTGTTTCCTCAAAAAATTAAGCAAATATTAATAGCTGCAGAATTTGGGTAATTACATAGTGCTTCATACTGCATCATATAATACCATTTCCAAGTTAGCCTGAGTATAGCATTGTATTCTCAGCAGAAACCCAGAGAGTAAGGGCTCATCCATATAATTCCCAAATGTCAAGCAAGTGACAATTTGCTGGGCTCTCCTCTGTAAAATCTCTTTTGTAAAATTAATAAATAAACTAGAAGGTATAGAATTCTATATCTACTATAGTAAAGTATAGAATATACTACTCTATACCTTGGTAGAATATCCTGTATAATTTACCTGTAGACTGCTTAAAGATAAAATTCAAAAGCTGTTAAAACCTGTTCATAGGATGTTAACATACAGAAAAACAAGTCAATGGCTTTTATATAATGAAGAAATCCCTGCGTTCATCACTGATTCCCTCTTCCCTCCAAAGGCCACATTTCTAAGTTCAGTGGCAGGAGAGAAGATACTCATTACCCTTCCCTCAATCCTTTCCAGAAGTAGTGCTGGAGAAAACATAACCACCCAGGCGTGTCATCACTACACTGAGAGGGGTACACCCACAGGTGAACTGATCCCCAGCAAGGTGTGGGAGGTAATGAGCAGAGCTCTAGTTTGCAGGGAGGCATAAATCACAGAAATGTTGTACTTCAGAAACTGCTGCACTGTAACCAAAGAGCTGATAATTATGTCAATGAACATTCTACTTTCTCTTTACTATATCCATCTGTTCACTTACAAAACTAACACAGATGTTCTTTTCAAAGGCCATATATTTCTGAAAAATGCAAAAGGTCTCACTAAAAAGACAATACTAGGTGGAAGAAAGCATTTTATTTTTATAACATTTTTGTTAGCACGTGTTCATTCATCATCTTTATATGAGATGCGCTATTCAGTTAATTATCTTTCTAAAATTAAAATGTAATATATAAGAGGGAAATTGCCAGAAAGAAAGCAAAACTACAAATTGTGGTAAAATTAGCTGGTTCTACAGTAAATTTTAGCTTACTAGAAAAGTCCCTTTCAGCCAATCTTTATCAAGCACCCTATATATCAAACACCATGCCAGATGCTTTAGGAATACAGGAAGGCAGTATGATATATGGTCTGTGTCCTCAAGGCATTTTTAGTTTAATTGGAAAGAGCAGTGGTATGTAGATATCGATACAGAAATCAACAGTACTAGGACATGAGTTGTGCCGTAGTCAAAAGGACAGACCCGGAGCGCAGTGCCTTGTTTTAAATCCCAGCTCTACCCCTGAAGGCCAGGATTAGAGTTAAGGGCTCACCTTGGGCACACAATTTACAAGGGTGCCAAAAGTTTGGTGATCGAGATAAATATTTTAATGCAATATTTTAAAAAATCAAAATTAATACAAAAAATTCATGATGCACAAAATAGCAAAAGTTTAAATACATACAGTCTCCAGCAATCCTGTGTCAAGTCATACTGGAGCCCTAAACAAAAGAAAAACATGTATCCCTATGTAGATGTTTCATTGTAGTTTTAACTGCTATTATTTTTCTGTGACACTGATGTAGTTGAGAAAATGTTGAAAATGAAAAAGTAGGTGCACTAAACATCACATTATTTTAAGTTTCAATGTTTTACTTTTACTCAAACTAGAATTTACTCTAATTTACTTTCCTGGCTTTCAAGGAAGGAAGCTTATTACTTATTGGCTTTAAAAACCTGAGTGAATTTCTTAATCTTTCTTCTCTTAGTTTCCTCCTCTATAAAGGGTGGGGCAAACAGGGCCACCTCACAGGGTTGTCGTGATAGTTAAATGAGTTATTACATTTTAGGCACTTAGAACCGCACCCTGCCCAAATTCTTTCCAAGGTATGAATTTGCTATTACAGTGTCTCACACAGACAGTGAAAGTTCTGGAAGATCAGAGACCACAGGTCAGCTTCTGCAGAGATGACTGGTCACTCATGATCTGATACATCACTGCGCAGGAACATATGCTCCATGGGGGCTTGCTCACCACCTTATAGTGAGGTCGACAGTAGGTCAAGACCCATGACAGGCACTTGATATGTGTTATTTTATTCAGTTCAGTCGCTCAGTCCTGTCCAACTCTTTGCAACCCCATGAATCGCAGCACGCCAGGCCTCCCTGTACATCACCAACTCTCGGAGTTCACCCAGACTCACGTCCATCGAGTCAATGATGCCATCCAGCCATCTCATCCTCTGTCGTCCCCTTCTGCTCTGCCCCCAATCCCTCCCAGCATCAGAGTCTTTTCCAATGAGTCAGCTCTTCACATGAGGTGGCCAAAGTACTGGAGTTTCAGCTTTAGCATCATTTCTTCCAAAGAAATCCCAGGGCTGATCTCCTTCAGAATGGACTGGTTGGATCTCCTTGCAGCCCAAGGGACTCTCAAGAGTCTTCTCCAACACCACAGTTCAAAAGCATCAATTCTTTGGTGCTCAGCCTTCTTCACAGTCCAACTCTCACATCCATACATGACCACAGGAAAAACCATAGCCTTGACTAGATGGACCTTTGTTGGCAAAGTAATGTCTCTGCTTTTGAATATGCTATCTAGGTTGGTCATAACTTTCCTTCCAAGGAGTAAGCGTCTTTTAATTTCATGGCTGCAGTCACCAACTGCAGTGATTTTGGAGCCCCCAAAAATAAAGTCTGACGCTGTTTCCACTGTTTCCCCATCTATTTCCCATGAAGTGATGGGACCAGATGCCATGATCTTCGTTTTCTGAATGTTGAGCTTTAAGCCAACTTTTTCACTCCCCACTTTCACTTTCATTCAAGAGGCTTTTGAGTTCCTCTTCACTTTCTGCCATAAGGGTGGTATCATCTGCATGTCTGAGGTTATTGATATTTCTCCTGGCAATCTTGATTCCAGCTTGTGTTTCTTCCAGTCCAGCGTTTCTCATGATGTACTCTGCATAGAAGTTAAATAAGCAGGGTGACAATATACAGCCTTGATGTACTGCTTTTCCTATTTGGAACCAGTCTGTTGTTCCATGTCCAGTTCTAACTGTTGCTTCCTGACCTGCATACAAATTTCTCAAGAGGCAGGTCAAGTGGTCTGGTATTCCCATCTCTTTCAGAATTTTCCACAGTTTGTTGTGATCCACACAGTTAAAGGCTTTGGCATAGTCAATAAAGCAGAAATAGATGCTTTTCTGGAACTGTCTTGCTTTTTCCATGATCCAGTGGATGTTGGCAATTTGATCTCTGGTTCCTCTGCCTTTTCTAAAACCACCTTGAACATCAGGAAGTTCATGGTTCACATATTACTGAAACCTGGCTTGGAGAATTTTGAGCATTACTTTACTAGCATGTGAGATGAGTGCAATTGTGGGGTAGTTTGAGCATTCTTTGGCATTGCCTTTCTTAGGGATTGGAATGAAAACTGACCTTTTCCAGTCCTGTGGCCACTGCTGAGTTTTCTAAATTTGCTGGCATATGGAGTGCGGCACTTTCACAGCATCATCTTTCAGGATTTGAAATAGCTCAACTGGAATTCCATCACCTCCACTAGCTTTGTTCATAGTGATGCTTTCTAAGGCCCACTTGACTTCTCAGTCCAGGATGTCTGGCTCTAGGTCAGTGATCACACCATCGTGATTATCTGGGTCGTGAAGATCTTTTTTGTACAGTTCTTCTGTGTATTCTTGCCATCTCTTCTTAATATCTTCTGCTTCTGTTAGGTCCATACCATTATTTTATTGGATGGGTGAAAATCAGAAAGTTCTTTACAAAGAAGATAAAATTTGAGTTGGTTGGCTTTGATTAAATGTTTGGAATAAAACTGGGGATGATGAGAGAAGGCATGGTGACTTTAAATGTGCTGAGTTTGAGTTACTAGCAATATACCTAACTGGGAGTATCCATCAATCATATGGAAATGTGAGAGAGGCAGTTTGGAAGAAAGAACCAAAATGTAAACATGGCCATAATTCACATGGTTGCGATAGGAGCATCACATAAGCAGACGCCTCTCTAGAGGAGCAGACAGGCACAAAGAAGAGCAAAGAGCAAGACCAAGATGCAGAGACAATGACTGGATGAGTCTACAGAGGAGCCGCGGAAGACACCTGAGCATTCAGGATGACTCTTGAGAAGCAGCAGCCTCCAAGTCCTATAACATCTCCCCTACTCCTAAGACATCTCTTAAATAAGTGTAAATGATATGAATTAAGAAAGACTTGGATCATTAAAGGTACTCATTAAAAATTATTTTGTGTCTTCCAAAAGTTGATGAAAGTTCAGATGAAACATCTAGCAGTTAATAGAGTAGGGAATTGCCTGGAAGTCCCATGATTAAGACTCTGTGCTCTCACTGCCAAGGATCCTGGATCAATCCCTGGTCAAGGAACTAAAATTGAGGCTAAAAAAGTAAACAAAAGGAACATGCACACACAAAAAAACAGTTGATAGGATATGTGTTAACATCATATATTTACTTCTAACTACATTCCCGAAAACACATTTATAAGCCATTTATTAGCTCATGGGGGATAAGCTGGTATGATATACACTGTCAGTTGCCTGTTTAAATCTATCCCTTCCACTCTTAGGAAAGCCTTGACTTGGTTCCCATGGCCAGGTGCCATGGAAGGGGCACCATGGGTCAAGCCCTGGGACGGTGTTCTAGATTCAATTCTAGCCAATGAGACATGAGAATAAATCTTCTGGTTAGGGGCATACTTCTGGAAGAAACTTTCTTGCTATTAAGGAGTGACAGGCAAGAAGAGACCATTCTTTCCCTCTGACTCTGGAAATCTTGCTGGGATTTAGAGCTTGGAAGAGCTTCATCTGTCTTGGGACAAGGGAAGAGCCAACACATAGAGGGTGGCAGAGAAGAAAGTTGGATAGAGCCCGGGTCTTCCATGATGTCACTGAGCCCCTGGATTAACCAATGCTAGAATCAACTCGCCTCTGGCCTTTTAAATGGAACAATAAATCCCCCTATTGTTTAACCCCATTTGAATCAGAGTTTCTGTGACTCAGTCAATCATGGTTATAGGTTTAAGAAGAACTGACCTTCCCTCTTCTAGTGATTCATCAATTTTTTTACTAGAATCCAGCCTTCGTATGTATGGCATGAATTAGAGTTGTGAATCCCCAAAATGTGGATTCTCTGCTTCTTGGAATAGGATCTATAATGAATAAAAAAATGTTAGCATATGCTTGCTTGTCTTAAATGTATCAATAAATTACTAGGCTCACATGCCAGCAGAGATACCCCACCTAAGCTGCTTTGCTATGCAAGATTGGAGACTATAATAGTAAATGGGCTCTATTCAGAGAAGTAGCTGGAATAAGGGGCTCAGTAAGAAGCTTGATTGTGGATTATATGCTGTTTCATTTGTTACACAAATATTTGTTTCCAGCTGGAGTAGGAGTCCCATATTAATTAGAGCTAGAATTGCTGACTTGGTTTACAGAATGTAGACAAGAAACACTCCTCATTCCTGACTCTAAAAAGTTAGACGGGGAAAGGAGGAGTGACATATTCACACCAGAATAGCTTCAAGATGAGGTGGCATCACGTATAAAATTTTAAGGAATCACTGAAGATAGTGACACCAAATACAAAGCCAATTAACCCTTCTATTTGGCAGCTAATAGCCTTTCAGCGTGTCTATTTTCTTTTTCCCCTCATTAATTTTAAATGCTATTGACAAGACTTTTTTAACCTATTCATTTGTTTTTAATCCCTCTCCCACCCCATGCAGTGACCACTCTCTCCCTTCTACCATGTGAGCAAAGAACAGGTTCTGTGCTTCCTTGTCTCAAAGGATGCTGTGGCAGAGCATAGAGCACAAGTTACCTGCAATATATTTTCCTTCTTGACTTTTGTTTTGATTCATTTGTAAGGTGCATGTGTGGCAGGAGGGGTGGGGGACCTATAAGGGAAACATGAAGAAAATGGAGTGTTCATCAAACTAAAAGATTCCAGGAGACAGGGGAGACGGACAGAGGTCTGGGTTCCTCAAGCATCAGCAACCAGAGCCATCTCCATAAGTGACCTAAGGAGTGACCAGATCTTCAAAGGCTCAACTTTATGATACAACCAAGGAACTAGAACTCTAGGCAGCAGCCTCACTATAGGTCACCATGCTCTATGTGCTCCAGGGGAAAAAACAGAGCCAGCAGGTTTGAAGGGACTGTACTGGCTGGGGCAGAAGGTGTCTCAGAGGTCATCAGTACAGTCCAGGGACTGAAGACCAGAGGGCCTTCCCCTATATCTTGGTGCTATGAGACCCCGAACTTCCAAACAACCCTTGGGGTGAGGAGGCTCTGAGGGCAGTCATGTATGCCTATAGATATACATTACCCTCTTGCTATATAGGAAAAGGTGAGGTTGAAATTAAGTTGATTTAAATACATGGAGAAGGCGATGGCACCCCATTCCAGTACTCTTGCCTGGAAAATCCCATGGATGGAGGAGCCTGGTAGGCTGCAGTCCATGGGGTCGCTAAGAGTCGGACACTGAGCAACTTCACTTTCACTTTTCACTTTGATGCATTGGAGAAGGAAATGGCAACCCACTCCAGTATTCTTGCCTGGAGAATCCCAGGAACCGGGGAGCTCATTGGGCTGCTGTCTATGGGGTCGCACAGAGTCAGACATGACTGAAGCGACTTAGCAGCAGCAGCAAATACATGGAGAAGGCAATGGCACCCCACTCCAGTACTCTTGCCTGGAAAATCCCATGGATGGAGGAGCCTGGTAGGCTTCAGTCTGTGGGGTCGCTAAGAGTCGGACACAACTGAACGACTTCACTTTCACTTTTCACTTTCATGCATTGGAGAAGGAAATGGCAACCCACTCCAGTGTTCTTGCCTGGAGAATCCCAGGGACGGGGGAGCCTGGTGGGCTGCCATCTATGGGGTTGCACAGAGTCGGACATGACTGACGTGACTTAGCATCAAATACATGCAAAAACTCAGTATCTCTTGCCACCTAGGTCTGTGGCCTAGAATTCATACCTACAAACATTGACCATTTAGGGCCCACCCTCAGCGAAATCCCTCTCTACGTTAAGTTAGTTGTGTCCACTTTGGGAAAGTGCCAGAAACCCTTGACTCTAAATTTGTCTTAAAATCTCTAAGTACAGCGGCTTTCATGTGGAGGGGCACAGCATGCATGTTGCCAGACTATTCTAGATAGAGACCAACTAGCAGCACCAGAAACACCTCTTTAAATTTCAGGAGCATCAGATGGTCCAACCTAATGCCTGGTTTCAAGCAATAGAAGACAACTCTGCTCACTTTATTTTAGATAGAGTATTGGGAGGATATTGAGGAGTTCATAGGATACATGGGAGGATTGGAGACCAAGGTTCAGAAAATGGGCTGGACACCAAGAGAGGATGGACAGTAGGGACCAAAGTCATGCCATAGGAGTGTCTGCCCCTGCTAATCCCCACTGCTGCCCACAGCACACACCATCACTACAAGTGGTTTCTACACTATCTTTGAATCTTCGCTTTCCTCCCTTGATGTTCAGTGTCCCAGAGAGGAGGGTCTGACTGGCTGACCCGGGATCCTCCTCAGAATGACTGGGGTAGGGAGGAGGGATCATCCTTGATACAGAGTGGAGCACTGCTCCTCCCCAGTACGACACACAGTGAGGCATTGCCTCCAGATGGAAAGGGAGATGCTGAGCAGAAAACAAACTAGGCAAATGTCCACCACATTCCCAACCATTTAGGGAGAACGAAAGGGCATTAAAGTTCTGAAAGCTCCAGCTTTAAATGAACTACCTTGGAAACACATTTGCCTTATTTCTTGGAATCAAGCCCTGTAAAAATGTTACATAGGCTTGTAATTTCACTCCCAGATCAATTTGTAACCCATGACCCTGATTCCTGCCCCGTACTTGGCCCTGGATTGCTTCTTCTGTTGATTTTAGATTACGATAGCAATTCCAGCTCAGGGACAGAGGCTTGCCAGGCACCCACATTTAGAACAACACTTTCACTTTATCTCTCACCTCTTACCTCTCAGGGTACACATAAGTCCTGTTGGCTACCTGGTGAAGTTAAGAAGGAAGATAAGTTTAAGGACCTTATTGATCCCTGGGTAGGGAAGATCCCTCAGAGGAGGAGGAAATAGCAACTCACTCCAGTATTCTTGCCGGGATAACCCCATGGACAGAGGAGCCTGGTGGGCTATAGTCCATGGGGTCCCAAAGAGTTGGATACGAATGTGTGTCTGTGCATGCACACATATATTCATATTCAGGCTTAAGGACCACAGAATTAGAAAGCTATTTCATCTCCTTACTTAGAGATAGAACTAAATTCTTGAAAAGTAGGAATATGGCCTGTTTTTTAAGCTCTTCAAGACGCAAAAAAACACTATCCTCGATACATCCAAAAATACATAAGACACAAACTGTGTTTGAAGACTCAGAAGAAAACAGAGAACCCTTGGTAAAAATGGGAAGTGGGGGGAGGGATAAATTAGGAAATTGGGATTAACATATACACAGCACTATATTTAAAATAGACAACCAACAAATACCCACTGTATAGTACAGGAACTGTACTCAACATTTTGTAATAATCTATAAGGGAAGAGAATCTGAAGAAGAATATATATATATATATATAAAACATGTAACTAGATCACTGTGCTGTACATCTGAAACTAACACAATATTGTAAGCAACTATACTTAAATTAAAAAACAAACCAAAAAAATGTGAAGGAAGATAGACAAGCATAGGAGGAAGAGGCTGTCCAAGGGATTACGACAGTGGCTGGGGACATAACCTCCCCACATGTGTGACTGCTCCTGGCTGTTTTGCCAGCTTCAGGCAGCAGACAAAGTGAGCAGACATAGCCTCTGTTGGAGGCGGAGGCTTCTCTCACATCTGTCGGCGCTGGAGGGAAGAAGCCTCAGGATCTGAGTCTGACAAAAGAATCTCCCTTTTTCAAGAGGTTCACCAGGATCCAGACAGAGGGGAACACATGCTCTGGAAAGGGAAAAACCAGATGAGGTCTAAGGGCACATTCAAACCTGTGTGTGTATTAGTTGCTTAGTCGTGTCCGACTCTATGCAACCCCATGGACTATAGCCCACCAGGCTCCTCTGTCCATGGGATTCTCCAGGCAAGAATACTGGAGTGGGTAGCCATTCCCTTCTCCAGGGGATCTTCCCGACCCAGGGATGGAACCTGGGTTTCCCACATTGGAGACTGATTCTGAGCCGCTATGCTACAAACCTGCAGTGAGCACTACAAAGGTCTTAGCATTGGTCAAAGCATGACCAATGCTTGATATATGCGAATTCATTGAATTTCTTTCAAAAAGAGAAGTAGGGAAATTTTAAGTAAAGGCAAAATCTTTCCAATGCTTCTTGTTCTAGTTTTCCTTAGCTTTGTCCCTTGGTTCACGCTATAAGGGTCTTATGTTGTTAGTTAGGCCGAAGAAAGACCAAGTCATCATCCCAGGCCGTGCCTCCCTCCACCTTCCCCAGTCCCAAGTAACTGAATGTGCCAATTAGCAGGGCTTTGAGAGCCACAGCACCAGTGGCTCCAAAGTCGGCCACTGGCCAACAGTGAACAGGTTCTGGCCGGCCACACCTCAGATTTGGAAAGCTGCTCTGTACCCCACCCTGAGGTGCGGTGTGAAGCCCGGACAAGAACAGGCATACACGGAGGCGAGGAGCCTGCTCTGGGCTTACTCCAATTTAGGCTCTGAAAAGGGAAACCTGGGGCAAAGGTAAAGAGTTCTGAAGGAAAATAGAGCAAATTTTAAAATTCTAAGGATTCCGCTGAGACACAGAAGCCTGTATCTCTTCCCTGCCGCCTTCCCTCATGACTGATCACTCTGCTTAAGGAGTTTCTGCCTCCGGGAAAGTGAAACTACGTATTTGTCTCATTTCTCATCTGAGTTGAAGCCAACATATATAGCAATTATAGATATAATAGAAAATATAAATAAAATATCTAATATTGAAGTTCCTCACAACATTTTCTTAAATATGATTGACAACAACTGAAGGTCATGGACTGAGGTTTTTGTGTGACTCATGTTCATTTCTTTCCATTTCTTAGCTGTCACAATCATCCCACAGTAAAAGGCTTTCTAGCCTATTATTACTTCAGGAACACTAACATTTCTTAAGGGACCTCCCTGCCCCAAGGAGTTTTTACTCCATGTCCAAAGAAGATAGAACATTCTTAAGGAGTGAGTCAACTTATCACATTAGTTGAGGCATCCATTGCTCGGCCATCAGTCTTTCTATCATTCAGATCTGCATAGATGTGCTATAGGAGACCAAGTTGCTCATCTGAGGGCAAGCCTTCAGCTGGTCAGAAATTCCCAGGGTGAGTTTTACAAGCAGTGCTGGGACCCTCATGCTTCCATGTCTTTTGGTATAAGTTGCTGGCTCTCAATCATCATGTTTTAGGGCTTAGAAGGAAGTGAAAACGACTTCAATTCCAAAATGGAAGTGTACCATATAGTTCCACAAGATCTAGGTACACCGGATTTTTAATTTATAAAGATGCTTGCAAGCTTTACCAAGTGCTCAGCAGTTTAAGTTCCCTCTGTGCTCAGCAGATAACTCAGTTTCCTGATCCATGAAGAAGAAAAAGGGCATCAGGACTGATAACTTGCTTCATGTCTCTCCTCTCTACTTCCTGCTTTACGTGTTCACTCACCTCCTGCCTCCAGCTGAAGGAATGGGTACACCTTCCGAGACCTGCATAATGCTCCTGATAGTGCTCCATCTTCTTTCTTCATTTTCTCCCTTGCCAGTAATTCCCCAACCCCATCTTCTCCCTGAGAAACATGGTCAGTGCTCTCCATCCTGAAAAACCTCTTCCTTCTACTCCTCCCCTTCTTGCTGCCAATCCCCTTGAATCCACGGTCCTCCTTTCTCTTCACCTGCCACTCATGCTGTCCTGACTGCATTTAATCCTAGCTTTTCTCCCACTTGCAGTTTCTTATTTGGATGTTTACATCTATTCTCATGATGTCATATATTACCTAAAAGCCGGTAATTCCAAAGATCTATCTTTAGTCCTAAACTCGTAGTTCCAAACCATTTCTCAGTGCATACTGGTTATGTCCATCTGGCTGTGCCAGAGGTGATGTGCCAGAGGCACCTAAATAAATAAGCCTAAATCCAAACTCATCTATTTTCTCATCTCTTTTCAAATCCACATCCCCAGAAAATGCCTGAATTTTATCAACCTAAGAGTTACTTTCAAACATCAGAAATTCTAAATAAGAAAATGCTACACACATTAAATAATCCCAAAGATATAGAGGAATATGGAAGAAATCTGTGATATCCATAAAAGCAAACAAGAAAAACACTGAAGAATAATCTAAAAAATTATTGAATAAAGAAACCCCCAAAGATGTATGGGAAAACAGATTAAATAGTGAATTTATATGGTATCTTAGAGACAACTGGTGAAGATGAGACAGCTATTAATTAAGAAGTCAAAACTGATGGTTCTTGCTTGAATTTAATTTGCTTAGGCCTACCACTTCCCACTGAAAAGATCAAAGGACATCATTACCTGGAATATGGTATTACTGTTGGCAAAGTTGATTTTCTTGCTGGATCTGCCCAACAGAGCAGGAAACATGTGCTTCTAGGAGAAAGGTAAATGTGATCTGTAGCTTTTCACACTCACTTACTGTAGAGCAGACACCATAGTAAGCAAGCCCTAGAAGTACCAGGGGAAAAAGTCAGGAGGAGATGGGTGTCAAAAATCTTCATTTCCTCCATGTGTTAAACAAAGTTACACACATCACAAACTGTGGTCACTTTTTACAAGTGACTCCGAGATATAAGAGAACTGGATTCTAATCAATATTCACCAGTTCCCAGTTTTCATGTGTATATTATTCAGTGACCTTTGGCAAATGACTTACATTTTCTGAGATGATTTCCAGATCTCAGGACTGTCACACAAAAAGGACTGTCACACAGTTACAAATCATTTGACAAAATCAAGCTCAAGCAAGATAGTTAAATGTTCGAAATTCCCAGTCCTGCCAACTGACTTGTAGAATGTTCAAATATAACTTTCCAGTTGCCAAAAAATGGAATCATGTTAGCTTACATTTCCAGGAAATGTCAGATGAGGCAGTTTTGAAAATCCACCTGCTGTGCCTAAGTCTGAATCTAAAACAATAAATGGTCCATTTTTCTCTGGAAGTTGAATTCTTCTGAATTAATCTTGTTACAAGATGAAAGCCTGAAAGTAAATACGATGAATCACTCCTCCCACCATGCCGGTGTGTGGTGCGAGCACGGCACCCCGCTTTCTCCCCAACATGGCTCGAGTCAGGAGCCAAGCTTCCGAAGCAAAGTGTGATCAACAGATGCTCGTTTCCATAACTGGCACTTCTCCAGTAGCCAATCCCAAATTTAATTAGCCACTTATCTGAAGCAGAAAAGGATTTCTAAAGCATTCTAGTAACCTGCGCTCGACTTTCCTTCGGTCCTTGCCCCAGCCCCATGTGCCTCTTCACCCAGAAGCTTTTGAAGCATGCATGTCAAGCACAGGATATGTACTAATTCTTACTGTAAATAAACAGTTCTCTAAAAATGTCCCTGAGATTGTTCTACTAGAGAGAAAGAATAACATCCCATTGAACTGAAGACCACATGTCTTCATGGGAAGGACACTACATGGGAAGGATACTAGAAATGAGACTGTACATGTAACTCAGTACTAACAGGTCTCTACTAATGTTTTACTTGGGCTAACTCACAACAGGTCTACTGTAACCTACCCAGCACTGGACTGCCTTCAACCTGTGGCCAGATCCTACATGGTCCTAGAGGCTGTGCTTGTGTTATACCACCTGAGCAACACCCTCACCCCATTCTTCACTCTGCTGATCTCATATTTAGTGAATTCTGTCATTCTTGGAACAAAGGAACTGTCTACACTCAGTCCTCTTAACAACTATCTACTCTAAGATGGGATTTCCAGGAACCCTTGTGACTTCACAATCATCTCAGGGGGTCTTGTTGGCTCAGAGGGCTGGTGTCAAGCTGAAGCAGAAGGTATGGATGCCCATGGAGTACTGGCAGATGGCGAGGGATGGTTACGTCAAGCACTACCAGCTGGAGCCACGTTCCTCTTGCCTGCCCAGCATCCTTTGCCCTGCTTTTCTAGGAGAAAAGCTCCTTTTGGTTGTGGTGAGCCCGTCCATGTGGGTCAGCTGAACCCCCCTCATCCTCAGAGCCCCCAATTCCTCCAAGGCCATAGTGACTGGGATAAAGTTGAACCTGTGACCCAGGTCAAGCCAAACCTCTTATAATTTGAGTTCTCAGATAACACTTTCTCTGTGCACTGAGCTTAAAGAATGTGAGTCTTACTCACCACTTGGAGAGAATATGTCTGCCAGGTGGAGGCAGGGGACTTCCCATACACACCATTTGAGCCTTGCATCTGACCGTCTGGAGCCTGGAGTTCACTCCTGTGAGCAAGTCAAGTCCCATGTTTGCTTCATCTACATACTCTGTGATTCTTTCCCTGAAAGCCTCCCAACACCTAAGCTCATCCCCTCCCCAGCATCTGCCTAACTTATTTACATGGTTATCTTCCACCCTTTTGTGGCCTTTGCCTTAAATTTTCCATATTATCCCCTGTAGTCCTTTAAACTCAGATCAGCACCTAACTCTGAAAGGACGTTTCCTACATAAACCCATACCTGCAAAGCCTTCAAGCCTCTGATATATGCGTACACGAATACATTCCATCCCGTAGTCATATCCTAGCTGCTATTCCATGAGACTCATTCTTGCTCTATCACTGTTCTTTAAACAAGAGATTTTAATTGGTGGGAAAAAAAGAGAAGATTCTCACTTTAAAGTGTCCTACTTTTAAGAAATGAAATCCCATGGTGAAATACAGTGAGGCTCCAAGGTGTGTGCATGTGTTTTTTAATAAATGCTAGTGTTTGAAAGCTTATGGTACACTAAGCAGTGTGCTGAGGACCTTATATATATTTATTCATTTATCCTTACAAAACCTTATGTGCTGGGTACTTTTCTCTCCTGTTTAAAGGAAGATGTATTAAGGCTTCAAGAGGCTAAAAAATCTGTTCAAGTTCACCCAGCTGGCAGGACGAAGTCTTTGTACTGACTGAATCCACAGACTCTTTTTTATCATCCCTTAACCCCACCTGCACACCAGGAAACAGACACTTGCCTTCTTGGAATGCCTCAACGAAGCTTCCGTTGGAGTTGCTCTGCAGAAGTAACTCAGTACTAGTAGGTCAACATTTTAACTGGGTTAACTCACAACTCTTCTACCTAGCTCTGGACCCCCTCCAACACACAGCCAGATCCCAGGGGATCTGGTGGCTGCATTCATTTAGTATTATTCATTTTATTAATAGTATTAATATCCTTTTTTTTTTTTTTTTACTTAAATGAAATATGCTTGGTTATTTTGCTTCTTGGTCCACAGCAATTCTAAAGGAATAAAAACTTAGAAGTGACTGCGAGGTGGAGGCCGAGCCCAGAAAACAGTGAGAGATGACCAGGAGAGTCAGAAGGAGTCTGAAAAGCTCTTAAAGAGCCACGGGAATTCTCGATGTGTCCAGAGTCCACCTCTTCCCATGGCTCTCTATTGCCTGATTCACAGCCAGCCCTCAGAGCAAGGAGTCCACCTTCTATTGATGTTGAAGTACAGCATCATCCCATGAAGTTGGTCCTCCAGGGCACTGGGGGCACTGTATAGCCCTGTAGAGTTGGCAAACGTGTGACTCTACTAAAAAGCTTATGTAGGGATTAAGTAGATATGCAATCATCAAACTGTCCTTTAAAATATCTCAGTTCATCTCGGCTCTTCCCTTTGTGGTAATTTTGAAGCCAGGAATCACATCTAATATGTCTAACTTCATAATGTGTCATATAGCACTTAATGCCCAAATGTCTTTATTACATAGATAATAAGTTCTATTTCCTTCCATGATAAGCAAATTGTACATCCTTAAACACTGTCCAAGTTGTAAATGTTTTGTGTTAGATATTCCAGAGAAATCATTCCGTGAAACTTAAATGTTTAACTTACAGAAAGTTACCTCATTACCTTCATCCACACTCAATATTTTTATTTGCCCACAAATCCAGGAAGACTAGAACAAGAATAAGAAGAGTAGGGGCAGTATTTTAGAAACTGGGATAGGAAGTGAGAAAAAGTAGAAGAGACAGAAAATCTATATCAAAAGTAAGCACAGTAAAAGAATATGCTAAAAGTTGCAAATGATTCTCAGGAAAGAAGGAAATCTCCCCCCACATACCCCTTACTTCCATCTCTACTCTGCAGATGTTAAAAAACAGCAATATTTTTGTATCACACTCTGTAGAACACTGGTAGTCAGCCTCCAAGTTGACCCCAGTGACTCCTGTCTGGTGGTACTCACATCTGGTGTAGTGTGTATGTATTGAGGGAGTGGATGGGGGGTGCATACATGCTTGTATATCCAGGATTGGAGGGAAGGGATCTGGGTTTAAAAGTTTTAAAGTATTCAATATATTCATTAAAGAAAATTAAAACATAGGTAAAAGAAAATTACTGGAAGTCCAGGCCCTCATGGAGCAGGAGTTCACCTTGTTTATTTCCCTCACATCCTCTACCTACCCAGGCTTGCTTGTTTGTACAGCGCCAAGAGTTCATGACAATGACAAAGGATGAATCAATGTTCAAGCCTGGCCTTGACAGTCCTAGCAAAGGCTCTGCTTGACTATGTTTTTTTCTTTTTTTTTAATTTTTATTTTTAATCAGAGGATAATTGCTTTGCAAAATTATGTTAGTTTCTGCAACAACATGAATCAGCCATAGATGTATATATATATATATGTATGTATGTATGTATGTATCTATCCCCTCCCTCTGGAGCCTCCCTCCCATCCCCCACCTCATCCCACCCTCTGGATTACATATTTTTCTTTTAAGATTCATCCTCAAAGGTACAGAAATGAGTTACAAAAATGTATCTGTGTATAAATATGTATAAAGGGCACTTCAGTAAAATACTTTACAAGCACTTTCAGCACTTCCTGTGTACACCACACCAGAGCAGCTGTTTCCGGGAACCCTAAAGAAGACAGTTTCTGCCCTTAGCGTCTAAATCTGATTTTATACTGCTCCTCAGCTAACATCAAAACTCATTTGTTTCACTGTGAGCAAGTGGCCATATTGTTCTGATAACTGGATAAAATAGACAATTTTCTAAAACTTTAGATCCTCCATTATTCTATAATGCATAGAGACCTTGAATAGAATCTCTATGTATATAAAATTTTGTCTTATTTCTCCTTTCACTGCTGGAGACAGGAAATATCAAGTTGGCTTAAGTAGAGTCAGTTCAGATGCTTCTGTCTTCAGTTTATAGTGAAAAAAAGCCCTAATAGTTTAGGGCCTACTTTGTACCTAGCATTACAACAGACTTAGAAGGTAATATTCACCCCCACTTTACACATAGGAAAAATGTGGTTCTGAGGCATTAAGTAACTTGCCTAAAATCACCCAGCTTGTAGGTCCTGGAGCCTGGATTGGAAGACCAGTCTTTACCTCCGAAGCCTCTTGTTCTTTTCATAGCACCACCCGACCTATTCAACAGGGCTCTTATTTTCCATCTGATCGCCAGGCCTCCTGTCACTTGACCGAAATAGCTTTACCGGTCTTCGTCCTCTCACAAGAAAACTGAAACATCTCATGAGGAGCAGCCAGTTGAGGTCTGTGGGTAGGGTGGGGGCCTCAGAGGGGATGCGCAGACACAGCCAGCACACCTCACTCAGCCACACAGAGCAAAGTGGAAGCCCAACACCTTGCCTAGAATGTTGAATTGTTAAAAATTCATACGTTCTTCCTAAAAAAGAAGGGAGTTTTATTGACAAGGGTTAAAATAGTCACAGAACAGATCAGATACAGTAGCTTCATCTTATTACTTAATCACCTGGATTTTTTCTGGGTGCTTATTTCTTGGGCAAGCAATTTTTTTTTTTTGCTTAGCGTCACAAGTTGACTTGTTCCTTTTAGAAACTCTCCATTCCTTGGTGTTCGGTACCTTATCCTTGCTTCTCTGCAGCTGGAATGAGGGGTTTAAACAATCCAACTCTGAAATAGTGTCATTAGCTATTTGGCTACAGAGCGCCCATGTGCCAGACACTGTTCTTGGAAATCTGAGGTGCTTTCCCTCTTGAATGTAACTTCCTGTCTGGAAGATATTGAGGTGAGGGTTCAAGTTTGGTGTCCCTCTTTCACATACAACTTCCCTAGTCTTTCACTTGTTTCAACAGTGGTTTCTGAACATCTACTATGCACTAATAATTCTCAGTGTAGTTAGTTAGTAACTGCTACTCTGCTGGTTTGGCTGCAGGTCCAGGGAGTGAATGAATAAAATAATTAAGACCTGTCATAATAGCTAACACTCATACAGGGCTTAAAATGGACCAGGCACAGTTCCCAGGGCTTTACATACCTTAACCCATTTAATTCAACACCACCGACTTTCATTTATAGTTGAAGAAACCAAAGCACAGAGAGGTTAAGATACTTGCCTGAGCTCACACAGCTTATAGAACCAAGATCTGAACCCAGGCAGCTTGGCTCCAAGTCCACATTTTTAAACACTGTGCTACATTGATTCTCACATGATTAGGTTAATGGTATCCCAAGAATGTTTTATTTAAAAAGCAGACAAATGTTGTCCCCAAATGCCAAAAGATTTCCCCAAAATCATATGTAACCTCTCACAGTCCTAAGCAGAGAAATGGTTAAAATGAGCTGCTTCATGTGTTCTGTAATTCTGAGCAGTTCTGTATGTTAAGTGCATCCATTACATAGCAGAATATAACTGCTGACTCTGCCATTCAGAAGAATCGCTCTGAACCTGAAGTGGTAATAATGCAAAATTGACAGACTTGGAGAGACTTGAAAAGCCAGGCTTGTTATTAGCATTTAATGGAATCAGGTATTTAATGGACCATAGTAGAAAGTATCACAAAAATAAATCTTAATAAATGAGCAGATTTCAGGAATATTTGGGAAGCAAAGAATTTTTTTTAGTATTTCATATGTAAGAAGTAGTGGTTATTCCTGGAAATAAATCCCTTAAGTTGACAAAACGGCTTTTGTTTTTGATATAATAGTTTTAGATTTCTTAAAGTATTTATTTTTAGAAAGGTTCAACTAGAGCAAAAATAATTTAAATGTCAAAAAGTTATTCAACACTACATAGTTCTAAAGATACAACACAGACTTGCTAAAAATAAATATTAACTTTTTGATGATCATGTAAAGAAGTGTGACACTGATTGTTATATAAAAGTAAAAATAATGCAATTGTATATCAATTCAATACAATCCTTATGAAAGATGTTTAAGTTCAATGTAAGCATTAATAAATTCTATTAGTTCCTACTCATGAGTCTGTTGGTAGAACTGGCATGCTAAGCTGAGACTAGAAGGATGCTAAGTCACTTCAGTCGTGTCCAACTCTGTGCGACCCCATAGACGGCAGCCCACCAGGCTCCCCCGTCCCTGGGATTCTCCAGGCAAGAACACTGGAGTGGGTTGCCATTTCCTTCTCCAATGCATGAAAGTGAAAAGTGAAAGTGAAGTCGCTCAGTCGTGTCTGACTCTTAGCGACCCCATGGACTGCAGCCTACTAGGCTCCTCCATCCATGGAATTTTCCAGGCAAGAGTACTGGAGTGGGGTGCCATTGAAGGCTATTTTACTGAAATAAGTACTAAAAATACTGTGCATTCCTTTCTTGTTCAATTCAGCATGTTAATGACTCCTAAAAAATAAGGGAGACCAAAGGCATTTCCAGTTGGAAGATGTCACATAAAATGGACATTTCTGTCATCTCTCAAAAAGCACCCAACAAAAAACAAAGGAAAGAAGAAATAAAAAGGAGTAAATCTCATCTTCCAACAAAAGTCATTTTTAATTTAACCACAAAATATGCGGTGGTGTTGGTGGTTCAGTCACTGTGTCGAGGCTTCTCTGTCCATGGGATTCTCCAGGCAAGAATATGAAGTGGGTTGCCATTTCCTTCTCTGGGGGATCTTCCCAACCCAGGGATTGAACCCAGGTTTCCTACATTGCAGGCAATCTCTTTCCTACATTGCCAGCAAATTCTTTACCGACTGAGCCAACAGGATGCCCTCAAAAGAGTGGAAGGGGTACCAAAAGCAGTGGAGTTTGACCAAAGGCATGAAAGGAAGCTGAGAGAGGGCACCCAAGGCTACATATCTTAGAAAGAGCTTAACAGGGCAACCAATGAGAGGCACATACTGAGGCTAGAAATCAATAGCTCGGTTCGCACAACAATGGAAGTAAGGTGGAATTATGGGTTGATTTGTGTGTGTCTCCAAAAGATGCACTGAATTTCTAACCTCTGAATGTGGCCTTATATAGAGTTTGCAGACATAATCAAGGTAAAATGAGATCATACTAGATTAGGGTAGGCCCTAGTGCAATGACTGGTGTCTTTATAAGACAGAAATTTGGACCCAGAGAGGAGAATGCCATGTGAAGATGAAGACAGAGATTAGAATGATCCTTTTACCAGCCAAGAAACACCCAGGTTTCTGGCAGCCAGGAGCTAGGATGGAGGCATGAGATGGATCCTCCCTCAGAGCCTCCAGAAGGAACCAACCTAGCCAACACCTTGGTTTTGAACTTCTGGCCTCCAGAACTGTGAGACAATACATTTCTGTTGTTTTAAGCCACCTGATCTGTGGTACTTGTTACGGCAGCTCTAGCTGTCTAATACAGATGGGTAGGCTGGTAGCGTGAGTTTCCCTGGACCTAGTTTGGTTTTGAGTAGCAGAGAAAGTAGACCTAAATTAGAATTCCACCTACAAACCATATTCACGGGAAGTCATATGTTGAGGAAGAAAGAAAAGAGACTACGCTGTGAACAGCTCTGCACTGCCTGTCTTCACTGGCTGGGGAAGAGAAAAGCTAAAATATCTCACACACAAACCCTGAGTAAAAGAAAAACTCCCCAGGGTATAGAAGGTGTCCTTGGCCCCTTCACTATACAGTCAAAGTTGCTCAGTCGTGTCTGACCCCATGGACTGTAGCCCACCAGGTTCCTGTGCCCGTGGAATTTTCCAGGCAAGAGTATTGGAATGGGCTGCCATTCCATATTCAAACCTCCTATAAACAAATATTTAATATAGGAAAAATTCTCCTCATTCAAACATGAAGAATGGAAAAGAAGGCAACAAAGATATAAGAAAAAAACAAGAAAACATACAGAAACACAAATGCTGATGAATAGTCGCCATGAAAATGTTACCTCAGAGCAGATGAAAATTCTAAACACAGATTTTGTCTTAAATTTTCCGAAAGATGTAATGGAGCAATTGCTTTCAGTAAACGAGCACGAAACAAAGAAGCAATACTCAGAGAAGCGATGGGGGGAGGTGACTGAAGGAGCAGAAACAGAAGCTGACAGAGCTCAGGAAAGAAAGAAATGAAAAAGAAACCAAGACCATGGTAGCCATATATGCAAAGCTAGAAGCAGGGTAAGGAGAAAAAGATACAGTGTGGAACGCAGTAGCCAAAAATGAGGAGAAAGTACAAAAGGAAATGTAAACAAAGACCAAAATGTTCAGAGAGAAATGTGTAAATTTTGGCCAATTTCTATGTACACAGGAGAGGGAATTCAATATTCGCAAAATAAAAGTACCTGAAGAAGACAACATGAATAGTGGAAGAGAACAAACATTTAAAGATATATTTTAAGAAAACTTTCCTGGAATAAAAGAAGACTTGAATTTACAAATCAAAATTGCATACCATGTCCCACAAAAATCTTGATTTGGAACAGTCACAGTAAATTTATAGTTTGAAATCTAGAGAATTTAAAATAAATATTCTTTGAGCAGCCAAGCAGGTTGAAGGGAGGAATCAAGACATTTATAAGGAAAAACATTCAAATTAGCCCCAGATTTCTCTGTGATAACATTAGACAGATACTATAGCAATACATGAAAAATTCTCCCAGAAAGGAAGTATATATTCCAAACTGTCACTCACTTCCAAAGACAATAAGTAGTTTTGAATATGCAAACGCTCAGGAAATACTGTCTCCAAGAGCTCTTTCTGTTTTAGTATATGTGCTGCCGAAATGAACACCAAGAGCTCTTTCTGAAGAAACGATCAGAGGACAAATTTCAGTCAACCGAGACATAAATGGAAAAACTGCAGCCAAGAACTGCCTGTGAGCCCCTGAGTCTATTTAATTGTGGGACTAGAACGCAAACGAAAGTAGGAATTATGGTTTCAAAACCGAATGTAAACACCAAAAACTCTACCAAAGTAGAAAGAATTTGAATAAAAATGTTGAGAAGGAAAGGTGGAAAGGTAGGAGGTAGTTAAAGAATATTAACTTCTCCATTTCTTCTAGCTGAGAGCCTCAAGATTTCTTTAAACTGAGAAAGCAATTAATAAGAATATAGAAATAATTAAGTTACCAAAAAAGATGATATCTTTTTATAATAATATCATATAGATAATATAACTAAAATTAGATGGAAAAAGAAAGGGAAGGAAAATAAAAAGGGTATACAGTATAATAATCTCATCAGTGTTCACAGGAGAGAATTAACAGATTATTGGCTAAAGAGAGGATTAAGGACAGTATCAACCATCCTTAATAGAAAACTCTTAGATCTAGGAGGAAATAAAAAATTGACATTTCAGAATATCTGAAACATAGCAATAATGAAAACACTACAAATCAGATTTCAGAGGTACGACTACAACAGTGGTCCCAGGGAATCTTATAGTCTTCAATAACAGCTATGTCTAAATAAAAAGGAAAAAGAAAACAAAAACTTAAAACTCTGACAAAACTTTAAACTCTCAATATGTTAGGTTTAGTTATTTTTATTTCTTTTCTAAGGAAAACAGAATTAAGCTATAAAGATAAGAATAGAGATTAGTGAATTAAAAGCCAGAGGAAAGGTAGAAATAAATTTCAAAAGCTGTTGCTTTAAAAATAAAACAAAAGGCAAATAAAATCCTGTCTAACAAATCAAGGACAAAAAGAGAAAATTTGAAAACATAAAATAAATGAAACATAAGGGCAAATAGAGATACAGAAGAAATTGAAACACTCATGAAAGTTTGATGATGTAAAAGTATATAACTAACTTTTCAAGACAGAAAATCGAAACAGACCAACTGTAGAGAAGAAACAGAGAAAGTGGTGAAACGACACAGGTTACAATCTCCTGGGAAGCTTTTGAAATCTCTAGGAGTCCAGGCTGTGCCCCAGGCCAATTAAATCTACATCTCTGGGATAGCAGTAGTTTTTAAGCTCCTCAAGTGTTCCAATATTTAGCCAAGGCTGAGAAGCACAATTCAAATTATTAAAGACATTGAAAATGATACTTGAACTGCTCTTGGGAATTCCCTGGCAGTCCAGTGGTTGGGACTTGGTGTTCTCTGCTAAGGGCCCAGGTTTGATCCTTGGTCAGGGAAATAAGATCCCACAAACCTTTCAGTGCAGCCAAAAAAAAAAAAAAAAAAGCAAACTGCTCCCTTCCATAGAAAAATAAAGGAAATTCTTGTTAATAATTTACAAGGTAAATTCTTACCTTGAAATATTACTATTGATATTATTACTTTGTATAATAAGTAATTATTATTTATAGTAACTATAACATAATTTATAACATTATTATCAGTGTTACTTTGTGATAATACCAATTAAGATAAAACTGATGCTAAAATATGACAAAGATAGCACACACAAAAAACTATAGGCCAATATTTTTGATGATTATCAATGCCATAAAGCCTACAGTGAGTGTCAGCAAACAGAATCCAGCATCATATTAAAATAATAATACACCAAGTAGCTTTCCTTCTAGGAATGCAGGTTTGGTTTACTATTAGAAAACCTATTATAATAATAGGTTTTCTCACCATATTAATAGATGTGGAGAGAAAAATCATATGTATGATTGCCTCTATAGATGCTATAAAAAGATTAGATATAAATGCACTATCACTTCTTGATTAAAAACTCTCCCTAGAATAGGAATAGATGGGTGCTTCCTTAGTGTAACAACAACGATCTTTCTCTCAGTCTCAGAGCTAGAACCCCGCACGGTGGAACATGCTGGCTTGGGTACCCACTCAGGTCTTCCCACTGGCTGTGTCCTCCTGAAATACTGTGCTCCCAGACCTCCCCAAGGCTGATTCCTCCTCCATGTTTGCGTCTCTGTTCAAATGGTACCTCCTCTGAAGACCTCCCATGAAAATTCAGTGGAAGCATTTCATTCTCCCAAAATATACATTCATCTCTTTATTCACTGTCTTCCCTCCTTAAACTCTAGACGAGCTGGGTTTGGCCTGTTACGGCACTACCACACTGCCAGCGCCTGCATCAGTGCCTGGCTTGTCAAGTGGGCACTCATTGAGGAGGATAGGGGTTGGAGAGAGAAGAAGTCCTTCTGGAATACTAAACCCAAAGAATAGGCTAGATGTGACCAATACAAAAGCCTTTTTATGAAAAATAAAATACTGTGGTTTGTGAGGTTCTTTAAATATTTAAAATCAGACAATGCAATATCTCCAATTTAAAGCACTTCTTCATTATGCATTACATCTCCATCACTCAAGAGTTTCTTTTTTTGGCAAATTCCCCTGCTTTGGGCTTCTCTTGTGGCTCAGCTGGTAAAGAATCTGCCTGCAATGCAGGAGACCTGGGTTCAATCCCCGGGTTGGGAAGATCCCCTGGAAAAGAGAAAGGTTACCCACTCCAGTATTCCAGCCTGGAGAATTCCATGGACTGTATAGTCCATGGGGTCACAAAGAGTCGGACCTGACTGAGCAACTTTCACTTCACTTCACCTGCCTTGAAGCATATGATTTTCATCAGCTATATTTCTTCTTCTTGGAAATAGCCATAACAGGAGTTTAAAATCAATGACTTAGAAAAGAATCTGCCTTACTCTCATCTTCATCAGCTAGTTTCTCTTCTCCATCCACCATTTTCTCCTGGTCAGTGGGCACCTCAGCCATCCCAACTGACTGATCTTTCTGTTTGCCCACCATGGCTGTCATTATGTGCTAAATCAACACAAAACCTCAGGTATAAAACTAAGAATGGTCCTAGCTTAACCTGGCCTTTTCTGGGATCAAAATGCCCCACAGCCATACTTCTGGTCCACTAGGCTAGTGAATGGGCTTCCCGGGTGGTGCTAGTGGTAAAGAACCCACCTGCCAATGCAGGAGACATAAGAGATGTGGGTTTGATTCCTGTGTTGGGAAGATCCCTTGGAGGAGAGCATGGCAGGGCAACCCGCTCCAGTATGCTCGTCTGGAGAATCCCATGGACAGAGTAGCCTGGCAGGCTACAGTCCATAGGGTGGCAAAGAGTCGGACACGACTGAAGTGAATTAGCACACAGGATATTGAATTCCAAACTAGTTAAGTTAAAAGAGAAAAAGCTTAATGGTGAAATGTGTGTTGACACAAGTAATATTGATGCACCTGGTCTTTAGCTAACATAACCAGAACTTTACTGTCTTTTTAAAAAAGTGGATAAGGGTGAGTTTATTTCAAAATCATAAGAGACGTGGAAAATCATGGATCCTATGTAGGGCACACATCTGGCTCCATCCCCAGTATCCTTGGGAATATCCTGCCATGAACAAGGCAAAATATATCAAAATATACCACCATTTACCAAATTTTTAAGTGAGTTATATCAAGATTGAAGGCCATTCATTGAATTTCTGAAAAATAGAGTAAATTAGGCATTATATAAATTCTGAAAGTAAGACACATTCCCCCTGAGAGGAAATGTTTGAACATTTATGTGAGATATTAGAGAAGAATATATACAGGCTTCCCAGGTGGCGCAGTTGGTAAAGAATCTGCTTGCCAATTCAGGAGATACAAGAGATGCAGTTTCAATCCCTGGGTCAGGAAGATCCCCTGAAGTAGGAAATGACAACCCACTCCAGTATTCTTGCCTGGAAAATTCCATGGACAGAGGAGCCTCGAGGGGTGACAGTCCATGGAGTTGCAAAGAATTGGACATGACTGAGCACGCAGTGCACACACCCAGTCAGAGCACATTAATGAAAGTCTGAGGGCATTCCTCCTCCGCCAGAAAATCTTTTCATTAAAAATTTAAACAAAGAACAAAGTTGAAAGAGTTTTGTGATGAACATCAATGTACCTTCTGCCTTGATTCAATTATTTCTATTTTGTTTATACTTGCTTTATCACCTTATCCATCCCTCTACCATTATTAATCCACCTTAATTTTCAATGCTTTTTTTCTTTCGGCCACCATGCACAGCTTGCAAGATCTCAGTTCCCTAGTCAGGAATTGAACCTGGACCATGGCAGTGCCAAATCCTAACCACTAGACCAGGAAACCCCCACAGATGCATTTTCTAAAAAATTATAAACATCAGTACATTTCCCCCTAAATATTTCCTCCCTATGATTAACTAGAATTCAATATTTATTTACAGTTTTTATGTAAAATTTGTATATACAATGAATACACTTCAATGTTTGCTGAGTTTCAACGAATGCACATATTACTGAGTTTTAACAAGCACGTACATCTGTGAAAACCAAACCTCTATCAAAATACAGAACATTATTATTACCCCCCAAAATTCCCTTCTGCCCCATCCTAGTTAATCCATACTTCCATGCCCTTAGAAGATATCAATATTCTGATTTTTTTCCAACATAGATTTAGTTCAGTTCAGTTCAGTTGCTCAGTTGTGTCCGACTCTTTGAGACCCCATGAACCGCAGCACGCCAGGCCTCCCTGTCCATCACCAACTCCTGGAGTTTACCCAAACTCATGTCCATTGAGTTGGTGATGCCATCCAACCATCTCATCCGCTGTCGTCCCCTTCTCCTCCTGCCCTCAATCTTTCCCAGCATCAGGGTCTTTTCAAACGAGTCAGCTCTCTTATCAGGTAGCCAAAGTATTGGAGTTTCAGCTTCAGCATCAGTCCTTCCAATAAACACCCAGGACTGATTTCCTTTAGGATGGACTGGTTGGATCTCCTTGCAGTCCAAGGGACTCTCAGGAGTCTTCTCCAACACCATAGTTCAAAAGCATCAATTCTTCGGTGCTCAGCTTTCTTTATAGTCCAACTGTAACATACATACATGACCACTGGAAAAACCATAGCCTTGACTAGACAGACCTTTGTTGACAAAGTAATGTCTCTGCTTTTTAATATGCTGTCTAGGTTGGTCATAACTTTCCTTCCAAGGAGTAAGCGTCTTGTAATTTCATGGCTGCAATCATAGATTAGTTTTGCTTAATTTCATATAGATGGTATCATAAAGTATATACTCTTTCGTATATGGTTTCTTTTGTTCACCTTGTTTTCAAGATTCATCCATGTTGTTTTTTGTGTTTATTATATACTATTGAGTTGTATTCTACTATATCACAGTGTATATATCCAGTCTCATATTAATGGATATGTAGCATGTGAGAGTTGGACTCTAAAGAAAGCTGAGCACCAAAGAATTGATGCTTTTGAACTGTGGCATTGGAGAAGACTCTTGAGAGTCCGACTGCAAGGAGATCCAACCAGTCCATCCTAAAGGAGATCAGTCCTAGGTGTTCTTCGGTAGGACTGATGCTGAAGCTGAAACTCCAATACTTTGGCCACCTGATGCAAAGAGCTGACTCATTGGAAAAGACCCTGATGCTGGGAAAGATTGAGGGCAGGAGAAGAAGGGGACGACAGAGGATGAGATGGTTGGATGGTCGGATGGCATCACTGACTTGATGGACATGAGTTTGGGTGGACTCTGGGAGTTGGTGATGGACAGGGAGGCCTGGCGTGCTGCGGTTCATGGGGTCGCAAAGAGTCGAACACAACTGAGCGACTGAACTGAACTGAACTGAAGGCTATTTCCATTACAGATAAAGCTGCTCTTTCTATTAACATGTTTTCACTTTTCTGTGACCCAAGTAGCTAGGATTAGTTTTATAAGAAACTGCCAGACTTTTTCCAAAAAAGTTGTGCATTTTACATCCCCACCCACAATATTTGAACATTCCAGTTGCTCCACATCACCACCAACATTTGGTATTGTCAGTCATTTTAGTTTTAGTCTTTTGGTAGGTGTGTAAGCAATTTTATTTTTAAATTAAAATATTCCTTCTATTCCAAAAAATATGTGCAGTTTACTAAAATCCATTTAAGTTGAAAAACAAACACAAAAATTAGAGTGAAAAAAAGAATAAGTGTTCATAGATATGATGAGTTCGGGAAGTATTAGTACAAAGAAATAAATGCATGAAGTAAGTGCTTTGTAATTATTAAAAGTGGTCCACTTCATCAGACCCTGGGGATCTTTGTGGCCAAATAAAAGAGGGAAACATGACCAGGATTTATGCTGTCCTTATTGTAAAAACTTATTAACTGTTCAGGACAAAACATTTATAAGGTACTGGGCATAAGGAATCTCTCCTGTAGGGTCTCATATAGAAGATCCTGATTGATTCTATAGTACACATTTTCAACTGTGTTCTATGATAAATATGCATTGTGTATCAAATTGCCCTTTTAAATATAACATCCCTCAGTGCAATCCAAAGGCTTATTGGAGCTTGTGATTCCAGAATAACCCTAAGAAATGAAGTGCAGCAGAGAATGTGAACATCACCTTTTGTACTGAAATGAGATCATGCACATCATTTTTTCTAGTTTTTTTTCTCTGCCTCATAGTCTCTGTCTTACCTGAATTGATCCCTTTAATTAAAAGAATTTATGTATATTAAATTAATTTCAAATTATTCATATTTATTTCTTGAAACACTATACCCTTATCTCTTCCCCCAAAATTGTGTAATATTTCCTTTGTTTGTGTGTTTTCACAGATGATCCTACCTCTCCAATTTGATTATAAACTCCCAAGGGCAATGGCCATTTTTATATTGCAGTCAACAGTAAATGTTGACTAAGATATTACTGGTAGAGAAGAAAATATGACATAAATATAAGCACTGTGCAGTTATACAGTAGAGCATAACATTTACATTAAAACAGAATATGTTTTTATGATGCTAGGATAATACTAAAACACATGTGGAATACCATAAATCTGGTATAGTATAAACCTAAACATAGAACCATTTAGAAGTCAGTATTATTCTGTATGTTCTATTATCGTTTTAGTTCTTTCCCAGTTAGGCCTTTAATCATTTTGCTCTCAAAAATTCTGAGAGGAAAAATCTGTGTTATTATTTGAAAAATCTTCCTTAATTGTTTTTAAGAATGCATGATACTTAGCATGCTCCTCTTCAATATTAAATATTACTGTGCTTGCATTCTTAGTCGCTGAGTCACATCCAACTCTTTATGGCCCTGTGGACTCTAGCCCACCAGGCTCCTCTGTCCACAGGATTTCCCAGGCAAGAATACTGGAGTGGGTGTCATTCCTACTCCAAGGGATCTTACTGGCCCAGGGATCAAACTCACGTCTCCTGCTTGGCAGGTGAATTCTTCACCACCTGGGAAGCCATTAAGTACTATGACCACCTTACTATGGTGGTAAAAGCTACCGGGGGCAGACACTGCATGCTGGCTGACCAGCCACCACTTCCAGCACTCTTCTCCCTCGCCTGCCTCTACTGCAGAAGGTATAAAAGGTAAAAACTCACTTTCCTAGATGTCTTGGCAACTTTGTGTGGTCACACGACACAGTTTTACAAATAGGACACAAGGGAAAGTGTGCTGAATTTTTTTTTAATTCAAGTATAGTTGGTTTACAATATTGTGTTAATTGTCAGGTGTACAAATTAGTGATTCATTAATTTTCGCAGATTATTTTCCATTAGAGGTTATTATAAGATACCAGGTGTTACTTCCCTGTGCAGTTCAGTATATCCTTTTTGCTTCTCTATTTTATATATAATATCCCATATCTCTTATTATCTCTTCCCCATTTCCTCTCCCCTTTGGTAACCACAAGTTTGTTTTCTATATCTGTAACTCTGTTTCTGTTTTGCATTTATATTTACTTATTTTTTAGATTCCACATATAAATGAAATCACTTGGTATATGTCTTTCTCTGACTTATTTCACTGAGCATGTTATTCTCTAGGTTCATCCACTTTGCTGCAAATGGCAGTATTTCATTTTCTCACAGCTGAGTGATATTCCATTATAGGTGTGTGTGTGTGTGTGTGTGTGTGTGGTGTGTGTGTGTGTATCACATCTTCTTGATACAGTCATCTGTTAGTGAGCACTTGGGTTGCTTCCATGTCTTGACTATTGTAAATAGTGCTGCTTTGAAGATTGGGGTTCATGAATCTTTTCAAATTAATGTTTTTGGTTTTGTGGGTATAAGCCCAGGAGTGGAATTGTTGGACCATATGGTAGTTCTATTTTTAATTTTTTAAGGAACCTCTGTACTGTTTTCCATATGGCTATAACAATTTACATGCCCATCAACAGTGTGCCCTTTTCTCCATACTCTCTCCAACATTTGTTACTTTTAGACTTTTTTGTGGTAGATATCCTGATAGGTTTGAGGTGATATCTCACTGTGGTTTTCATTGCATTTCTCTAATAATTAGTGATGTTGAGCATCTTTTCATGTGCCTGTTCACCATCTGTATGTCATCTTTGAAAAACGTTTATTCAAGTCTTCTGCCCATTTTTTAATTGGATTGTTTGGGTTTTTTGATATTGAGTTGTATGAGCTGTTTGTATGTTTTGAATATTAACCCTTTGACAGCTGCATCATTTGCAAATATGCAATCCCATTCCTTGGGTTCTCTTTTCATTTTGTTGATGGTATCCTTTTCTGTGCAAAAGTTTATAAGTTTAACTAGGTTCCATTAGTTTATTTTTGCTCTTAATTCTTTTGCTTTAGGAAACTGACCCAAGAAAATATTGCTATGATTTTTATCAAGGAGTGTCCCATCAATGTTCTCTTCTAGGAGTTTTATGGTTTTATGTCTTACATTTAAGTCTTTAAACCATTTTGAGTTTATCTTTATATATGGTATGAGGGAATGTAGTGTGCTGTATTTCATATTTCTCCTCCTCTGCTTTCCATTCTGGCACCTAAAAGTAACACTTGGCAGAACCACAGCTGCATTCCAGCCACAGGACAGAGATTCATAACTACGGATGGCAGACTGGCAAGATGAGAAAGAGCTTGGATCTATGATAACATACCTTTATCTTCATATTACCTATGAATTTCCTACTGTGGTGGCCAGCATCCCAATTGGCCCCCAGTGACCCTTAACTCCTGGCCTTTACAGCTTTGAGTAGTATCCTTCCACAAGGAATTAGGGCTGGCCTGTGTGATTAACAGAATAGAGCAGAGTGATGCTGTGTGACTTCTGATGCTGGATCATAAAAGGCATCTCAGCTTCTGCTTTGCTCTCTTGTATTGCTCACTGTGGGGAAAGCTAGCAGCCATCCTTTAAAGACATTCAGGGAGCTTTCTGGAGAGGCACATGTAGGGAGAAAATGCTTCCTGCCAACAGTCAGTACCAATTTACCAATCATGAAAGTGAACCACTTTGGAACTATATCCTCCAGCCCCAGTCAAGCCTTCAGATGACTACAGCCATGAGAGTTAACAGCAATCTGATCAAAGACCTTAAACCTGATTTACCCAGCCAAGTGACTCTTGAATTCTTGAACTATAGAAATCATGAGCAAGAATAAATTATTGTTATTGCTTAATCCATGAAACTTTAGGGATTATTTGTTTTGCAGAATTAAGTAACAGATACATCAGAATTCTTGTTATATAAGAGGAGTTTCAGCTCAGATGGTAAAGAATCTGCCTGCAATGCAGGAGACACAATTGTTATTTGGGTAACTTTTTATCATTTGAAGGACTGATGCTGACACTCCATTACTTTGGCCACCTGATGTGAAGAACCAACCCGTTGGAAAAAACCCTAATGCTAGGAAAGATTGAAGGCAGGAGGAGAAGGGGACGACAGAGGATGAGATGGTTGGATGACATAACCGACGCAATGGACATGAGTTTGAGTAGGCTCCTGGAGTTGATGATGGACAGGGAGGCCTGGAGTGCTGCAGTCCACGGGGTCGCAAAGAGTTGGCTGTGACTAAACTGATCTGAAACAGTTCTAAGTGATAAACTACTCCTGGAAATTTCGTGTATGCTAATCCATCCTAAAAACTGCATTCAAAGCAATATCAAACCCAAAATGAGGTTTAATTTCAGTACCAGTATGAAGAATAAAATGGGAAAAAAGAACCACATTTCAAGAAACCTAAACTCTAGCCCCAACTCTGTCATTATTAACCTATGACATTGGGCAAATCAACTGGAGATCCTTTTCTTCATTTGAATGATGAGGAAACTGGACTACATGATTTCTGTAGCTCCTTTTAACTCCTAAATTCTGACTCTGAGCTTTGAGTTCAATGGTTCAAAGAATTTGAAAAAGAATAAATACATGTATATATATAACGAAATCACTTTGCTGTACATCTGAAACTAACATAACATTGTTAATCAACCCTCCAATATAAAATTTTTTTTAAAATTTAAGGTTCATTGGTACTGTTTTCAGGGCTCTGATAACCTTTAAAGAGAAAATTTTACCTATTAAGTTAGTGTGCTAAGTCGCTTCAGTCGTGTCCGACTCTTAGCGACCCCATGGACTGCAGCCCACCAGGCTCCCCCGTCCCCAGGATTCTTCAGGCAAGAACACTGGAGTGGGTTGCCATTTCCTTCTCCAATGCATGAAAGTGAAAAGTGAAAGTGAAGTCGTTCAGTCGTGTCCGACTCTTAGCGACCCCATGGACTGCAGCCTAACAGGCTCCTCCGTCCATGGGATTTTCCAGGCAAGAGTACTGGAGTGGGGTGCCATTTCCTTCTCCAATTAAGTTAGTGTAGTAATAGTAAATATTGAGGAAAATGCAATGTTACTGGCACTAACATACTATTGTTGGTGACAGAAATTGGTTTAATCCTCTTAGAAAGCAATTTGGTATTATGTCGGTGGGTTTCTTTTAAGCCAATATTCTAACGGAAAAAAAAATGATATTGTCATTTTAAAAGTGGAACATATAGTACCCTTACAAATAATGTTTAAGAGTTTATACTGATCAGATCAGATCAGTGGCTCAGTTGTGTCCGACTCTTTGCGAGCCCATGAATCACAGCACGCCAGGCCTCCCTGTCCATCACCAACTCCCAGAGTTCACTCAGACTCACGTCCATCGAGTCAGTGATGCCATCCAGCCATCTCATCCTCTGTCATCCCCTTCTCCTCCTGCCCCCAATCCCTCCCAGCATCAGAGTCTTTTCCAATGAGTCGACCCTTCACATGAGGTAGCCAAAGTACTGGAGTTTCAGCTTTAGCATCATTCCTTCCAAAGAAATCCCAGGGCTGATCTCCTTCAGAATGGACTGGTTGGATCTCCTTGCAGTCCAAGGGACTCTCAAGAGTCTTCTCCAACACCACACTTCAAAAGCATCAATTCTTCGGTGCTCAGCCTTCTTCACAGTCCAATTCTCACATCCATACATGACCACAGGAAAAACCATAGCCTTGACTAAACGAACCTTTGTTGGGAAAGTAATGTCTCTGCTTTTGAATATGCTCTCTAGGTTGGTCATAACTTTCCTTCCAAGGAGTAAGTGTCTTTTAATTTCATGGCTGCAGTCACCATCTGCAGTGATTTTGGAGCCCAAAAAATAAAGTCTGACACTGTTTCCACTGTTTCCCCATCTATTTCCCATGAAGTGATGGGACCAGATGCCATGATGTTCGTTTTCTGAATGTTGAGCTTTAAGCCAACTTTTTCACTCTCCACTTTCACTTTCATCAAGAGGCTTTTGAGTTCCTCTTCACTTTCTGCCATAAGGGTGGTGTCATCTGCATATCTGAGGTTATTGATATTTCTCCTGGCAATCTTGATTCCAGCTTGTGTTTCTTCCAGTCCAGCGTTTCTCATGATATACTCTGCATATAAGTTAAATAAACAGGGTGACAATATACAGCCTTGATGAACTCCTTTTCCTATTTGGAACCAGTCTGTTGTTCCATGTCCAGTTCTAACTGTTGCTTCCTGACCTGCATACAAATTTCTCAAGAGGCAGATCAGGTGGTCTGGTATTCCCATCTCTTTCAGAATTTTCCACAGTTTATTGTGATCCACACAGTCAAAGGCTTTGGCATAGTCAATAAAGCAGAAATAGATGTTTTTCTGGAACTCTCTTGCTTTTTCTATGATCTAGCGGATGTTGGCAATTTGATCTCTGGTTCCTCTGCCTTTTCTAAAACCAGCTTGAACATCAGGAAGTTCACGGTTCACATATTGCTGAAGCCTGGCTTGGAGAATTTTGAGCATTACTTTACTAGCGTGTGAGATGAGAGAAATATATTTTCATACTAAGAAAAAGTTTAAGAAGAATAGAGATATCTCTTTTGATAGTCTTTGGATGGCGAAACTAGAGATTACTTTCCTCTCCATCTCCCACTGTTTTTATATTTTTCAAATTTTTCATCCATGGCTCATTTTTATAATTTTAAAGCCTGAATGAGAGCCTAGAGAAGGTAAAATGCAAAAGAATGAAAAAAATTCAAGAGGGTGACTTTGGGTTCATTAAATAAACCAAGATCTACTGTGGGTAGCTTGGTAGTTAATCAAGAGCAGATGTTGGCAGTAAGATAGGCCAAAGAAGAAGCAGTTTGATGAGGCTATGACTTGGAAAATTGGATTAGGAAATAATCGAACACATATGGCACAAACCCAAGAGGAATAGGAATATGGCAAATCCCAGGAGTCAAGGCCAATAGGAAGTAAAAAATGAAACAGAGAACAGAATATACAGACATAGCAATCACCTAAATAATAGGTGGACTAAGGAGACTAAAGTAAGCATTCAGTGTACGTATTGCTGTAGTATGCCTATTTTTAAAGATTTTTTAATGTGAACCATTTTTACATTCTTTATTGAATTTGTTGCAGTGTCGCTCCTTCTTCTTCTCGCTCTTGGTTTTTTGTTTTGGGGGATTTTTTGGGGGTTTTGGCCACAAAGCATGTGAGATCTTCACTCCATGACCAAGGATCAAACTCACATTCCCCTTATTGGAAGACAAAGTCTTAAGTACTGGACCACCAGGGAAGTCCCATGTAGTATGTGTATTTAAGTTAATCAATAGACCACAACATCACATATACAAAAAGCAAGGATTTTTTTTTGCAACATACAGTGGAGTATGAGCACTAGGTTATAAACAGTTTGGAATTAATATTTAGCACGGTTGTGGTTAGTTCTTCCTATAAATTTTTATATAATAATATCAGTTCTGCAGTTGGTGAGCTTAAGAAGAGATTGAACATTTTGTTTGGTACTTGCTTTCACTTTCTGGGCACTGAGATTAATCAGGAGATCAATAGTGAGCATGGGCAGTAACATCCCCAGAAAGTGTGTATGATCTCAAAGCATAACAGAGGGACTGTGTCAACTTAGTGAGGGCCTAGGAAGGAACTTATCTCTGAGATTTTTAGATTCAGACTTTTCCCCTCTGTATGTCTCCCCACTGAATTAAAATTAATTCATCAGTACAAAAACCTATAGGTTGAGTATCTTTAAGAAAATAGGACAGTACTTACAAGAGTTGTTTTGAAACTATAAATCAAAGCAACAGAGAAAAGTTCTCCCTTTGATATCGAGACTAGATGTAACCTGGAGACAGAGCAAAGCCAAAACAAATACAGTTTACTTAACACACAAGCGTATTTCCTCACACACAGTGCAGTGCTCTACAACATGATGAGTGTATGGTTCTTGCTTCATCGTACTGATTGATCCTCCATCCATTCTTTTTTTTCCCCCCATCCTCTAATTATCAGCCTTCCCTTTGGATTTGTCCTTGGATCCCCATCCTAACCTTTCTCCTGGGGACAGCTCATTCATATCCATGATAATGCATGAAAACTTACTGAGCACCAACTATGGACTAGGCACTATGCTATTCACCAGAACACACCAAGAACACATTGTCCATGAGCCAGAGAAAAACACTTGAGTAACAACAGTATAATGTGGTAAGTAGTACTGAGTGAAAGTTGCTCAGGCATGTCTGACTCTTTGTGACCCCCTTGGAATTCTCCAGGCCAGAATACTGGAATGGGTAGCCTATCCCCTCTCCAGGGGATCTTCCCAACCCAGGAATCAAACTGGGGTCTCCTGCATTGCAGGTGGATTCTTTACCAACTGAGCTATCAGGGAAGCCCATAATGTGGTAAGTGCCCTACTAAAGGTTCATGCAAATCATAGGAGCGAAAAAAAAAAAAAAGAATGTGACTGACATCTGAGAAGTTTTCACAGAAGGAGATATTGCTAAAGGACGACCAAAATGTTCAAAGGTGGATATGAAAATTTCAAGCTAAGGAGACAGTCCAAAGACATGGCATAACATGCTAAGGACAAGTTTGATGTGGAAGAACTTAGAGGAGTTCAAGGGGGTAGAAGGAAGTGAGGCCGGAGATAAAGTGAGTGCTATGGAGAGCTCTTCTAAGCACTGGTAATAAGTTTCAACTTTATTCTTTATGTATTGAAAGCCATTAAAAGCATTAAGCAAGAAGGAGACAAGATCATCTTTGTATTTTAAAATGATCCTTTTGGTAGCAATCTGGATGCTCCTTTGCTAAGACTCAAGCAAGTACAAAGTATTCCAATAATCCAGGTGAGAAATAATGGGAGCCTAAACTAAGAGAGGGGCAGTGGGAGATGAAGAGGAAGGACAGATTCAAGAGCACTGATCAGATCTGTAAGCAACAGAATGTAGGTGGGTAAAGAGAGGGATCAATAAAAGGCAAGTTTTTAACATAGCTAGTTCGATGTGATATCACTAAATGAGACAAAGAATATGAGGCAAGTATGATAGAGATAAGGCAAAGGATAAAAGGAAAATAATATCTACTTTGACATGATGAATTGAGTTCACTGGGATATCTGCGGGCAGATATCCTGGGAACAGTTGAATACAAGAATGCAGAACTTAGAAATAATATGGGGAGTCAAAGCCACTGGCAAGTGACAGTTTCAGTGTTGAAAAGACATCCAGGAAATATAGGATGAAAAGTATCTAATTGTCTAGATAGTCCCATTTTTCTCTGATACTCTGTTAGAAAGTCTATGTCCTCTGTCTTTGTTCATTTCCAGACTTTTCCATTTGGACATCCTACCATCGCCACAAACATGAGTGAATCTAAAATGGTTGAATATTGGAATTATGTATATTTCCACCTTAGTAATTAGCGTTTCACAACTGGATTACCGCAGCAGTTTCCAGGCTTCCTTATCATGCAGCTCACTACTTTACAATTTATATTGCCAGATATTTCTTACCCTTTCCTCACATATCATTTCCCTGCTCAAAATCCTTTATCGGTGTCCTGTTAATCACTGCAGCCAAGCGGAGCCCCACATTCAGTCTCTGTCACTTCTGAGCATTATTCTTCTTACAGGACTAGGCTCCTCAAGTACCCCAGTGTTCACTGCATCCTTGATTCATGCTGTACCCCTATTTCCTCTTCTCAGCTTATCCAAATCCCATTGAACATTTCAAGCAGTATTTCTCAACTTTTTGACCATTTCTCTTCAATAAAGCTAACTCAAAACACTGTTTCATCCTTGTCCACTTCCACTAGAGAGGCTGGAAAAGTTCAGT
This sequence comes from Bos javanicus, assembly GCF_032452875.1. Classification (NCBI taxonomy): domain Eukaryota; kingdom Metazoa; phylum Chordata; class Mammalia; order Artiodactyla; family Bovidae; genus Bos; species Bos javanicus. The sequence continues at coordinate 42,426,121 of NC_083877.1, read as the reverse complement.
ACTTGTTTTCTGAGCCTTCCTTGGAACTAGGAGAGACCAGGTGACACAGTTCTAGCCAATGGTGCTGCTCCCTTCTCCTTCTTGCCTTGAAAATGAGCACAGGTACCCAGAACTGCAGCAACCATCATGGGCTCATAAACAAACAAGGCAGCCTGTTTAGTCTTACAGCCTGGAAAAACACAAATTGCAAGGTCCTTGATTCCATTCCTTATGTCACACCAGGCCACAATTGCCTACCTCTGGCCTTAAATTAGGTGAGAAAATAAGCACCCAATTGTTTAGGCTACAATTGACTGTCTTTGTTTTTTGCTGCAGAAAAAACTTCCAAATTGATATACATGGCATACTTCCATTATTTATTTTCAAACAATAAGATACCCTTAATAGCTAATATTAATAAATTCATGAGTGTTTTTATGTGCAAAAACTCACTTGACAGTTCCAACACATATCTAGTAAACTGTCAGCTTAGATATGTAGACACTCATATCTTCCACCAGTTACAGCTTTGTGTAGAAACTATCCTCGCTGAAGTTCAGAGAGGCTAGGAGAAGCAATAATTAAAATGCTTATATTAGTTAAAGGGAGAGTTTCAGTTCTTCAACTGCAATGTGTTTAAGTTATTCTGTAAGCATTTAGTTCTCCTTTACTGCAACTAAAAAGAGAGTTCTAAATTACTGAATTTTATATATATATATATAGTTACATTTTGCTTTCCCACTAAAGAGAGATGGGTGACCCCTCACAGAAGAGCACTGAAGTATCCCTGTGTCCTGATGTGGACAAAGGATCATTCCATGCTCTGGTAGGCATCCTCTAAGGAGGCCCTCAGTGTTCCCCACCTCATGGCATTTACAGCCCTGTTTAACTGGCTCACATAGAGTGGGGCTTGGATTTAGGGGCCATGTCATATGGTAACTCTATGTTTACCATTTTGAGGAACTGCCAAACTGTCACACCACAGTGGCTACAGCATTTGACATGCCAGATAAACTACTCTTTTTTCTCTAGAGCAAAGGACAAATTATTTAACCTGAGTTTCCCATGAATTATAAGAAAGAAAGAAAGAAAGTGAAGTCGCTCAGTCGTGTCCGACTCTTTGTGACCCCATGGACTGTAGCCTACCAGGCTCCTCCCTCCATGGGATTCTCCAGGCAAGAGTACTGGAGTGGGTTGCCATTTCCTCCTCCAGGGGATCTTCCAAACCCAGGGATCAAACCCAGGTCTCCCACATTGCAGGCTGATTCTTTACCATCAGAGCCACCAGGGAAGTCTCTTTCACAGTAATAGACTACAGAGAGGTTGTCATTGTTCAATGGTCATAATTTCTGAACTGAGACTTTAATGAAAAATTATTCAAATATCAGTTTACTATAGTAAGTTATGGTAAGGATACCAGTATCCTCAGGGAAAGCTTTAAGAAATAAACACTTATTTTATAAATGCAGAACAAAAAAGTAAAATTCTCTGTTCTCTCTAAATTGGCACCTCACTTCTGATTTTGTTCTTTAAAAGTAAGTCGTCAATTTAATCAGTGATCAAGAATATCAAATATGATGAAATACTAAGCACATTAATCTAATCATATTCCTGTATTTCGAATGTCAATTGTTTAAATATATTAACAGCAATTTTTTATTTCTCAAACACATTAACCTCTAGAATTCACCCCAGAAGATTTGCAGAGATTTTTTAAAAAGTAGTTCTTTAGCTTTCTGCAGTAATGAATGTGCCTTTAATCAATCATTCAACACAAAAAAAGTCAGACTTTTTTTCCCTCTATATTTCAGTGGTGTACAGAATAACACATCCTTATGAGGAAGTGCTCTACACTTGTTCACTCTCTGGAATTTTTTCTGTTGTATTTGTAACTCAGTATACATTCATTCTTAGAAAATGTGATATGGCACAGAAAAGGAAACACTGGTATATATCCATTGTGATCCTGCGATAACAAAAAAAATGTCTGCATATAAAGCTGGATCCAGTGTCATAGCAGTCATTTTGGTTACTGTGTTTCCTGTACCAACTGCTGTCTTTTTCCAGCTGAAAATTATGTTGGCTGAGAGCCATGCCACAGAACCTCCACCCTGAGGAGTGACTCAGATAATTAGACAAAAGCATGTAAACCTCTCCAGGATTTTTTCAGACTTCTCTCTTGACATTCCTTCCTCTTAGGCATAGATTTGGTGACTACACATTTTGTGTAGTTGAAAGGAAAAAACTACCACCATTCATAAACCTACAATGCCTGTTCTCAATCATCATCTTTGAAAAGGTATTAATACAACAAATAGTTGGCTCCGCAGTATCTTGAGAAAGTCTTTGTTCACTGAATATTTTTTATGTACAGTATAATTTTTCAAACTTACTATGGATAATTTCAAACATTCAATTGAACACCCATGTACCCATTCACTCAACTTCAACAGTTAGCAACTCATAGTCCATATAGTTTCACCTATAAGTTCAGTTCAGTTGCTGAGTAGTGTCCAACTCTTTGCGACCCCATGAATCGCAGCACGCCAGGCCCCCCTGCCCATCACCAACTCCTGAAGTCCACCCAAACCCATGTCCATTGAGTTGGTGATGCCATCCAACCATCTCATCCTCTGTCATCCCCTTCTCCTCCTGCCCTCAATCTTTCCCAGCATCAGGGTCTTTTCATATGAGTCAGCTCTTCGCATCAGGTTGCCAAAATATTGTAAACCCACTCCTTATTCCCAGATTATTTTAAGACAAATCCAAGATACGTAATTTCATCATTAAGTACTTCAAGGCTAGCATAAGTCTTGAATTTTATTTCTGCTTTCATTTTTTTTTATGATTAAGTTAGAGGGAAGAAAGAAAATAGAACTAACATCTACTGAGCGCTTCCCATGCCACATGTTATGCAAGAGACTTTCTCCTAAATTACCACTTTTAATGATAAAACCCTGCTGGGTGAACATTACCAGTCCCATGTTTAGAAAAAGAAGCAAAGAGAGAAATTTTCCAATGTCACTTAACTATTGAGTAGCAGGGCTTGGGTTCAAACCTAGGTCTGACTCAAAACGTTATGCTGTTTCCCCAAATTGACCCTGTCAGGTAGGGTCCTAAAATGCCGGTGGAAAGGTAGGAGTTGTCTTAGACAACCTTTTTGAGGAGGAGGCACCTCTTCCGTCTTCAGCCCTCCCTCCGTGCTATGAATGATATCCCAACATCATACACAGGATGTTTCCAGAGTCTAATTCTGTACTCTAGTATTTCTAACACTTATGCAGAAGTCACAGTTTGCTCAGTCACTATTTTGATGCTCAGGAAAGCGACATGGACTCTGATGTACACCAGTAGGCAACATACTTCAGGGTTTATTAGGAAGGGATGTGCACTAAGAAAAAAACACAAACAACAACAACAAAAAATCCCTACTGCCTAGAAATCGCCATAAGTATAGAAAAATAAATATTAACATGTCTAAGCACATGGAAACAAAAACCCTGTCAACAATACTAGAAGGAAGATTAGTTACCCAGGATATAATTTGGAAAATTTTCCATGCTAGTCTAAAATCTATGCTCCAAAAATAAATAAATTTTTAATTAATAAAACCTATACTCCAATGAGATTTCCAACAAATAAGACTACCTGTTAGCATTTATTTAAAATATTTTTTCCAAGATGTCCCTATTACATTATTACACTAAGTAAAGGAAAAAAAAAAAAAGAATCAATATGTGATATTTTGTTGTGTAACTTGTTTGTCTCAACGACAAAAAAAATTAAGATTCCTCAAATAAGTTTCTAAATACTAGGTTCTTGTGTGAAATACATTGACTGTCTTAAATCAAGTATTATCTATGAATTGGAGAGAATAAAAAATATAAATCGATCTTATAAAAAAGAATTCAAATCATAGATAGGCAATCAACCACAAAAGGCTAAGAATTTTTCATATACCAGTACTACTGTTTACTTTGCGATACTTACCTATCTTTATCCTCAAACTTGATCTTTACAGTTCAGATTTTTTTAATTTCAAAAATAAGCCATAATACAATGTGTTCATTTCAGATATAGACTTAAGGTTCCTAAGGAACAATTCATGGTCTAGGAAAAACCTCGAGTGTATCAAATGAAAATACAATGTGTCAATAGCTACCAGTGTCTCAGGTTTGCCCTGTTAAGTCTACAAATGAGTCATTAGGTAGTAACCTCAAAAATCTTGCTTTAAAAGTAGTTTAAGAATCACTATTGGTTACCTTGAGCTAAATATAAATACAAAGATACTGACTGACTTAACACTTTACTACCAGATCACTACGTATTTTTTTTTAGTTTGAGGTATTAACTACTATTTTTGATACCAGTGAGTGTGTTGGAAAAATGAATGAATCCCAAATACTAATAATAAAAGAGTTATTTTTTTAAAACTTCTATTTTAAATTTACTTAAAGCATGGAAGCAGATTTTTTTAAATAATTCAACATTAAGCTCTCAAAGTCAAAGCCTCAGAAAAAGGAAAGTTATGGTTCATAGCCACTGACTCATTTCCTTAGATGATTCAGCCTCCTGGCTTTAACAGTGCCTTGCCCTCCCCTCCCCCTTCCACTTTTAATTCAGTACTGGGGGAAAATAAACCTCTACCACTAAACAGCTAGCTCTCCTGTGCTAACACATCATAATCTTTTAAGTAAACTAAGTCTCTGTACAAGCTTTTATATACTTTTGATATTAAAGTCCTATTATATAATTAACAGTGGCTCAAAGATACTACGTTGATTTTTCCAAAAGTTACTGAAAAAATGCAGAGGTGTTTTTTCCACCTCTTAAATATGTCACTGGCACAAAGATGATTTCATTAAAATGTGCATCTTTCTGCTACCCTGCATAAACCCTTGAAAAGAAGCCTGGGCTTCATCTCACTTCTCCATGTATTCTTTAAATATTTATATACCTCAAATGTTGAGTTCCTGATGAATAACATGTTCATGAGCTTAGCTAATACAAAGTAGAGACCCACAAAGACAGATGAAGAGAATTAATACAAATACACCCAAGGCACGTCTACACACGCCCAGAACTCCTGGCCAAATTCACAGCAGAAACCAATACATCTGGCTCCTCCTCCCCAAGTAAGGGCAAGACTAGCCAGCCACACAGAGTTCAGAAACCATGTGTACTGATGCTGCTCCTGAAAAACAACAAACCATCCCCTAATCAGAGGCATATAGAGGTATGTAGTTCAAACCAAGTTGAAAGAAAAAGTGAAAGTCACTGTCACTCAGTCATGTCCAACTCTTTGGGACCCAGGATTTTCCAGACCAGAATACTGGAGTGGACAGCCTATCCCTTCTCCAGGGGATCTTCCTGACCCAGGAATCAAACCCAGGTCTCCCACATTGCAGGCGGATTCTTTATTAGCTGAGCCACAAGGGAAGCCCAAGAATACTGAGTGGGTAGCCTATCCCTTTTCCAGGGGATCTTCCTGACCCAGGAATTGAATGGGGTCTCCTTCACTGAAGGCAGATTCTTTATCACCTGAGCTATCAGGGAAAACAAGTTGGGGTCACCTTATTTAACATAAGGTAGGAGAGAAGGCCTCTTCCTCCTCACCATCTATGGCACCCCTCCCACCCCACAGCCCCCCACCCCTCATTTACCCCAAAGCCTTTTTTGTCAACCAGGCCTGCAGGTGATAGTGGATATATAAAGAAGAATGTTTGGGAGTTATTTAAAATTGCCAACTTTTTCACTCTTTGGAGGGAAGTACCCTGCTTATACACTTCCAACAATCCCTGCCCTTCCAAAAGTTGTTTTGCCTCCAGGAGCATCCACAAGTCCCTGATAAGTTGGATTAATGATGGACAGATCTCCTGGATGACTGACACCAGGTTTTACTGGATTCCATGTTGGGAAAAAAAAAAAAAGAAAATTATTGCAGTTTGTTAGAACCTTCCCCTCCTAAAGCCTATTGCTTTGAAGTCAATAAGACCTGAGTGTGAATGTAGGCTCTCCCATTTATTTATTTATTTATTTATTTATTTATTTTAGGCTCTCCCATTTAATAGCTGTGGTATCATGGGCAAATTGCTTGAATTTTGTACGGTAAGTTTCTTACCTGTAAAATGAAAGATAACACCACCTATGTTGCTAGTCTGTTGTGAGGATAACATTTAAAGTCTGTTGCACACTGGCAGGCACACAATAACCATTCAGTAATGTGTAATTCAATAAAATTATTTAGTACTATACACCAATTTTTCATCCTGTAGGATTTTTACCTCTAACTCCTAAATCATTGCAGAAGAAATACCATGAAATTCAGAACTGATTCTGACAGGCAGTATTGTCAATTTGCAAATCTTTTTTTTTTTTTTTAATAATTTTTAAAATTTATTTTGGCTGTGCTGGGTCTTCATTGCTGCTCTGGGTTTTCTCTAGTTGCAGGGAGCAGGGGCTGCTCATTGCAGTGGCTTCTCTGGCCGTGCACAGGCTCTAGGGCACATGAGCTTCGGTAGTTGTGGCGCACCAGCTTAGTTGCTCCATAGCATGTGGGATCTTCTCAGACTAGCGATCGAACCTGTGTTTCCTGCATTGGCAGGCAGATTCTTTATCACCGAGTCACCAGGGAATCCCGCAAATCTTAAGCTTCCTAATAAAGTGGTAACTATATTTTAGTTAAATTGGGATTAGGTCAATCATTATGTATACAAATTAGAAACTCTTTTACATTTCACTCCATGGCCATATAATTGCCAAATACAAATACATTTTGCACCTAGTCTCAGCTACATCACTAATTGCTATGGTTTCCTGGACAAGTCAGAGCCACCATGGCTTACTTTCCACATTTCTGAGATTGGGATACCACCATCACATTTGTAATTACACTGGGACTATAACTACCTGGGCATGGTCACTGCATTTCCAAGGAGAGAGCTCCAACTAAGCTAAAAAAAAAAAAAAAAGTATCTTACAGGAGTTAAGGTTTTCCCTGATAGCTCAGTTGGTAAAAAATCTGCCTTCAATGCAGGAGACCCTGGTTCAATTCCTGGGTCAGGAAGATCCCCTGGAGAAGGGATAGGCTATCCACTCCAGTATTCTGGCCTGGAGAATTCCATGGACTGTATAGTCCATGGGGTCACTAAAAATCAGACACGACTGATTGACTTTCACTTTCACAGGAATTAAGGTGAATGTTTTTCAAATGGTTCCTTTTTTCAATTTTACTTTCCCTCTAGGAAACAGGTGGTAGGGAGTGCATGTTCTCCATTCCCTACTCCACCGTTAATAATCAAGACCTGCTGCTGCTGCTGTGGCTGCTAAGTCACTTCAGTCGTGTCCGACTCTGTGCGACCCCATAGATAGCAGCCCAGCAGGCTCCCCGTCCCTGGGATTCTCCAGGCAAGAACACTGGAGTGGGTTGCCATTTCCTTCTCCAATGCATGAAAGTGAAACGTGAAAGTGAAGTCGCTCAGTTGTGTCTGACTCTTAGCGATCCCATGGACTGCAGCCCATCAGGCTCCTCCGTCCATGGAATTTTCCAGGCAAGAGTACTGGAGTGGGGTGCCATTGCCTTCTCCGAATCAAGACCTACCTACCTAAATAATGTTTTGAAAATTAAATGACCCTCTTGTATTAAAGTGTTATCATCCCTTCATCTCCAGCTTCTTGGAACACTTCTATTAGCAGCTTCTCTACTATCTCCTGTCTTTTTCATTGCAAACTAGTTTCTGACCACTTCACTCAAATTTATCTAAGGAAGATCTCAATGACTTTTAATGTCAATTCTAAAGAAGTCATTCTGAACTTCAACATTCTTGATCTCCCTGTAGGATATGATGTCATTGATATTCTGACCCATGTCTTCTAAGTCTTCTCTGTTAACACCCTCTTCTTCTAACCATCCCTTAAACATTGGTGGTCCCCAGGGAGGTGTTCTATTCTCTGCCCTTTATTCTTCTTACTCCAAGGAAATCTCACTAGCATCTTTGGCTTGAAAAATCACTTACAAGCTAATTCCTAAACTTCTATCTGTAATCTAGAAGTCTCCTAACCTAGCTGGATGTAGACTGGACATCTTCACGTAAATGTCCATACCATCAGATCAGATCAGATCAGTCGCTCAGTCGTGTCCGACTCTTCGCGACCCCATGAATCACAGCACGCCAGGCCTCCCTGTCCATCACCAACTCCCGGAGTTCACTCAGACTCACGTCCATAGAGTCAGTGATGCCATCCAACCATCTCATCCTCTGTCGTCCCCTTCTCCTCCTGCCCCCAATCCCTCCCAGCATCAGAGTCTTTTCCAATGAGTCAACTCTTCGCATGAGGTGGCCAAAGTACTGGAGTTTCAGCTTTAGCATCATTCCTTCCAAAGAAAACCCAGGGCTGATCTCCTTCAGAATGGACTGGTTGGATCTCCTTGCAGTCCAAGGGACTCTCAAGAGTCTTCTCCAACTTGCTGTCAAATCTGGGTATGTCATCTCCTTCCTCCCCTTAAACTTGTTCTTTTCCAGCTATACTTTTACAAATATAAAACTTTCATTAGCAGTCATTTATGCAAAATTTCCCTCTTCTTCCTCTCATTTGGTTGACCCAAACTCATTTATTCTGTCTCTAAAATAGGGTATCCCAAACTACAGTCCTTGGGACCCTTGTCTGTTTGCTGTGTGTTTTTTTTGTTTGTTTGTTTTTTAATATTGGGGTGTGGGATCAAATGAGTTTGGGAAATGCTGGGTTAAGGCAGGACTTCTAAGAATCTTCAATATACTGCTAAAGAGTCTTGGGAATCCCAAATGCAGATACAATCTGAAGCGTTTCCCAAATAACTTGGAAGCCTTTTTTTCCAAGGATTATCTTCTGTGGTCAGTGTACCAGAGAACATACTTTACAAAATGCCATTCAAGGATTTCTCAAATGGATCCTCTCCTCTACACCATCATAGCCACTGCTTCAACTAGGAAATTCTATCTCACCTAGTCTATACAGTAGATTTCCGGCCTAGGAGCTTTATTCATCTTTTATACAGTATTTCATGAGCTCCCTACAGTGTAAATTTTAGGTAGTTTCGTGCTTAAAAATCTCACAGCTTTTTCCTAGTACCCAAATTATAGAATCCAAAGTTCCTCAAAAAACCAAAGGCACTTCATGATCCATCCCCTCATCATCTTTTCATCTTCATCTCACACCAGTCCACGCTATGCTCCAGGCCTAACAAACCATAAATTCCAGAGAGTGGTGGTAACACTTTTTGAGTTTTACACATAACTATTCTGCCTAAAATGTCAACCAGCTTTTGCTTAGCTGAGTAATTGCTATTTGTCCTTTAAAACTCACCTCAGATGGTCCTCTTCTTCTGAAGCCTCCCATTCCCTAGTCAGAGGAAGGTGCCTCACTGGTGTACAGTCAATGAGTCGTCTACCATAACACATCTTTGTAATTTACTGTGTATATTTATTTTCAACTGAACTGTGACCTTCTTGAAGATTAAAGACATTTATTTATTCCAGCTATGGAGCCTAGTGCAGTGCCTGGAACCTAGTAGATGAACGCTTGGTTAATAAATGCATCAATATATACATTATCTTTTAGCTCTTTCAATATTATTTCTTTCTGAAAACTCATTTAAATGTATAAAGTATGGGTTTTATCCTTGGAACTTTAGTTTGGGACCTAGAAAGATATTTGGCAACTTCGGTTAAGCCAGATCGTAAAGGCCTTGTGCGCCATATGGTCTCTGCCCTAACTACTCAACTCTGCTGTCGCTGTGCAAAAGCAGCCATAGACTGTACACAAATAAATGACCATGATTATGTTCCAATAAAACTTTATTTACAAAAGCAGGCAGTGGGCCAGATTTGACTTGTGGACATTGGTTGTCAGTCCCTGGCTGAGAGAGCTTATCATATCTCAATGATCCTTAACTGGTACCCTCAAATAAATTTATTGAAATTATAAGCACGGTATCAGGAAGAAATAACTACACTCTAAAAATGAACTGTCCAGTACAGTAGCCACTAACCACATGAGGTCATTGAGTAAAGGAATGTAGCTAGTCTTAAATGAGATGTGCTTTAAGTATACAGTATTGCATACTCTTGGATTTTGAGGATTTTGTGTGAAACAAAGGTGAAATTGTCTTAGTAACAATTATTTTATAGTAGTGACATTGAAATAATATATTTGATATATTTGAGTTAAACATATTGCTAAAATTGATTTCACCGTTTATTTTTACTTTTTAAAATGTGACAACTAAAATATTTTAAATCATATATGTGGCTTGCAATATATTTATATTAGACAGCACTGCTCTAAGAGAGAATAATTATAAGAGTATGCCTAACAGATTCAACCTCTTTTCATTCAAATTATAAATGAGACACTTTACCCGATTATCAAACTTTCTATTCAAAGCTGCTGTATATCCTGCTTTCTATCAATGATGCTATCATTATCTTTTACGTAAATTCTCCCTCCACATTAACATATGCGTAAAGTGGCAGATAAATATAGGTCAGCCAGTTAAATTGGAGTTTCAGATAAACAACAATTTTTAGTATATAATTTTAGTATATGGTTTGGGATTATTTGTACTGAAAATTAATGTTTGTGTGAAATTGAAATTTAACTCAGTGTCCCGTATTTTTATTTGCTAAATCTGGCACTCCTAGTCAGACAAGTCTATTCGCTATCTCCCAAATACTACACATAGATTACTACCCTTGCTTACCTATTTTAACTGAGATAATCAATTCACTTACAACAGTGCTTAGCACACAATAAGCTTGAAGTAAGTACTAATATTGTTATCCCTCTGACTTTGTGGGTCCAGTACAAAATATAACCTCTCTCCTAAATCTAGTATTTGATAAAGTATTTCATTACTTACTTTGAACATTTCATATGTGTCTTATCTAGCCTTAAATTTCCATCTCATATAGAAATTACTGAGAAATAAAATAGGATTGTTAAATAAGGCATATTGCAACTTTTTATCAACGTTTACTCTTAAGTTCAAGCTTAAATTCCTAAGTACATGAATAAAGTGCCCTTGATGACCCTGGACTCTAGGCTCTTGCTGTCAGAGGATACAGTGTTCAATAAACCTCACTTACAAAATGTGAGGTTACAAAAAGCAAGAAATTCATGAATTAGTACCTGAAATGTCCATAGTTATAAATTTAGGAAGTAAAGACAATATAAATTGTACACTCTGAATTTTCTAAAACTTTCTTAAATCAGGAGTCTATATATAAATAATTGTACGATAATCAGCTCATTGAAATGTTTACCTATTTTTCACAATGATCTGTAAAATTCACAATCCAGCAAGTGGTCACATGTTTTTACAGAAAAAAATTTTTTCTCAGTTGGAGTTTAATACAATACTATGTTCGCCACTATACAGAAGACTCAAATTATATAGGGACTGAAAGTCTGTTGATGACCAAATAAAATTATGGGATATTCCTCAGAATAAGCTTTCTGTAAACACACACAAAATTTTAGGTACATTATTAACCAGTGGTTCACCTCAGTTATATTCTCAGGACAGTATAGACTATCTGAGTCCAAAGTCTGTCTCTGCTACTTATTAACATATGCTATCTAGTTGGTGATGGACAGGGAGGCCTGGCATGGTGCAGTCCATGGGGTCGCAGAGTTGGACACCACTGAGCGACTGAACTGAACTGAACTGATCTAATCCTCAGTTTTCTCAGCTATAAAACGGGAGCTTTTTCTGCCAAGGCGTTGTGAGGATTAAGAAGATATGCATGAAATGCTTAGAACAATGCCTGGCACATGGCAAACATTCAAAAAATGCTAACTCTTATTATTCTTAGAATGTTTTCCAATTTGATTTCTTCATGCCCCTCTAGCTCCAATTTAGGACTTATTCACAAAACTAATTTTTAGAAATAAAGATCTGGAGGAGAGAAAACACTTTGCTGTATTAGAACAAACTTCAAAAGTCCTGATCCTTGCTTCTTTAACTCCTTTAACAAATTTGGCTTTTGCCCTTACATCCTATGACTTTCTGAGGCCAATGTAATGGGAAACAGCTTTCATGCTTATGACTAGCCAGTTTCACATAGACCCTGCTATGAACAAGAAGTATTTTTATTTGTTAAAGCTCCCTTGTAAATATCCTCCGTAAAACTTACTTCCATAACTCCTAAATCATTTTAGGTTCTCTTTTAAGATAGTTAGGAATTCCCACATCCTACTATGTATATAGTATGGAACAATTTTTCTATGCAAGTAATAATTCACATGTAAATTATTTTTCCTAATTTATATTGATTAGAGGAATAGTGTTGTGGTCCGTGAACAGTACAATAAGAAACCAAATACCATGCATTATATTATTTTCCAAGTCCAAATAAAACACTTCCTCCTACAAAGTTTCATAATTAAAAATACTGGATTCAGTACTTGATTAAAATAATACCAACTGAATAAAAGCCACAGTTCAATGATGTTATCAAACTATTCCAAACTAATCCAGGTTACCTGGAGGAAAGGCACTTTGTACGAAAAGCATGCTTAACTTATATCCAAAGACCAGTAAAACGACCACAAAAATAAGAGGAATATTTTTTAATGAAATGATTCATGAAATTTTTAAGAATATGAAAACTGATACTGAAAAACTATGGATTTCACACACTCATCCAGCAAGAAAAGAACCCCGGTTAGACTACTCAAATACAAGTCTCAAAGATCACTACATGTTCATATGTGGTAAATTACATGTGCCACTGTTTCCTAAAGTTTTGATTAGACTCATTTAACAATGGTCTTTTGAGGGGTTTGCTTTATAGTTTGGTAATGCTTTTAAAATTGGGCTTTAGGGAATTCCTTGGTGGTTCAGTGATTAGGACTCCATGTTTTCACTGCCGAGGGCATGTGTTCAGTCCCTACTTGGAGAACCAAGATCCCACAAGCCTCAAAGTGTGGTCAAAAAAAACAGGGCTTTAGATCTGGGATCAACAAACATTCTCAATCAAGGGCCAGATAAGTAAATATTGCAGGCTTTTCAGGATACTGTCTCTGTCACATATTCTCATTTGGTTTTTTTGATCAGTCTTTTAAGATGCTTTAAAATATAAAATTCTTAGCTCTTAGCTTAGTCTCTATAAAAACAAGAGTAACTACATTTGCCCTTGGCCAGTTTCCCCACCCTTGTTTTACACTATACATATTATCTTTTTGTTACTATGTCAATTTCATTGATATTAATTTTTCTGCCTTCAAATATTTGTTCAAATGTCACCTTCTCAATGAGTACTTCTCTGGATACATGCCTACCTGTTCCCTATGTGTGTATATATATATGTGTGTATATATATATATAAAACATACTATGTAATACATAGTATATCACCTAACATTTTTATCATTCCTACCTCCCAACACCAATATAAATTCCATAAAGGAGATTTTTGTCCACTGATATATATTTTTTTCTTCATTGTCCCTAGAACAGTGCCAAGCACATCAGTGGGCTCTCAGTAAGTAAACTTACACACTTAGAAAAACCATGGAGGAAATACACAGTTGATCCTAGAACAAGTTGGAGGTTAGGAACACCAACCGTCTGTGCAATGGAAAATCCAAATCTTCGTATAATATTGTAGTGGCACAGTATCTGCTGATTCAACCAACTCCAGATTATGTAATACTGTAGTATTTACTATTGGAAAAAAAATCCATGTATAAGTGGACCCACTCATATCCAAACAGTTCAAATCCATGTTATTCAGGGCCAACTGTATATCCAGATGAAGACAGAAGAAAAGGTATCCAAGAAGACTGACAAATACTTTTTTAAACATTGTTTCCGGCAGTCATAAAACATTTTAAAATCCAAAAGTATTTTCTTACTGCCAAAGAAAGTAAGGTTATTTCTAGACTAATTCCTGGAAGTTTACCATTACTTTGGCTTATTTAACAAATTTCAGTTGTTATTCCTAAACCCCTCTAATCTGCCTCTTTGACCTCACCTCTATGTATTCCCTGCCCATTCAACTCACTTATCTAGTCTGGCAACTTTGAAGTTTAGTAAACCAGGGAGAGAAGTTACTTTGCCTCATTTATCACTCCATCTCCCAACATTCCCTTTCTGTAAATTTCATATTGTAATCTTTCCTACTTTGTCTTTACCATTCAATATAAACAAAGCAAAAGGAGATTCTAGTGAATATTATATTCCAAACACATTATACTCAGTGATTAATTATTTCTAATTGCTGTATGTGGTTTTACAATTCTTACCTCTAAGGAAAAATCTGCCTTACCACCACCCATATATATACTCGGCAAGGTAAAGAGGAAATAACTTTGGGAATTCAGTAAACTTCACCACCATTCAGATTACAGCTATAATATTTCTAAGCTTATATTAAAACATAAAAACTAAAATAAAATATCCTCTACCACTATCTCTGATACTTGATAGCCATTAATAATATTAATGTGGGAGTTAAATTATACTAGAGATCAAAGATATTCTAAACAAGCTACTAAGTTAATAGTAAAATACTACTATTCCTTGCTAAGAAGGAATGCCCACAAAAAAAAAGATGTTTTTAAAAACCCTTTATACGTTATTCTTCATCTATTTTATTTTCTAAAGGGCTACAATTCGGCCATGCTTATAAGACATGCAGTCTTGGTTTTTAAAAGACAAACTTTCTAAAATCCAAGTCAATTGTCAAGGATTAAAACTATGCTGTAGGTCAATTCTTCGAGAGACACAATTCTGTTCTAAAAAAAAAAAGCAGCATAATAAAAACTGCTATAGAACTTTCACTTTCTAAATTTTTCAACTGTTTTTATGTCCTAAAAGTTATCATAAATTCAGATTAAATTTGGTGGAACTAAATCAGCACAAAATTTCCTTGATAGCCAGAATCACAAGAACCAAACTGATTCTTTTTCTTCTTACAAAGGCTAGATGACTCCCAAATTAAGTCACTTTGTACCACATATCCCTGGAGAAAAACATGGCCCAACACACCACACGTCCCACTTAATCTAGTTCAAACGAGTAACATAACGTGAGAAACTGCACTGTGTAATTCCTTTATTTTCTGCATATTAGTGCTTTACCAACACTACAACCATAAAGAACACAATTCCAAGTACTGTACTTTTTAGTTTGGGGAGATCACAGTCTACAGACTCATTTACTTATTATTAGACAAGATTAACCCCATTCAACTTACTGCAGTTTTTAAATGCACGTAAAATACAGAAATTGATGCAATTAAACAAAATCTTCAGGATCTTATTTCTTAAATTCTTAGATTGTAATTTTTTTCTGCAGGCTTAATTACCGGTCCCCATGACCACCAATGGTTATGGCTCAATTTAACTACACCAATTTATCAACCTTTTATATCCTTAAAGATAACGTAAGTGAAAATCACAATTTCTTATCAAAAGATTTAGGGTTTTCCAAATTTCAGATATTTGCTTCCCCTCCTCCCCCCACCTTAAGACATTTCAAATAAACTAAAAATAACCACATCTCACCTGCAACATTCCTTAGCAATCACTTGATGTATAAAATTTTAACTATGCCCCCAGTTATTTTAAGACACAAAAATGGCTGCCTACCAATCTGTCTTGTCACAAGTTAGAAATACTACATTTAAGAATTAACATGAGGGTTTCAAGTTTCCTCCAGTTTAGGCATTTATACCTTTGTGCTTGTCGCTTCAGGATGTTACTGTAACATTGATATTTGTATAACCCATGTTTATGTACCTTATATGTAATCATTTAACACACTAGTAATTAAATGTATGATGGAGCTTTGGGAATTTTAAAAGCAACGAAAATGTTCTTAGATGTGTGTCAGCTTCATTTCCAGAGATACTTCTACTAAAGTGAAACTGAGAACTTGATACTTTAGTTGCATTTTGAATTCAAAAATCCCTCTGCACCATTAGGAGCCTACAACATAGCACCTTTTCTCATCTGCTTTAAGTAAAACGTTTGTCAAGAGTTTTACTTTGAAGAGTTAATTTTCTATAGCCTTGTATTTCTCATACATCTTTGGTAAAAGCTCCATTATACAATATGGCCAAAGCATGAAGGACCAATACTGTCCAATCATATACCATGATATCCCGTTCAATTTTTGTTTTCAGACACCCTCATAAACAAAACCCACTTCACCTTTTCCTGTAAACTGCATTTGCAGTCTACATTTCTGAAATTCCCTAAGTTTTAATTCCTTGAGGATCTCTACAATTAATCCTTAAGGCTATATAAGAACCAGATGCTGCTACACTATTCTGTATCAAGCATTAACATTTGGTTCAAAGTATTATCATAGTGGTCTCAATAATCTAGTTACTGGTCCTAACCAGCTAAGCAAGTAATCTTGTTAAGATCTGGGTATCACCAGCAAGCACATTGCTTACACTTGAAGAAAATAAGTTTACATTCATTGTCATCTGTAGGTTCTTCTTCTACATCCTACTTCCCCTTTGTCATTCCTCAAGTCTACACATCATTCATTCATCACATTTCCTTCCTTAAAGGAGATAGTGTATTTTTGAACCAACAGGATATCTATTTGCATGAGTTAATCCAACAGAATACTTTTTATAAAACATCTTTTCCAGTGTTCTAATTAATGGAGATATGGATCACTCATTTACTAAAAAAAAAAAAAAAAGACATCTTCAGGTTGCTATAATGTGGAAACAGATTTTTTTTTCCAACTAGGTAAAAGGTGCATATAATTTGAATTGTTAAACGACTTATAAATGAACAAAATAACCATTCCAGTAATTTAAAATCTACTGGTCTTAGATATTTGAAACATGGTAAAAGGATATATTCCAGTTTTGCCCAAAAGTCACTTAAAATATCTACAAATATTTCATCTGTGTATGTTATACACCATTATTGCTCCATTTTCTGGAAGAGTATGTTTTAAAAGTTAACAAAGAGGGAAAACACTGCAAAGTTGCTAACTTTGCAGCGAAAAAAAATCTGTGTCCTTGACAGGTTATATTTTCATAGTTTTATGCAGTGTAAGTTAGCTTTGCAATGGGGAACTTGAGTTTTATCCTTACTCATGCATGATGTATGTTTCAGAACTTAATAGCTGAAATTTCAAAGAACTTCTTACATTACCTGTTTAACATACTGATGTGGAACTGGAACATATTACAAGGATATTACTCATTATTTGCCACTGTGGGCTAAGTTTACTGTACTGGTCTTAGATATAAAAGGTCACATTTGAATTTACTAAGTTAAAGTCAGAACTCATAAGTGGGGGGAAAGGCCTTAAATATAAAAGACAAACGGCAGTTTGATTAAGCAATAATTTTCAGTTTACTAGATGAAACAGACTTGCAACATAGTCTGCATGAATGCAAAATAAGCCATCTACAGCAAGTGATAAGGAAACTGGGCAAAAAGGAAAAAAGCATACATTGGAAAAGAAGATTCTCTCGAGATAAAAAAATCAAACCATTATTATAAAGGAATTTACCAAGAACTGCTATATTTCCCCCATCCCATTTGCTGGAAGTCAACAAGAGCATCTAGCACTTTGTGTTCATGTCAAAAAGTCAGATCAGAGCATCCTAACGCAAAGCAAAAAAAGAAAAGAAAGAAAATCCCTAACCCCCTCCCCCAAACCGCAGAACTGTAACTCCAGAGTTCAAATTCAAAAGAAGAGAAAGTGGCAATTGAAAGAGGTGATGGTGGCGATAATCCTATGAATGGGTTTTTGATTTCTCTCCTTTCCGGGGGATGGGTGGAGAATGCTCATTAGGATTTGTAGTTAGAGGTTAACCATGTGAGCCCCTCATAGAGTCCGTCCCCCGAGGTGGCACAGGAGGGCTGCACATACCAGTTCCTGTCCCGAATCCGGGTCAGGCCCAGTTTCTCCTGGATCTCGTGGGGTTTCATGGCATCGGGGAGGTCCTGCTTGTTGGCGAAGATGAGGATTATGGCGTCCCTCATCTCCCGGTCATTGATAATGCGGTGCAGCTCCTGGCGGGCCTCGTCGATGCGGTCGCGGTCGGCGCAGTCCACTACGAAGATCAGACCCTGGGTCCCGGTGTAGTAATGCCGCCAGAGCGGCCGGATCTTGTCCTGGCCGCCCACATCCCATACGTTGAACTTGACGTTTTTGTAAGTCACCGTCTCCACGTTGAAACCCACAGTGGGGATGGTGGTCACCGACTGGCCCAGCTTCAACTTGTACAGGATGGTTGTCTTGCCGGCCGCGTCCAGGCCCAACATGAGGATCCGCATTTCCTTGTTCCCGAAGATCTTAGATAGCACCTTCCCCATCGCGTCGGAAGAGCCGGGGCCGGGGGCATTCAGGTGTCCCGGGTCCCCTCCGCCAACAACGCCGCCGCCGCCGCCAAACAGAAACGGAGCCTCCCAGTCGCGAGGGCGCCCGCGCGGCCTGCGTGGGAGTCGCCTCCTCTGGGCAGAGGCCCGGGCCCGCCGCTCACTCGGGCATCACCCACCACACAACTTGATTCCTCCAGGCGCCGCGGCCGCCGGGGCGCTGAGTCTGCGCCGGGAGAGCCGCCGCCCTGCTGAGGCGCGGCCCGGCCCGGAACTGCCCTTCCCCCCGCAGGCGCCGCGCGAGCGCCGCCGCGGTTCCCGCTCCTCCGCCTTCTCCTGGCTCCGCCGCGGGAGACTGCGGCCCTTCGGCCCGGTCCCCGGTCCGCGAGCACCGCGCTCACCACCGACCCAGGCCACCCGAGAGGCAGCGCGGCTCCGGCGCCCGGTCAGGTCATGGATCCTCGCGGGAACTCGGTGCGCTGCCTGCGGAGACACAGAGAGGGAAAAGGGAGTTACTGCTGGACCCCCAGAGGAGAGCGGAGGCCGAGGGGGCCCGCCTCGCCAGCTCAGCCCAGGAGGTTACCTCCAGCCGCCGCCCCGCGCGCGGGCTCCCTCCGGCCTCCACAGCCTCCTCCCAGTTCTGCCGCTGCCGCCGCCGGAAAAGGCGCCGAGGAAACCGCCTCACTTCCCCTCCCGACTACGCAGGCGCAACAGAGGGAGTCCGACCGTTCGGGCAAGAGCGACCTCTGTAAGGAGAGCGGCCCGCGCGCCAAGCGTCGGGGCGCCACGCGCGGAGGGCGGGGCTACGGCGGCCCGGAGGTCTCGCAGGTGCGGCCAACCCCCACCCCCGCGAACCTCGGACTCTGACTAGCTCCCACCTGTCGCTCCTCTAGCGACTCCTTCCTCTATGCATTCCTTCTTCTGCGCTCTCACTTCCTCCACCCCCAACTCGATCCAGGGGAGCCGATCCTCTACGGAGCTCCAAAGGGTGGGGCTCACGGACCGCCGGCTCCCCCAACGAACGCCTTCCCCATGCTCCTTACAGGCCTGTTCGCAGACCCCGGTGCCTGCCTGATCTTCCGCGAGGTCCCTCCAGCCTGCCGCAGCCTTCGGGAGCCCTCAGTCTCCCAGGGAAGCCCTAGCCACGGTTTTTACCTTTCCCCTGGCCCTCTTTGGCTTCCTTTTATCCCTTGTGTTCTGTGCGTTTCCTGAAAGACACGTGGTAGGCAAGTGGTTCGCGTGGAATCTGCCAGTCAGTGCGGAGCTTTTACTGAGCTTGGGTTTGTTCTGAAGCCCGTCTTTGGGGCATTTGAGCCCAATCTTAACACATCTCGGCAGGACCAGTCCACGTTTTTGTTGTGTTTTTTTAAATTACAGTATTATCAACAGTTTCCATGCTTTTTCAACTTTTTAGAAGGTGATAATTTTTCATGTGTAAATATTATCATCTTTTAGTGTAATTAGTAGTAACTTCTCACCCAGCCACTCATTCTCAACTTTAAGAATTAGAAAGACTACTTCTGTTGCCTCGATTTGAACATTTAACCTTACTGAGTTATCTCATGTTTAAACTGAGTGTACTACTGACTTTGCTGTCCGCAAACCCTATTTGAGGATTAAATAATAAGTATAATGTTTGTAGAAAACTTCAGGAAACCTTTTTGTGTCAGATGTTTATTGGTAAAGTTAGACTTAAAGTGAAAGCTGGAAATGAAGGAAAAACAGGAAAATAGTGTCTCGTTTTTTTAAAGAAAATGCTGTAATAACATAAGGTAACATACTTCTCATTTCACAATTCAAGAAAATGTGATAGTGGTAGATGGGTTAAATGATAACCTCATAAACGTCAGCCTGAAGTAAATTTAATTACCAAAGTTGTTAATATTCTAGCAGTGATTTACTTACCATCAGCCTGAATATGCATGCACTGTCTTAAAACTGAAAAAAGGATTTAGAGTCAGAAGATTGGGGTTCAGAGTGTCACCCCTCCATTTCATAGCTGTGAATCCTTTCCTCTAAACCTTTGTAAATTCCATCTTCTTTAAGCTGTTGAAACAGATGAAGAATGATATCATCCAGAGTGATAATAGTCACTATTGATTGTCATGATGAACACTGTATTACATACTTTAAATATTTTCCTTCAACCTGCACAGCAACCATGTGAGGTAACTTTGAGTATTAGTGGAAACTGAGGGTTAGAGAGGTTAAGTAAGTTTTTGAAGGTTCCAGAGTTGAGATCAAATGGTGAATCTATGGCTCATCCTCTTAACCCAAAATTATGCTATCTCCCTGAGGACTTCACACGGTTGTTTGGAAGCTCGATTATATTACATTTGACTCTTGAACACCATGGGTTTGAATGGCACAGATCCACTTGTATCATCAATACTTGGCTTTTTTTTTCCCAATAGATTTGTAGTATGTTACTACACAATCCGGGTTGGTTGAATCCACAGATGTGAAACCTGGGATATTGGGGGTGACCTAGAAGTTATCCTCAGAATTTGGACTGTGTTGAGGTGAGACCTCCAATGTCCCTATTGTTCAAGGGTCAACTGTATTTCTTATAACTTACAATGCTTTATAACTATTGGGTTGGCCAAAAAGTTCATTCAGGTCTTTCTGTACAATGATATGGGAAAACCCCGAATGAATTTTTTGGCCAAGCCAATATAAATAAGGTGCCATCAGTTCAGTTCAGTTGCTCAGTTGTGTCTGACTCTGTGACCTCATGGACTGCAGTACAACAGGCTTCCCTGTCCATCACCAACTCCCAGAGCTTGCTCAAACTCATGTCCAGCGAGTCAGTGATGCCATCCAACCATCTCATCCTCTGTTGTCCCCTTCTCTTGCCTTCAGTCTTTCCCAGCATCAAGGTCTTTTCCAATGAGTCAGTTCTTCACATCATGTGGCCAAAGTATTGGAACTTCAGCTTCAGCATCAGTCCTTCTGATGCCATAGTAATTATTAAAGCTCCATGGTAATTATTGTTTGAGGAAGGAATTTTTTATATGAGGCAGTGACTATTGTATCTTGCTTCATTCCAACACAATAGTTTTCTCAGAGCAGATTCCAGTTTTCCCAACTAGATGGAAGATTGATTTTCTGGGCTTTTACTTGTTTTTCAGTGAAAGGTGTGATATAATTAAAAATTGAAGCAACTTGAAGCACTAGCATCTACCTGGCACTGGTACTGTGCTAGGGCTAAAACAGTTTATGTTTGAAAGCCAACTTCCATTTATCTTCTAACAGAGTAAGTGAAGACAGAGATTTTGCATTCTCCACATAATGTCCTCAGTGACAGCATGTAGGTCTCAGGAGTTCAGTCATTATTTACTAAATGAATATCTTTTATACCACAGAGGAGGTAAAACAAAAAAGGAAGCACATATACAATTTTTATCTGTGGTTTGAAATAATAGGTTAGTCAAGATTTTCATACAGTAGCATATCTTACAGTGGCTCTTCATGTAACAAATTATACAATAGATTATTTTAAGTAATGATCATAAAAAAATAATAACCAGAATATACATACAGTGAAAAATTTTAACTCTATATATGCACACTTTTTTTAAAAAAGTGAACTTCACTAAAACCAAAATATCTGCAAAAAGTAACAACTTAGAGAACTACTAAATCATCATATCACTGATAAAATTTTTTCTTGACACTTTCTTGAAACAATTTAAAAAGTAAATTTCAATTTAAAAAATATTATTGTCATTCAGTGAAATATTTTATAAATAAACAAATTTATATTTATAAAATAAAGTATTAAATTTCTCAGTTTGCATTTTATTTCACTGTTTTAAGTTACAGACACAAATGTAAGCTAACTCCTATAGAAAAATGGATCTCTGCTTTTAACTCAGCTTGCAAATGAAGAGATTTCTCCAGCTTGCTTTCAAACAAGACTTCACTTTTAAATGCCATTTCATAATGTCTAATCTGTTCAATATCACATGTTTATTGTATCCCTGACTAAAGCATCATCTTATAAGAAAAATATTTACTTTCATAAAATGACTTAGCTTTCCACTTTAAAATGAAATAAATGTCTTCTTTAACAATAGCACCTCATGCTATTTACCCTTATTTCTGAACTCCTATAACTTTGAAAAATCACTCACTTTGTATCTCGGTAGTATCTTTCTTTCTATCCTATGCAGGATCAGGGAAATTCTGGCCACATATTGAGGGTGGAAGCCAAAATGATAGTTCACTCCCTCTTCCCATGTCAGCTGAAGAACTACTTTCTAGTTTTTCCTCTTTAACCATAAAAAAAAAAAGTATATCCCAATCAAAACCTTGATAATTACTTTAGTTATCCCTGAGTATGAAGACTTTCTCTCATTTTCAGCAGTATTAAGAGTGGAAAAGATATAACTAAAAACAAAAGTTTGAACTACAGTTTTTTGCTATTCAGTACCTTTGGACTATCAGTAAATTACTGTTTGTAGTTACTTCTACTTCTAATATAAAATTCTGAGAACAATGACCAAGATTTATGAGTGTGGAAATGGTTGTAAAATCCTAGCTAAATGTTACACTATAACCAATTTAACAATGGCTTAGCTGGGCAAATTTTATGAGTTTGTTTCCATTTCAAGTAAAAAAGATTTATATTCCAAAAGGCTTAGAAAGACACCTACTACATTATATGTCCACAAATACTAGTCAGATAATATAAGCCTGCTGAGCTCAAGACTGGCTTCAGGGGTAACTTTACAGTTTTATAAACCAGAGTCAATGGTGTGGTGACTCTCTCTGGTAAACTAGGGGGACACTTCCTATACTCTCTTCACCATAGGGAAACCTTGGTCCCCTGTATGCTGACTTCCCAAATTAACTAGATTGATGCTGGAAAAGGAAAGTTCTGGAGCCTTTTGAAGCAGTTTCTGATGTTTGACTTCATTTCCAAATGTAAAAATGGGTCTTTCTGCTGCTTATTATATCTTTTAAACATTACAAGAAATACTAAGTCATGAATTCAACTTTCACAGTAGTGATGTTGGTTGTATAAGAAGGTAAACCTGTGACTTTATAACAGTTTCAATGTAGATACATTGTTAACCATGTATCAGAGATTCTAGGAATAGAACAAGATACCCAGTGTATTGAACACTTTTGGCTGTCTTTGGAAATGGCACCCCCACCCACAGGAACACAGGAGTAGACGTCTGTCACCCCTACTGGTTTTTCCATGTTCTACTTCCACGCATACACCTCACATCATACCAAATGGACTACAGGTAGACTCATGATCCTAACTTGCTAATTGTACTCATTCCTGAGAATTTAAAATCAGATCACTGATTCAATGGACACAAGTTTGGTTAGACTCTAAGAGCTGGTGATGGACAGGGAGGCCTGGCATGCTGCAGTCCATGGGGTCAAAAAGACTTGGACATGACTAAGCAACTGAACTGAACTGAAGGAAGAAAGACCATTATCAGTCTGTCTCTTCCCAGTGGGTCCATATTCTCTTAACTAGGGACTGTGTCACAGCCATATTCTGGTGGCAGAGTCTTTGGCAAGAAAGATAAAGCAGATGTACAGTGAGAAGTTGAGACAAAGTATATTATACCTTGGGCTCCACTGCACAGTTGCAGGCCCTTCCTGGAGTCTGTCTCCATACCAACCCTTGGGTTTCATGAAGTACTTGCATCTTTATACAAAATGACCTTTCTTTTTGCTAAAGCAAGCTCCACAAGGCTTCCCTGGTAATAGATGGTAAAGAATCTGCCTGCAATGCAAGAAACCTGGTTTTGATCCCTGGGTCAGGAAAAGTTCCTGGAGAAGGGAATGGCTACCCAATCCAGTATTCTTACCTGAAAAATTCCAAGGACAGAGGAGAGCTGCAGTCCATGTGATAGCAAAGAGTCAGACATGACTGAACGACTGACACTTTCACCTTCAGTTTTCTTTCAAGCTCCAGTAGGCTTCTGTTACTTAAAAATAAAAGTTATAGCTTTATAAAATGTATCAATGTAGTATGCAAGCAAAACAAATTTTAACAACATATCAAAGTTACAGACTAATGCTTCATTGAAAATTATATATGATATGAATAATACCTAATATAAAATAATTGTATACTGTCACCACTATTATGTAATAAAACCACCATTAGAACTGGAGTAGGTAGGAACGGACTATTGACAAATCTAATAATTGATTTATAAAAAGCTCTAAACCACTCTGTGACCTGGTCTTTTGACCTATCTCTGAATTGCTTTATTAGAGCTCTTAGAATATGTTAATGCATTCTCTTATGCTATAGCATGGAGGAGGCAACAGCACCCCACTCCAGTACTCTTGCCTGGAAAATCCCATGGACGGAGGAGCCTGGTAGGCTGCAGTCCATGCTAAGGGTCAGACACGACTGAGCGACTTCACTTTCACTTTGCACTTTCATGCATTGGAGAAGGAAATGGCAACCCACTCCAGTGTTCTTGCCTGGAGAATCCCAGGGACTGGGGAGCCTGGTGGGCTGCTGTCTATGGGGTCCACAGAGTTGGACACGACTGAAGTGACTTAGCAGCAGCAGCATGCTAGAGCAATAATTCTTTTAATATAGGAGGAAAAGACATCATAGAATTTCTGGAGAACTTTTTTGATCAGTATCATTTGCTCTGATTAGAAGTTAATCAATAAAATTAATAAAATATAGGGGAATCCCCTGGCAGTCCAGTGGTTAGGACTTGGTGCTTTCACTGCCGTGGCCAAGGTTCAGTCCCTGGTTGGGGAACTAAGATCCCACAAGCCACATGGTGCATCTAAAAAGAAAAAAGTTAACACAGCCTCTTCCAGGAAGTGGCGTAAACATACTTTTTTCAATTCCTCCTTCTAAGTACAACTAAGAACCCTGGATATTACATAGAAAAGAAGCATAAGAAGACTGAAAGATGAAGAGAAGGCAGACTGACCAGGGACTTAAAGGCTCAAGGAATGATGTGGTGGTGAGTTCCCTGGGTTTTCTTTTTGCCTCATGTATCCCAGACTTGGAGCTTAAGAATCTGGCAACTTGGAAATGCCAAAAAACCTCCAGGGATATTCTCTCTTTAAAAAAGAATTAGGAAAGGGGCAACCTAGCAAGACAGAAAACTTTTCAAAAACAACCACTTTACTCCAGCCAAAACCCAAAGAAAAAAGCTGTAGCCCCACCTTCACCCATGGTGAAGGGCCAGATGAGCAGCTTAGGCTTTCACCCTCGCCAGTTTCTTAACAAGGTGCCCTAATCTCCTGCCTCCTCACTAGGCAGAGTGGGGAAGAGGTCTTTCATCCCCATGTCGTGTTGTTGAGCCCCATCCAAGCCCTTGGTGTCATTGGAAACTTCATGGGGAGCCTGCACTGCCACCTCAGCTAGGCAGTAAGGAGGTTGAATCAGTGGGGGTGGTATCAGCGAAGGCCTACTGGAAAGTCAGATTTTCATCACGTAGAGGCCAGGCCCCTCTTCCACCATTACCCTCTTGATCCTCAACACTGCTCACCGTTCATGGTGTGGTATCAGTGAAAACCATGTTGGGAGCAGTAAAGAGGCACTTCTACCCCTTCCAGCCTGGGAGGTATCCCTGGAGGCTTAGTGGGGAGCCAGTGATCCCACCCCCACCCAGAAGTAACAAGCCCCCCAGGCTGTCAACAGATTCTAGTGAGGAACCTGGACTTCTGTTTCAACTTGACAGTAGTGAGGTGATGTTCCACTTCCCTGTTGGAGAAGTGCTAGAGGAAGCCAGCTAAAACAGAAGGTTAAATAAAATTCAGAGTCTTAGAATAGTCAAAATATTCAGATCTCAAACAAAAAGCACAGCTTATTCTCCAAAAAAAAAAAAAAAAAATCATCAAATTCTCAAACAACGTCAGAGTGAATGAAAAAGGGCAATCAATAAATGCCAATATCAGTAAGGCAAAGATGTTAGGATTACCTGACAAAGATTTTATAGGAGCCATTGTAAAAATGCTTCAGTGAACAATTGTGAACACATTCGAAACAGCTGAAAAAATAGAAAGTCTCACCAAAGAAATAGGAAGTCTCAAAAAAGATATAGAAGATATAAAGAACTAAATTGAAATTTCAGAACTGAAAAAAATGTAATAACCAAAATTTTAAAACTCAACAGATGAACTCAACACAGAATAGAAGGGGCAGAGAAAACAATCAGTGGACTACAAGATAAAACAATAGAAATGACCTGATTTGAACAACAGAGAACAAATAGAATTTTTTAAAAATTGAGAAGAGACTCAGAAACCTGTGCTACTATAACAAAATTTCTAATGTTTATATCACTGGACTCCTAGAAGGAAAGTATAGAGTGGGCTGAAAAAGTTCCCAAAGAAATAATGGCTAAAGATTTCCCAAATATGGCAAAAGACACAAACCTATAGATTTAAGAAGCTAAACAAACCTGAGGAGACCCACATCAAGATACATTATAATCAAGCTTCCTAAAATGAAAGCCAAATAAAACATATTGAACAAAACCAGAGAAAAACAGCACCTTACCTACAAGGGAGAAAACTATTTAAATGACAGTGGATTTCTTATCCAAAACCATAGAGGCCAGGAGGAAGTGGTAGGACATTTTTTAAGTCCTGAAAGAAAAGAGCTGTCAACCTAGAATCCTATATCCAGTGAAAATACGTTTTAAGAATGAAGGGGAAATCAAGGCATTCTCAGACAAAGGAAAATAAAGAGAATTTCACCAACAGATGTTTCCTAAAATATTACCAAAGGAAGCTGGAAGTTATCTGAACAGAAAGGAAAGAATTTTTTTTAAAAAAAGAACCTTGGAGGTTTCCCAGGTGGCTCAGTGGTAAAGACTGTCTGCCAATGCAGCAGATGCGAGTTCAATCCCTGATCCAGGAAGATCCCACATGCTGCAGGGCAACTAAGTCCACGTATCACAGCTGTTGAGCCTGTGCTCTAGAGCACAGCAACCACAACTACTGAGCCTGTATATTGCAGCTGTTGAAGCCCGCATGCCCTAGAGGTCGTGTTTTGCAACCAGAGAGGCCCCAATGAGAAGCCTGTGCACTGCAGCTAGAGAGTAGCCCCCGATCTCTGAAACTAGAGAAAAGCCTGCATAGTAACGAAAACCCAGCATGGCCCAAAATAAATAAACAAAAATAAAATATTTTTAAAAAAGAATCTCGGAACATCAGGAAGGAAGAAAGAACATGGTAAGCAAAAATATGGGTAAATATAATAGATTTCCCTTCTCTTCTTTCTAAATTATTTTTGATGATTGCAGTAAAAATTTATAACACTCTCTGATTTGGTTCTAAAGATTGTTGAGGAAGAATTATATATAATTATAAACAATAATAAAGGAATATAAATGTGTGAAGCAAAAACTGATAGAAATGAAAGAAGAAATAGATGAATCCACATAGTTGGAGGCCTCAGGTGCTGCTGTCCATCAGGTCACAGAGTCAGACACGCCTGAGCGACTGAACAACAACAACAACGTAGTTGGAGGCATCAGTCCCTCTTTTGCAAGAACCGATAGAACAAACTAGACAGAAAATCGACAAGGTTATAGAAAAACTCAACAATGGCATCAACCCAAAATAATCAAAACTAATAGAACATTTCACCTAACACCACAGCATATACACTCTTATCAAGGGTCATATTCTGGGCCAGAAAAGCAATACCAACAAAATTTAAAGACCTATAAATCATACAGACTATATTCTCCATCCACAGTGGAATCAAACTAGAAATTAATAACAGAAAGGTAACAGGAAAATCTCAAAACCCTTGGAGACTAAACAACACACTTCTGAATAATTCATGGGTCGAAGAGGAGGTCTTAAAGGGAAGGAAAATACACTGAAATGAATGAAAGTAAAAATACAATGTATATAATTTTGAAGAACACAGCTAAAGCAGTGATGAAAAGGAAATTTATAGCACCATTTGCCAAACTTTTTCATCACCCCAAAACAAAAACTCTATATCCATTAAGCACCCCCCCACCCTCTCCGTTCTCAGCTCCCCTCAGCCTCTTTCTACTTTCTGTCTCTATGCATTTGCCTTTTCTAGATATTTCATATAAGTCGAATCTTACAATATATGTCCTTTAGTGTCTGGCAAATTTTTATTTAGCATAATGTTTTCAAGGATCATTTATGCTATAGAGTGCATCAGAACTTTTTTCCTCTTTATGGGTGAGTATTTTGTTCACATGGTTTTCTATTAGGACACTTGGGTTGTTTCCACCTTTTGGCTATTGTGAGTAATATTGCAGCAAGCGTCCATCTACAAGTAACTGATTCCTTGTTTTCAGTTCTTGTGGCTAGGAATAGAATCACTGGACTATATAGTAATCATATGCTTAACTTTTTGAGGAACTGCCAACCATTTTTCACAGCACCATTTTTCATTCCCACCAACAATGTGCAAGAGCTCCCCATATTGTTGCCAACACTTATTACTATACAGTTTTTTTTTAAATTATAGTGATCCTAGTAGGTATGACATAGTATCTCATTGTGGTTTTAATTGTATATCCCTAATGATTAATGACTTACCTGTTGGCTCAGACAGTAAAAGCGTCTGCCTACAATGTGGGAGACCCCAATTCAATCCCTGGGTCAGGGAGATCCCCTGGCGAAGGAGATGGCAACCCACTCCAGCATTCTTGCCTGGAAAATCCCATGGACGGAGGAGCCTGGTAGGCTACAGTTCATGGGGTCACTAAGAGTCGGACATGACTGAGCAACTTCACTTTCAATGATTAATGATAGAGTGAATGAATGAATAAATGCATAAACAGGCTTACTAGTTTAATAAATTTCTATCACAAAGGGTAAATCACTCTTTTAGTCTATATTATTATATTACTGTACAAGAGCACTAATATTTGTTTTAAAAACGATAAAGCATAACTCAGCATTTGTATTTATTTGTCTTGCTTATACAAATACTCTTTTTGTAATATGTAATATTGTTTATCTATACATCATGGTGACTATAGATTATCTCCTTTTACAGAATATTGCAACTAATACATAGTGATTTTGTCTGTCTTTGTTTCTTGCCACATGTTAGGCCATGGCCTCTTGGGAAATGAGTTGAACAAAATGAATTAGAGCTCTGCCATTGTACAGCAAGGGGGTTCATTTGAATAGGCACAAGCAGACTGTGCCTTTAATACTCTGTGTATAAATAGGCCTTTTTTCAGGGCACACCCTGAGGAAACTATGAATCATTTTGATATTAAATTGTAATATAGAGAAAACTTGGTATAACAATACATTTTAATTATTATCAATGTGACTTGTGATAAAATAATGTATTTATAAAACATCTCCTAGCAAGCACCATGGTGCTATATATTCAATCATCACATTATGAAATCTCAATAAGAAGCTGTCTAAACCACACTCCAAAAGTTTAAAATTTCCCTCTCCAAAATAAAAGTGAAAGTACATTGCCATTTTAACCTCAGAAGGCCTCAATGAGCTTCCACTGATTCAAGGTAAGGGGAGGAGTTCAAGGGGAAGATATTACCCTCCTCACCACCTTTGTATAGGGAAAGCCCTAGGATTTTGATACTAGTCATAACCAGAGGCCAGCAGTCATGCAAGATTAGAACTATTCCAGTCATTCTTCTCTTAGAAATTATGCCCTTTTCTCAAGGTTCAAGCTGAATAGTCATAAGCCTGTATCTTAGACTATTTGTATCATGTCAAACAACTTCCTTGTTTTCTGTTTACACTTTTAATCTAACTTTTATCCCCAATATTAATTAATAGTTAACATTTCAGGACACCTAGCACATAGCACGGAGAAGGCAATGGCACCCCACTCAAGTACTCTTGCCTGGAAAATCCCATAGACGGAGGAGCCTGGTGGGCTGCAGTCCATAGGGTCGCAGAGTCGGACACGACTGAAGTGACTTAGCAGCTTAGCAGCACATAGCAGGCACTGGCTCAATAGTTAACTGTTGGATGAGTGAATGAATGATTTAAAGAACGTTATCTTGATCCTCTCTCACCTTCGTCAGTATAAGCTGTATGCAGTTTAAAATATTTGTTTCTATACCAAAAGCCAGGCTGTTCAAATATACTAACCTCAATAAATAATTAACCTTGAGAATAGAAAGTTACAAAAAAGCAAATTAATTTGCCAATTATTCTGGCAGGGTGTGGCATTAGTCTGATTCTATGGTGTCCTCAAACAAAGGAAGCACTGTTTCAAACTTAATCTGATGAAAGTGAAACGTTCTAAGGCAAATGAATAAATTAAATACAGTAGAAAGCTTTTGCCACATTGGTGTAAAGAGTTAGAATCAATAACTGCGACAAAGTTTGCTAAATATCAGGATTTTAATGTATTGTTTTGGTTTGGGGACGTGATTTATTTCACCTCAGATCAAAATCAATGTAACAAATAGCCATGTTGTAATGGAGTGCTACTGTCGCATAAAAGTCAAAGATATTTAAATTGAGGACAATAACCCCACAAGTTTAATTTATGAGTCTAGCAGCGTGACACCGTATAAGTAACTGTGTTCACTTAAGGATTTATTCTGATATTTGAAAACCTGCCACAAGAAATGAGCTTCTGATAGACATTGTGAGATACTGTGTATTAACTACACTAAAGGCTTTTCCTTCAGAGTGTGCCCAAGAAGTAAATGTTTATTACCTCTCGTTAATCCATTGTTCCTTTATTAAATGTAACAGAATCGGGGTTAGCCCATATGGGCGTGTCTCTGAAATGCAAATAACCTATCATAAAGAAAATCCTGTCCGCAGCAGCGAAACTGTCGCGCGGTTGCGAGGGGCCGCGGGGCCGGGAGGCTTTCTTGGGAGGAGGAAGCCCAGGACTGGACTGAGATCCGGAGACCGCGGAGATCCTCGCCCCCTGGCGGTACCCCTCTCTCCTCTCCCCCTGCGCCTCCGGAGTCTCCGTCCTAGACAAGCCCCGCCTCACCTTCCCCTAGTGACCCAGCCTCTCACCCCCTTCCCCCGCACCGAACCCTCCCTCGTGTCCCACCCCACCCTCCTCCGTGCCCCACCTTCCGCAGGCCCCGGGCTACTCTCGTCTCCAGCCCTGCGGGTCCCGCCTCTCACACCCCAGACGGCCCCGCCTCTCCCTGCCCAGGTGGCCCCACCTTCCCTTTCGGAGGCCCCGCCTCCCCACTTCCTCATTCCTCAGTAGTGGGCTGGGCTGGACCGAGCTGGCGGTTGGTGCTGGAAGCAGTGCACTGGGCTCGTTCTTTATCTTGTTGGCGGGTGATCTTAACGCCTTCTTTTCTTCAACCGCGTCAGCTCTCCTCTGGTGTTCTCTTGCGGCTATGCGGTCCAGGGTCTGGCCTTAGGCTAGTCCCCTGCTTGGTTGTTGCTGAGGCGGTAAGCCGGGACCCGGTTTACCCACAAGCCTTCTCTCCCGGCTGCCAGGGCAGAAACCCTGTGGGTCTGACCCCATTAACGTTCCCCTGAAGGACTGATTTATAAATGACTCGAGCGCAAGTGAATGGACGTGTGTATACAGGTTGAGACATTCCATTTGGAATGAATGCAGAATCGATTCTGACATTTAGTGCCTCAAAATTAACTGTCATTTAGGTTATGTTTGAAAGAGCAATGTTAATAAGTAAAAACTTAGATAAAAGCTGGCAAGGATGTGGCGAAAATGGAAACCTTGTGCATCGTCGGTGGGGTTGCAAACGAGTTTAGCTGCTATGGAAAACAGTATGGCTGTGTCTCAAGAAAGAGTAGAACGACCACATGATCCAGCAATTCCACTTCTGGATGTACAATTGAAATTTGCTAAGAAAGTAAAACTTAAATGTCGCCCCCACAAAAAAGTAAACACGTGAGGTGACGGATGTGTTAACTTGATGGCAGAAATCCTTTTACAATGGACACAATTCATTACATTGTACACGACCTTAAATGTCTTACAATTTTATTTGAAAATTGTTCCTCAATAAAGCTGAAAGAAAAGTGACTGATGCAAATTTGTGCATAATTAACTTTGTACTGGGTATTATGTATATCACTAATTCATAAAATAATACAGGTGAAAAGTATAGAATGATGAAATAGTGGTTAGTGTAACTGATAGTGGTTCAATTTAAATCATCAATTATACATCAAGTTGAGAGACATACTGCCACTAAAAGTATAGTGACAAATTTGAAAAGCAGAACATAAAAGTTTTACTTATGATCTTAAAAAATGGATATGAGTATAAAAGGGTGATTGTAGAAGGATACAGAATGCAAAATAGAAAATCAGACTCCTTACAGGAGGTCAAGGCTGACTCATCCTTTTGGGGTGCCCTGAAGATGCCTGGAGCTCTTTCAGTTCCTGCCCTTTCTGAGTTTTGGTTAGCCAGAGTTTCCTCTGTGAGCTTCCCTAAATTAGAGGACAGAGTATGCTGCAATAATAGACACCCCAAAATATAATGATTTACATGAAATAGGCGTGTTACCAAATCAAACTTGAGTCCACTTAACTGTGTGAAGTAAAGTCGATCTAATGACACTAGGTGGTGGTGAAAGAAAATGCAGCTTTTATTGCAGACACCGAGCAGAGTCTAGGCCGCTAATCCTCAAAAGGCCCAGACTCCTCAGTGGCCTTCAGGGAAAGGTTTTTAAAGATAGGATGAGCAAGAAGGTTACAGGGTGTGTGATCAGCTCATGCACATTCTTCTGATTGATTGGTGGTGAGATAATTAGAAGTCAACATCATCACCCTTCTGATCCCAGCTGGTCTGCAGCCTACATTCTTGTGGGCAGCATACTGTTAACTTCTTCCACCTAGTGGGAGTTTCAGTATCTGCAAAGCAGCTCAAAGAACATGGCTCAGAACATTATCTATAGCCCTTGATGAGGCCCTAGAAGTCCTTGACTTCACTTAATGGCTAAACTCTTATTATTTTTCTTGCTTGTCTGTTTTCCTTTGTTTTTACATTTTCTCACTTCTCTGATTAAATTTATTCTTTGGAACTCAGGGAAGGCTGAGGATGCTAAAGTTTTTCTACAAAATAAAGACAGGCAGAGGATATGAGTTGCTTGGGAGGGTATGTCTTGGGAAAGCCACATAGGGTTCTGCTTGGTTATAGGAACTTACTTCTCATCTAACAGTCTGGAGGTAGAAGTGTCCCAGGCAAACAGGGTTGTTCAACTCCAGTAAGTTATCCATGGGCTCTGGTTTCTTTCCTCTTAATGCTGCACATCACCTCACCAGAGGTGAGGTCCGACTCTGCAACCCTGGGGACTGCAGCACCCCAGGCTTCTCTGTCCTTCACCATCTCCCAGAGTTTGCTCAAACTCATGTCCGTTGTGTTGATGATACCATCCATCTCATCCTCTGTCGCCCCCTCCTCCTCCTGCCTTCAATCTTCCCCAGCATTATGATCTTTTCCAATGAGCCAGCTCTATATATCAGGTGGCCAAAGTATTGGAGCTTCAGCTTCAGCATCAGTCCTTCCAATGAATATTCAGGGTTGATTTCCTTTAGGATTGACTGGTTTGATCTCCTTGCTGTCCAAGGGACTCTCAAGAATCTTCTCCAGCACTACAATTCAAAAGCATCAGTTAATTCTTTGGCACTCAGCTTTTTTTATGGTCCAGCTCTCACATCCATACATGACTACTGGATGTGTCCATCACTGTTTCCACTTTTTCCCCATCTATTTGCCATGAAGTGATGGGACCAGATGCCATAATCTTAGTTTTCTGAATGTTGAGTTTTAAGCAAGCTTTTTCACTCTCCTATTTCATCCTCATCAAGAAGCTTTTCAATTGCTCTTCGTTTTCTGCCATTAGAGTGTTATCATTTTCCTTATTTGCATGATTAAAGCTGGGGCACTGCCAGAGGTTTGCATTGGCGCCATCTAGTGCTGGGGGAGAATTCCCTGGTGGCTCAGACAGTAAAAGCATCTGCCTACGATGCGGGAGATCCCGGTTTGATCCCTGGGTTGTGAAGATCCCCTGAAGAAGGAAATGGCAACCCACTCCAGTTTTCTTGCCTGGAAAATCCATGGACAGAGAAGCCTGGCAGGATACAGTCCATGGGGTCGCAAAGAGTTGGACATGACTGAGCGACTTCACTTCAGTGCTGGGGTAAGGGCAAAAGAGCAGAGTTGATTTATTTTTCAGCAAGTGATGCAGAAGTGGCACATATCACTTTTACTGAGAACTTGACCACACTTGGCCTTAAGAGAAACTAGGAAATGTGGTCTCTAGCCGGGGCTTCATGTACTCAACTGAAAATTTATTAGTTTAGTAAAAGGAAAGAACAGACTTTGGGGGACAGCTCTCATTCTGCCACATTTCTTCTGTCGACAAAAAAAAGTTAGTCAATCTAAGAATTGGAAAATTTTATTCCAACCAAATTTAAGGATTATAACTCAGGAAGAGTGTATCAGAAAGCTCTGAGAACATTGTAGAAGTATAGGCACAGTTTTAAGTTTTTTTGACACATCAAATGATGTATATGGACAGATTACATAATAAAGATCTAAACGCCATTGTGGTAGGTCATGTGACCCCTTCCTTACAAGATCAAGAAGAAATGTTATCTTTGAAGGAGTTGCCTTGTTGGTGCTAGGAGAATGTTGCTGTTTAAGGTTGGGGAGACATTCCTGCTGATGGGGATGGTTTGGTTAATCCATGATGCAGATACACTATGCACGGTGGCAGGAGAGAGGAGGCCAAAAGGCAGAATTTTTTATATTTAAATTTTTCTTATCTTGCCATAAAACATACATTTTTATTTTTTAAATTTTTTTCATAAAATATAAATTTTATTTCACACTTCTCTTTCCTTCCAATTAATCCCTTCTTAAGTGGAGTTTGTTACTTCAGTTTACAGATAGTCCTTACTGCTTGCAATTGAGGTACCCTAACTGATGCCTCATTCTTCAGGTCTCAATTTAAATGACACCTCCTCAAGGAGGCTTATTTAGCTGTTACCCAAAAACTCTGTTCTCTTGGTGGGTGTTGATCCAAGCCAAAGATTGAAAGAAGGAAGGATTTATTTCTTGCAGCAGAAAAGGAGAACACCAGGAATCTTTCCCAAGCAGTGAGCTCAGAACTGCAAAACTTTAAGCTAAGGGTAAACGCATAATCATGAAGGGGCTTGGGCAGAGGAGAAGCCAGCACAGATTCGCTGCAAAGATAAGCAGAGTCTAAGCTTTAGTTGATTAAAGTCATCAGGGTCTGACCAATGGTCAACATCATCATCCCTTAGGTTCCAGTTAATCTGGGAGTTAAGCACTTCAGGCTAATCTTTACTACTGAAACAGAACTGGGAGTCTTTATAAATGATTTATTATCTGTGCTTTTGTTACTTCTCTTGCCTCATAACAGTCACTTGTTCCTGCATTCTTTTTTTCCCTTAAGATTATTCATAAGAGACTTGTTCAAGGATAAGCATTGGGACCAAGGTTGGATCACAGAATGACTTAGGCTAAAATGCCTTCTCTTACGTCAGGAACAGTATGAAAAGGCAAAATGATAGGATACTGAAAGAGAAACTCCCCAGGTCAGTAGATGCCCAATATGCTACTGGAGATCAGTGGAGAAATAACTCCAGAAAGAATGAAGGGATGGAGCCAAAGCAAAAAGAATACCCAGCTGTGGATGTGACTGGTGATAGAAGCAAGGTCCGATGCTGTAAAGAGCAATATTGCATAGGAACCTGGAATGTCAAGTCCATGAATCAAGGCAAATTGGAAGTGGTCAGACAAGAGATGGCAAGAGTGAACATCGACATTCTAAGAATCAGCGAACTGAAATGGACTGGAATGGGTGAATTTAACTCAGATGACCATTATATCTACTACTGCAGGCAGGAATCCCTCAGAAGAAATGGAGTAGCCATCATGGTCAACAAAAGAGTTCGAAATGCAGTACTTGGATGCAATCTCAAAAACGACAGAATGATCTCTGTTTGTTTCCAAGGCAAACCATTCAATATCACTGTAATCCAAGTCTATGCCCCAACCAGTAACCTCTGAAGAAGCTGAAGTTGAACGGTTCTATGAAGACCTACAAGACCTTTTAGAACTAACATCCAAAAAAGATGTCCTTTTCATTATAGGGGACTGGAATGCAAAAGTAGCAAGTCAAGAAACACCCGGAGTAACAGGCAAATTTGGCCTTGGAATATGGAATGAAGCAGGGCAAAGACTAATAGAGTTTTGCCAAGAAAATGCACTGGTCATAACAAACACCCTCTTCCAACAACACAAGAGAAGACTCTACACATGGACATCACCAGATGGTCAACACCGAAATCAGATTGATTATATTCTTTGCAGCCAAAGATGGAGAAACTCTATACAGTCAGCAAAAACAAGACCAGGAGCTGACTGTGGCTCAGATCATGAACTCCTTATTGCCAAATTCAGACTTAAATTGAAGAAAGTAGGGAAAACCATTAGACCATTCAGGTATGATCTAAATCAAATCCCTTATGATTATAAAGTGGAAGTGAGAAATAGATTTAAGGGACTAGATCTGATAGATAGAGTGCCTGATGAACTATGGATGGAGGTTCGTGACATTGTACAGGAGACAGGGATCAAGACCATCCCCATGGAAAAGAAATGCAAAAAAGCAAAATGGCTGTCTGGGGAGGCCTTACAAATAGCTGTGAAAAGAAGAGAAGCGAAAAGCAAAGGAGAAAAGGAAAGATATAACTATCTGAAAGCAGAGTTCCAAAGAATAGCAAGAAGAGATAAGAAAGCCTTCCTCAGGGATCAATGCAAAGAAATAGAGGAAAACAACAGAATGGGAAAGACTAGAGATCTCTTCAAGAAAATTAGAGATACCAAAGGAACATTTCATGCAAAGATGGGCTCGATAAAGGACAGAAATGGTATGGACCTAACAGAAGCAGAAGATATTAAGAAGAGGTGGCAAGAATACACAGAAGAACTGTACAAAAAAGATCTTCACAACCCAGATAATCACGATGGTGTGATCACTGACCTAGAGCCAGACATCCTGGAATGTGAAGTCAAGAGGGCCTTAGAAAGCATCACTACGAACAAAGCTAGTGGAGGTGATAGAATTCCAGTTGAGCTATTCCAAATCCTGAAAGATGATGCTGTGAAAGTGCTGCACTCCATATGCCAGCAAATTTGGAAAACTCAGCAGTGGCCACAGGACTGGAAAAGGTCAGTTTTCATTCCAATCCCTAAGAAAGGCAATGCCAAAGAATGCTCAAACTACCACACAATTGCACTCATCTCACACGCTAGTAAAGTAATGCTCAAAATTCTCCAAGCCAGGCTTCAGCAATATGTGAACCATGAACTTCCTGATGTTCAAGCTGGTTTTAGAAAAGGCAGAGGAACCAGAGATCAAATTGCCAACATCCACTGGATCATGGAAAAAGCAAGAGAGTTCCAGAAAAGCATCTATATCTGCTTTATTGACTATGCCAGAGCCTTTGACTGTGTGGATCACAATAAACTGTGGAAAATTCTGAAAGAGATGGGAATACCAGACCACCTGATCTGCCTCTTGAGAAATTTGTATGCAGGTCAGGAAGCAACAGTTAGAACTGGACATGGAACAACAGACTGATTCCAAATAGGAAAAGGAGTTCATCAAGGCTGTATATTGTCACCCTGTTTATTTAACTTATATGCAGAGAACATCATGAGAAACACTGGACTGGAAGAAACACAAGCTGGAATCAAGATTGCCGGGAGAAATATCAATAACCTCAGATATGCAGATGACACCACCCTTATGGCAGAAAGTGAAGAGGAACTCAAAAGCCTCTTAATGAAAGTGAAAGTGGAGAGTGAAAAAGTTGGCTTAAAGCTCAACATTCAGAAAACGAACATCATGGCATCGGGTCCCATCACTTCATGGGAAATAGATGGGGAAACAGTGGAAACAGTGTCAGACTTTATTTTTTGGGCTCCAAAATCACTACAGATGGTGACTATAGCCATGAAATTAAAAGACACTTACTCCTTGGAAGAAAAGTTATGACCAACCTAGATAGCATATTCAAAAGCAGAGACATTACTTTGCCAACAAAGGTCCGTCTAGTCAAGGCTATGGTTTTTCCTGTGGTCATGTATGGATGTGAGAGTTGGACTGTGAAGAAGGCTGAGCACCGAAGAATTGATGCTTTTGAACTGTGTTGTTGGAGAAGACTCTTGAGAGCCCCTTGGACTGCAAGGAGATCCAACCAGTCCATTCTGAAGGAGATCAGCCCTGGGATTTCTTTGGAAGGAATGATGCTAAAGCTGAAACTCCAGTACTTTGGCCACCTCATGTGAAGAGTTGACTCATTGGAAAAGACTCTGATGCTGGGAGGGATTGGGGGCAGGAGGAGAAGGGGACGACAGAGGATGAGATGGCTGGATGGCATCAATGACTCGATGGACGTGAGTCTGAGTGAACTCTGAGAGTTGGTGATGGACAGGGAGGCCTGGCGTGCTGTGATTCATGGGGTCGCAAAGAGTCGGACACGACAGAGCGACTGATCTGATCTGATCTATGTCAGGAAAGTCATGCATGGTTCTCTCTTTCCAGAGATTTCCTACAGCCCCCTCCCCCCTGATCTGCTTACATCATTGCTTTCTCTAAAATAGGTCCTCTCCCCTTTTCCTGTCATTATTGTTTTTATCTCAGCACTTTGTTTACTTTATGGCACTTAACACAACTTGTAACTTTTTTTTTTGCTATGTTCTGTCTCCCCACCGTGTCCCTTTTCTTCACCACTATATCTCCATTACCTAGCACACTGCTCATTATTGGATAGACAAAAAATAAATTTTACCTGGTGTTAAATGCATCGAACAGTGGTCAAGAATGACTCAGAGAGTTCTGAAGTGACCAACTACATATATTGGTAGAAAGTGAGAATATAGGAAGTTAGAAACAGTTTGGAGGAAGGGACCAGAAGATGATCAGTTTTGTTTGCACATGTTGAATTTGAAGTTTTGAATAATTTCAATATAACACCTAGTAGGCAGCTTGAAATACAGATTTAGAGCTCTGAAAAGACCATTACATTGGAGCTACAGATTTAAGAACCTTGAGAACTGGTGAGATCAGTCATGAAAAGCATGAAAAAACTACAGAGAAGGTTTAGGAGGATCTACAAAGAATAACATTTATACAGTGGGCAGAAAGAGCAGCAAAACTTTAGAGGACCCAGCAGGGGCTGTCAGCAAGAACCAGGGAGAAACCTTCAGGGAGCAGGTAGTGGTCACAAATAGTTCAGATGGTTGAGCGGGGCATAAATTGTGTCACATAGTCTGAAAGAGTCCCTTAGAACTGCCAATTAGGAGGCTTAGATACGGGAACCTTATAATAATTTCAGTGGGTAGTGGGCTGTGGTCTGAAGACAGAATGTTAGGAAGTGAATGTAGTAACTGTAGAACATGCTTTCAGGAAGGGCAACCATGAAAACAGATTTTATTTGGAAAGAGAAGCAAGGTCAAAGGACACTTGAAAGAAAGCTTAGAGTCTCTATATAAGAGGGGAGGGGAGAGAGGGAGCGAAGATGGGTGTGGAAATAACTGATGGAAGAATTTGATAGGAGCAGTTGACAGGAAGAGACAACAAAGCGTTGCCCTTCTTTGAAAATGTGAAGATAGTGCTCACTTCAGCAGCACATATACTAAAATTGGAACAATACAAATAACATGGCCCTTCCACAAGGATGACACAAAAATTCGTGAAGTGTTCCATATTTTTTAATTAAAACTACAATGAGGTATCACCTCACACCAATCAGAATGGCTATCACCAAAAATCTACCAACAGTAAATGCTGAAAAGGATGTCGAGAAAAGAGAACCCTCTTGCACTGTTAGTGGGAATGTAAATTGATAGACTCACTATGGAGAGCAGTATGGAGATTCCTTTAAAAACTAGGAATAAAACTACCATATGACCCAGCAATCCCACTACTGGGCATATAACCTGAGAAAACAATAATTGAAAGAGACGCATGTACCCCAGTGTTTTTTGCAGCACTGTTTACAATAGCTAGGACATGAAAGCAACCTAGATGCCCATGGACAGATGAAAGGATAAAGAAGCTGTGGTACATATATAAAATCGAATATTACTCATCCATAAAAAAGAACACATCTGAGTCAGTCTTAACGAGGTGGATGAACCTAAAGCCTGTTATACAGAGTGAAGTAAGTCAGAAAGAGAGAAACAAATATCATATATTAATGCATATATATGGAATCTAGAAAGATGGTACTGATGAACCTATCTGCAGGGCAGCGATCGAGATGAAGATGTAGAGAACAGATTTGTGGACACAGAAAGGGAAGAAGAGGGTGGGATGAAAGGAGAGAGTAGCATGGAAACATATACATTACCATCTGTAAAATAGATAGCCAGTGGAAATTTGCTGTATGAAGTAGGGAGCTCAAATCAGGTGCTCTGTGACAACCTAGATGGCTGGGATGGAAAGGGAGGTGGGAGGGAGATTCAAGAGGGAGAGGATGGATATATGTATGTGCTATGCAGTACTCAGTCGCTCAGCCATGTCCAGCTCTTTGGACACATGCAGACCCCATGGACTGCAGCCCACCAGGCTCCTCTGTCTGTGCGGATTCACCAGGCAAGAATATTGGAGTGGGTTGCCATGCCCTCCTCCAGGGCTATATGTATATCTATGGCTGATTCATGTTGATATATAGCAGAGACTAATACAATACTGTAAAGCAATTATCCTCCAATTAAAAATAAATTTTAAAATGCAAAAATAAATAAATTCAAATATGTATATAAAAGAAAATGTAAAGATAAATTTTAAAGGAGAGCGGAGTAACAAGGAGTTGAGATGTTTCTGACGGCCTTTAAATTATCTACAAAGAGGGAGCAAAATAATGTGTTGCAAGGGAGGAAATGGAGGGGGGATTTGGACTAGTTTTTAAGAGAAAAAGATGGTAAAGATTGTATAAAACAGAAAAGGTCTGCTGACTGCAGATCTACCATGGCTGGAAATTCTTTTTTCCTCCTTCCTCTTTATGCCTTCCTGCCTGGAAAATCCCATGGGCGGAGGAGCCTGGTAGGCTGCAGTCCATGGGGTCGCTAAGAGTCAGACATGACTGAGCGACTTCACTTTCACTTTTCACTTTCATGCATTGGAGAAGGAAATGGCAACCCACTCCAGTGTTCTCGCCTGGAGAATCCCAGGGACGGCGGAGCCTGGTTGGCTGCCGTCTATGGGGTCGCACAGAGTCGGACAGGACTGAAGCGACTTAGCAGCAGCAGCAGCAACCTAGTCTTGCTCCTAAAAGACTTCAGGTCGCCAAATACTAATTCTTGCACAGTCTACTCCAATACTAGATTTTCTCCCCCAACAATAACGGGCAATGAACGGACGGCTCCCCCACCTCTCTTCAACAGTGAAAGTTAAGCTGGCCTCCAGCACTTCTGCGGACCCCAACCCCCGCTACTATGGATCACATTCCTTGGTACAGCGAAGACACCTCCTAAATGCTTGCTGTGGACAATGGTAGATTTAGGGACAGAAGGTCCGGTTCCTTCGTAAATAACTTCTTCACAGAGTGCAGCACGTGTTTAAGATCTGCTGAAGAAAGGGAAAGCTGAGGGACCGAGCACTGCATTTCCTTTTGTGCTACCTGCGTGTCCGAACACAACACCTATGAGCATTAAGAGCCAACCGACCAACTTTTCTTAAACGAAAATACAATTGCTGCTGCTGCTGCTAAGTCGCTTTAGTCGTGTCCGACTCTGTGCGACCCCAAAGA
The DNA here is from genome assembly GCF_032452875.1 of Bos javanicus. Lineage (NCBI taxonomy): Eukaryota > Metazoa > Chordata > Mammalia > Artiodactyla > Bovidae > Bos > Bos javanicus. Next base: position 42,384,052 of record NC_083877.1, on the reverse strand, counting down.
CGGCAACCCACCAGGCTCCGCCGTCCTTGGGATTCTCCAGGCAAGAACACTGGAGTGGGCTGCCATTTCCTTCTCCAGAAAATACAGTAGTCCAAGCAAAACACCAGGAGCCGAAGCTGGAACAAGAAAAGGTGCGAGTTCCAAGCTCGCAAACAGACCAGGGCGAGACGATATCTCCGCCCCATGACGTCACATGTCCTCAGCCTCCCGGCCCACCCTGAGCCGGGCGTGTCTTATGCCAGGCAGGGCTTCTGCTTTCGCCCCGCCCCCAGATGACGTCACAACACCGCAACTTCTAGTATGTCTCTGCCGAGGTTTTTCATCGCCGGGCGCGGTGGCGCGCGCCTGTAGTCCCAGCTACTCGGGAGGCTGAGGCTGGAGGATCGCTTGAGCTCAGGAGTTCTGGGCTGCAGTGCGCTATGCCGATCGGGTGTCCGCACTAAGTTCGGCATCAATATGGTGACCTCCCGGGAGCGGGGGACCACCAGGTTGCCTAAGGAGGGGTGAACCGGCCCAGGTCGGAAACGGAGCAGGTCAAAACTCCCGTGCTGATCAGTAGTGGGATCGCGCCTGTGAATAGCCACTGTACTCCAGCCTGGGCAACATAGCGAGACCCCGTCTCTTTTGTTTGTTTATCATCGCCCTGATTTAAGGGAACCTAAATTTTCTGTACAACTAACGGATTCAAATTTTGTGTAAACAACAAACGTTTACCTTTTTCCAGATACTTTTTACGTGTTCAGTAGTTCACTAATGTGTGCATTAAAAACAGACGAGATATAACTGGCCTTTATTACTGGCTCACTCTTTAACACTTGTCTCCTATTTTATGTCTCCTTTACAGTTAAAACTCACTGGTTAACTAGGATATTCGAGGGATTGCACCTACCTCATCACTGACCCCTACTGGAGAATCAGCAGAACGTCTTTGCGAAAAGCTGTTATCACCCTCGAAACCAACAGGGGTTGCTCGTTTCCTCACAACCTATTGGAGAAAATGGTTGCTCCGCGTCAGTGGAAAAAATGCACCTCCGAGGCCAGATTTCCTATATTCTTCCCGTGACGGTTAGGTTTGCTAATTTTTATCGCCGTTTCCCTTAGTTAACCGACCTCTCCTCCCCACCCTCCTGCCACTGGATGTCACCTCATTCACCACTAGACTATCAAGGTTTTTGCTTTTAAAGGTTTCTGGCGAAGTATCTAGCCCTTTTGCCAAGCCTTACTTAATGCGGGTTTACAGGTAGGGCTGACCTTCCAAATACTCCCTCTTTTTAGGGGAACAAGCAAACCTATAAGAGGAACCCAAACGTTCCTGTTATAACCAAGGTAACCGGAACAACGTGGAAAAATGCTGTCAGCCTGTCTCACCTTCTCGGATTGCCCACAGCTAACCTTAGATGGTTTAAAATTCAACATTTAAAAAACGAAGATCATGGCATCCGGTCCCATCATTTCATGGCAAATAGATGGGGCGGGGGAGGGGTGTGGGAAAGGAAACAGTGGCAGATTTTATTTTCTTGGGCTCCAAAATCACTGCAGATGGTGACTGCAGCCATGAAATTAAAAGACTCTTGCTCCTTGGAAGAAAAGCTGTGGCGAACCTAGACAGCGTATTAAAAAGCAGAGATGTATATAGTCAAAGCTATGGTTTTTCCAAGTAGTCATGTATGGATGTGAGGGTTGAACCATAAAGAAGGCTGAGCACCGAAGAACTGAAGCTTTCAAAATGTGCTGCTGGAGAAGACTCTTGAGAGTCCCTTGGACTGCAAGGAGATCAAACCAGTCAATCCTGAAGGAAATCAACCCCAAATATTCTTTGAAAGGACTGATGCTGAAGCTGAAGCTCCAGTACTTTGGCCACTTGATGCGAAGAGCCTTCTCATTGAAAAAGACCCTGATGCTGGGAAAGATTGAGGGCAGGAGGAGAAGGGGGCGACAGAGGATGAGTTGATTGGATGGCATCACTAACTCAATGGACATGAGTTTGAGGAAACTCCTGGAGATAGTGAAGGACAGGGAAGCCTGTGTGCTGCAGTCCATGGGATCACAAAGAGTCAGACAGTACTTAGCAACTGAACAACCACCTTAGAGATGGAATTGAAGTGCAGGGAACTTCGAGCACTATATGGGGATGGATCTGGAACTCAATTGGTTAGAGCAATGCCTCAGAGCCCTCCACTGAGCTATGTAGAGCAAGTGTTGTATCTTTGTCTCGTTTTTAAAAGAAATAAGTGAATAAGGTATGAAAGAAGAGACTCTTTAAAATTGTCAGAAGTGTTTGGTGGTCTGTAATAGTAATTTTATCTTTATGAAAGAACTGTCTTAGAGCTTCCCCTTTTAAATTTAGGCATTTTAGGGACAGAACTTCTCAGTTTTGTGGAACTGAGGTGTGGTAGGTAGGATAATGCCCCACAAAAAAGTGAACTTCCTGATGTTATTTTATGAGTTCATGGAGTGAACTTCCTCTATGTTATTTTATGAGGTAAGATATTTCACACATGTGAGTAACTTAAAAATTTTGAGATGGAGAGACTATTCTGGATTATACCTTTGGGCCCAATGTAATTACAAGGATTATTACAATTATATATAAAGGAGGAAGGAAGATCAGAGTCAGAGAGATGTGAACTGGAAGCAGAGATTGGAGTCATGCAGGGTCACCAACCAAGGAATGTGAACAGCCTCTGGAAACTACAGCCCTGCTGACCTGTTTGGGACTTCTGACTTTCAGAACTGTCAGATAAAAAAGTTGTGTTGGTTAAGCCACTCAATTTGTGGTAATTTGTTACAGCAGCAATAGAAAGCAAATAGAAGGTCAGTCTGTACCTGAAAAAACTTGTGAGGTCAGAAAGGAATCATTCCAGTATCTGTCTTCTTTAAAATGCTTGTACTTTTTGTTTAAAAAACTTTTCACGTTCAATAAGTTTTCAGGGTTAATCTTTTTCTAAGGGGTGTGTGTGTGTGTATCTTTCTTTAAAGCATAATATTTTAACAGTCCATCCATTTATTCATCTATCCATTCATTTATCCATCTATCCATTTTTTAAAAGTTTACATGCCAAATATTTACCAGACCCTAGGTAATTAGGTACTAGATACTGATACTACATAATCAGAAATAGGACAGACAAGCCATTGCCTTTGTAGAGCTTCAGGTCTAATGAAAGGTGGGGCAGGGGTCAACGTGCTCAGTCACTCAGTTGTGTACAACTCTTTACAACCCCATGAAATATAGTCCACCGTGGTCCTCTGTCCATGGGCTTTTACAAGCGAGGCAGGGAGGGGGAGGGGTAACAGTAATTTAAAAATAGGCCCTTTTAAAAGTGATTTGGGTTCTCATGATCCCTGCCAAAAATATCTAATTCATTCAGTTCAGTTCAGTTCATTTCAGTCGCTCAGTCGTGTCTGACTGTTATTGATATTTCTCCCGGCAATCTTGATTACAGCTTGTGCTTCTTCCAGTCCAGCGTTTCTCATGATGTACTCTGCATAGAAGTTAAATAAGCAGGGTGACAATATACAGCCTTGATGAACTCCTTTTCCTATTTGGAATCAGTCTGTTGTTCCATGTCCAGTTCTAACTGTTGCTTCCTGACCTGCATACAGATTTCTTAAGAGGCAGGTCAGGTGGTCTGGTATTCCCATCTCTTTCAGAATTTTCCAGAGTTTATTGTGATCCACACAGTCAAAGGCTTTGGCATAGTCAATAAAGCAGAAATAGATGTTTTTCTGGAACTCTCTTGCTTTTTTGATGATCCAGTGGATGTTGGAAATTTGGTCTCTGGTTCCTCTGCCTTTTCTAAAACCAGCTTGAACATCTGGAAGTTCACAGTTCACGTATTGCTGAAGCCTGGCTTGGAGAATTTTGAGCATTACTTTACTAGCATGTGAGATGAGTGCAATTGTGGGGTAGTTTGAGCATTCTTTGGCATTGCCTTTCTTTGGGATTGGAATGAAAACTGACCTTTTCCAGTCCTGTGGCCACTGCTGAGTTTTCCAAATTTGCTGGCATATGGAGTGCAGCACTTTCACAGCATCATCTTTCAGGATTTGGAATAGCTCCACTGGAATTCTATCACCTCCACTAGCTTTGTTCGTAGTGAGGCTTTCTAAGGCCCACTTGACTTCACATTCCAGGATGTCTGGCTCTAGGTCAGTGATCACACCATCGTGATTATCTGGGTCGTGAAGATCTTTTTTGTACAATTCTTCTGTGTATTCTTGCCACCTCTTCTTAATATCTTCTACTTCTGTTAGGTCCATACCATTTCTGTCCTTTATCGAAAACATCTTTGCATGAAATGTTCCTTTGGTATCTCTAATTTTCTTGAAGAGATCCCTAGTCTTTCCCATTCTGTTATTTCCTCTATTTCTTTGCATTGATCGCTGAAGAAGACTTTCTTATCTCTTCTTGCTATTCTTTGAAACTCTCCATTCAGGGGCTTATATCTTTCCTTTTCTCCTTTGCTTTTCGCTTCTCTTCTTTTCACAGCTATTTGTAAGGCCTCCCCAGACAGCCATTTTGCTTTTTTGCATTTCTTTTCCATGGGGATGGTCTTGATCCCTGTCTCCTGTACAATGTCACGAACCTTTGTCCATAGTTCATCAGGTGCTCTATCTATCAGATCTAGTCCCTTAAATCTGTTTCTAACTTCTACTGTATAATCATAAGGGATTTGATTTAGGTCATACCTGAATGGTCTAGTGGTTTTCCCTACTTTCTTCAATTTCAGTCTGATTTTGGCAATAAGGAGTTCATGATCTGAGCCACAGTCAGCTCCTGGTCTTGTTTTTGCTGACTGTATAGAGTTTCTCCATCTTTGGCTGCAAAGAATATAATCAATCTGATTTCGGTGTTGACCATCTGGTGATGTCCATGTGTAGAGTCTTCTCTTGTGTTGTTGGAAGAGGGTGTTTGTTATGACCAGTGCATTTTCTTGGCAAAACTCTATTAGTCTTTGCCCTGCTTCATTCCATATTCCAAGGCCAAATTTGCCTGTTACTCCAGGTGTTTCTTGACTTGCTACTTTTGCATTCCAGTCCCCTATAATGAAAAGGACATCTTTTTTGGATGTTAGTTCTAAAAGGTCTTGTAGGTCTTCATAGAACCGTTCAACTTCAGCTTCTTCAGCGTTTCTGGTTGGGGCATAGACTTGGATTACAGTGATATTGAATGGTTTGCCTTGGAAACAAACAGAGATCATTCTGTCGTTTTTGAGATTGCATCCAAGTACTGCATTTCGAACTCTTTTGTTGACCATGATGGCTACTCCATTTCTTCTGAGGGATTCCTGCCTGCAGTAGTAGATATAATGGTCATCTGAGTTAAATTCACCCATTCCAGTCCATTTCAGTTTGCTGATTCCTAGAATGTCGACATTCACTCTTGCCATCTCTTGTTTGACCACTTCCAATTTGCCTTGATTCATGGACCTGACATTCCAGGTTCCTATGCAATATTGCTCTTTACAGCATCGGACCTTGCTTCTATCACCAGTCACATCCACAGCTGGGTATTCTTTTTGCTTTGGCTCCATCCCTTCATTCTTTCTGGAGTTATTTCTCCACTGATCTCCAGTAGCATATTGGGCACCTACTGACCTGGGGAGTTCCTCTTTCAGTATCCTATCATTTTGCCTTTTCATACTGTTCATGGGGTTCTCAAGGCAAGAATACTGAAGTGGCTTGCCATTCCCTTCTCTAGTGGACCACAGTCTGTCAGAACTCTCCACCATGACCCGCCAGTCTTGGGTGGCCTCACGGGCATGGCTTAGTTTCATTGAGTTAGACAAGGCTGTGGTCCTAGTGTGATTAGATTGACTAGTTTTATGTGAGTATGGTTTCAGTGTGTCTGCCCTCTGATGCCCTCTTGCAACATCTACTGTCTTACTTGGGTTTCTCTTACCTTGGACGTGGGGTATCTCTTCATGGCTGCTCCAGCAAAGCGCAGCCGCTGCTCCTTACCTTGGACGAGTCTGAATGCCTAAAATATCCAATACCAAAAAAATTTCTCCTGGCCTGGGTTAAAATATGTTTTTCAGAAGGTCATTGTCACAATGCACTTTGTTTGGCATTTACTCAACACCATTACTAAATATGTAATTTAACCCTCTACCCAATACTTAGTAATACTCTACAATTTCCTACAATATCCATGAAAGAAGTATGCAGTTGACCATACTTTTTTCTAAGCCTTTAATTTTGTTAACAGTGGAATATCTTAGACATTCAGCAACTTTAAGGTTTTATGTTTTCAAACCTACTAAGCCTTATCCTTTATGGTTTCTGTTTTTGGTGTTTGCTTTGAAGGGTCTCACCATTCCAAGAACATATACATAATGACGTTAATGTTTTAGGACTCTCTTATCTTCAGAGTACACACATACTTGATTAAAAAATAATGTTTTGTCCCTCCAAAACAATGCATTTTGTTCTTAAGGCTGCTTTGCTTTACTATTAATATTAGAACACTTACTTTCTTAAATCATTTTTTGCTTATTTGCCTTGTGTGTGTTATCTATAGGGTATACTGTAGATCGAATGTTTGTGCCCCCTCAAAATTCCATATGTTGAAACCAACTCACAAGGTCATAGTATTTGAACATGGGGACATAGTATTAGGTTATGGGGGTGAAGTCCTCATGAATGGGATTAAGTGCCCTTGTGAAAGAAACCCTAGAGAGCTCCTTTGCTGCTTCCACCACAAGAGGGCACAATAAGAAGATGCCTATCTATGAACCAGGAAGCAGTTCTTCACCAGATCTTATACTTCCCAGTCTTCAGAACTGTGAGAAAAAAAGTATTTATTACTTAAGCCACCCAAACTATGGTATTTTTGTTACAGTAGCCTGAAGGGACTAAGAGTGTAGAATAAACTACTCCAAAGTTTTGTTGTTTGAAATAACTATTTTATCTCATTATTTTGAGGGTCAGGAATTTGGGCAAAGCTCTGCTGAACAATGGAGAAGGCAATGGTACCCCACTCCAGTACTCTTGCCTGGAAAATCCCATGGACAGAGGAGCCTGGTAGGCTGCAGTCCATGGGGTCGCTAAGAGTTGGGCAGGACTGAGCAACTTCATTTTCACTTTTCGCTTTCATGCATTGGAGAAGGAAATGGCAACCCACTCCAGTGTTCTTGCCTGGAGAATCCCAGGGACAGGGGAGCCTAGTGGGCTTCTGTCTATGGGGTCGCACAGAGTCGGACACGACTGAAGCGACTTAGCAGCAGCAGCAGCTGCTGAACAATTCTACTCCAGGTGATACTGCCTGTGGTCACTTACTGGTATTCAGCTGTTGGCTGGTCTGATCTGGACAGTCCAAGGTGCCTTGATTGATATGTCTGGTACCTTGGTAGGCTTGACTGCAAAACTTTCAGTCATGACACTCCCTCTCCATGTAGTATTCAGGACTCTCTGTGGCAGATTGTGAGACTTCTTACACAGTGACTCACTCTTCAAGAGACCAAGTTGAAAGTTACCAGTCCTCTTAAAGGCTAAAGGCAGAAAGAGCATAGCATCGCTTCTGTCTGCTGTGCTTTATTAGTTAAAGCAGCCATGGGCCAGCCTATATTCAAAGGTGTGGAGAGAACAGACCCTCCTCTATGGATGTTAAAGAATTTGTGGCCAGGACTCCCCTGATGGTTCAGTGGTTAAGATTCTGTGCTTCTATTGCAGGGGGCACGTATTTAATTCCTGATTAGGGAACTAAGATGTCACTCTGAGCAGCCAAAAAAAAAAAAAAAAAAGAATTTGTAACTATTTTAATCCCCCATATGTATCCATTACCTGTGTTTTCTTTTTAACTTCTGTGAGATACGTCATACATATGAAAGATACAAATGTAAAATTTAAAGTGTTTATAAAATAACCAACTATATAACTGGTATTCAGAAATAGAACTTGCTAGCATCCTAGAAGCCCATACCCAAATAGCCTTCCTCTTGGACATAACCACTATTCTAACTTTGTGACATTATCCTGTTATACTTTATGGTTTTACCACCTGTATATGCATCTCTAAATAGTTTTTCCTCCTTCAAGCAGTGTTGACTTCTAGGAAGTTCTTGATTGCATTAAGACAATTTATTTCTCTGAAACTGTAACCCCAGGGGTTACAGATAATAAATCAAACATTTTCATCCCTCAACACCTCAACCATTTCTTGCCCTGCATTGTTCCAATCTCATTTTACCTTTCTGTTTGTCCAGTTTGTGTGTCTGTCTTGGAAAGTAATAGCCCCAATAGAGAGCATAATATTCCATTTCTGGTTTATCATCTAAGTGTAGAATGTCTCATCTTTCATTCTAGATCCCAAACTTCTACTGAGAAAGCCAGATAACACTGATGCCTAATGCTGACTTTACAAGAGACAAAAATACCTGATATACAACAATGCTTGGGGCTCAATTTATGGTGTTGAATGAATAAATGGATGAATTTTAAAGCCTCGTAAAAAGTTGGCATACTGGAACATGGCACAGTAGGGAACTCCTAGGTTCTGTCTGTTCCTCTCAGAAGCAATGAATAAGCTGGCAAAAACTGTTGGAATCATGTTTTTTAGAACTTTAGAATCTTAAGTTTAAAAATTTACAGCAACCAAGAAAATGTTTAATGAATTAAAAAAAACCTACAGAATTTCAGTACTGGAGCTCTGTGGCATTTTCATTTTCTCTGTTCCATTCCCCACTCTTCAGTTCAGCAGGAAAAGACGCTCTAAGGGATCTATTATATTTTTGGCACACTCTTCCTTACCTCATGGTGGAGTAGCAGTGAAATTTCTCCTTAGTAGTCAGAACAAATCACTGCAGCCAGCGTAGCAACTCCCTTGTTTGCTTTTGATTCAGAGGAACAAAGAGCCCAAAATTACTAGGCAGCAGTCTAAACTTTTAGTTCAATGGAATCATTATTGTGTCTTCTAGAAGAAGCATTTCTCCCTTTAGGCCTGAGACCTCTAGGCCAGCAGATTACAAGCCCACAAGGGGCAGGATGAAAAATTTTTGCTAGTGAGTTACTAGAGGTAGTAGTGAATAATGCCATTCCCATTTCCAGCCCTTCTTTCCTGGATTCATGAATATTGGCTATGGGAGAAATAGCACCCTTTATTGGACACTGAGTCAGAGTATATAGACCCTCCTGAAGAACCTTGCCTCAGTCCTGTGAAGTATTGGCACCTAGCTGTGTTGTAACTGAATCCTTGAAAGGTTATGCCATCATTCTATCAAGTCAGTTGCTTCAGGATGGTGGGGGAAATGGTAAAACCAGTAAAATCCATGAGAACAAGCCCATTACTCTACTTCATTTGCTGTGAAGTGAGTTTTTGATCAGAAGCAATGCTGTGTGAAAAACCATGTTGGTGGAAAAGGCATTCTGTAAGCCCTGGATGGTAGTTTTGGCAGAAGCATTGCATGGAGGGTAGGCAAATCTGTGGCCAAATATATGTCTGTTCCAGTAACAACAAAACCTCACCCCTTCCACGATGGAAGTAGTCCTGTGTAATCAATGTGCCTCTAGGTAGTGGCTGATCACCTTGGGGAAGGGTACCATGTCTAGGACTCAGTGTTGGCCTTTGCTGCTGGCCAGTTAGGCACTTGGCACTGGCTGCAGCCATCTGCCTTGGTGAGTGGAAGTCCATGTTGCTGAGCCCCTGCATAAGCTCCACCCCTGCCCCTGCCACCATGGCTACTCTGTTCATGATCCCTTTGGCTAATGACAGAGGTACCTGGGGAAGGAATTTGGTTAGTATCTACAGAATAAGTTGGTCATCTTTCCACTTGATTATTAAAATCCTTCTCTACTTAGATCAATCTTTGGTGAGCATATTTATGGGATCCAAATACCTCCATATTCTCCACCTATTTTGATAGGTCTGTCCACATACCTCTCCCAGACTTCATCATCACCCATTTTCAAATTACATTCCTTCCCAAGTCCCTGACCATCTAGTCAAACAATTGGCCTCAGCCCATGAATTGGTGTATAATTGCATAGCTGGAAATTTCTCCTTCCAAGCAAAATGAACAACCAGGTACTCTGCTCAAAGTTCTGCCTGCTGGGAGGATTTCCTTCATCACATCCCTTCAGGGAATGTCCCAGAAGGGGTCAATAGTGCTGCAGCTGTCTGTTTTAGGGTTGACATATCATACAGAACTACCTATACACCAGGCCCAAGTCTTCTCTTCCTCTGTCAACTGATTATAGGGAACTCCACATGAGGCCATAGGTGCAGGCTGGGAGAGAGAAGGTGGTGTAGCAGGAGTGAGGAACATGGGCATTTGGACCACATCTTCATGTAGCTAATTTGTGCCTTCAGAACCTGCTTGGGTCTGATCTCATATCTACCAATTCCATTTGATGATGGAGGGCTACTGTGCACCCCCAACTTTATAGCACGGTGGGTTAGGTAACACTCAGTCCATGATAGGCAGCTCAGGTTGCACGATAACTTTGGAGGCATGTGGTTAAGCATTCAGTTTCTCCAAAGCCCAGCAGCAGGCCAAATGCTGTTTCTTAAATGGAGAGCAGTTATCCACAGAGCATGGCAGGGCTTTGTTTCAAAATTCTAAGGGCCTACAGGGTGCTTCATCTACAGGGCCCTGCCAAATGCTGCGAACTGCATGCCTGTCTGCCGCAGCCACTGCAAGCCCCATTGGACCTGCTGGATCACATGTGGCAGAGCAACTGGCATGGCAGCCTGGACCTGATGCACAGCCTTCTCTTGATATGGACCCCACTCAAAATTAATAGCTCTTTGGGTCCCTCAGTAAATGGGCCAGAGTGACATACCTAAAGGAGGACTATGTTGTCTCCAAAATCCAAACAGGCCCACTGGTGTTGCACCTCTTTTTTAGTTGGAAAGGAGCCAGATGCAACAACTTAAACTTCACATTAATAAGGGATATCTTGACATATACCACACCACTGGATCCCTAGAAATTTCTCTGAGGCAGTTCTCTGAATTTTCGTCAGATTTATTTTCTCTCTCTGACACTACTCTATACTTACCTATAAGTATAGAGTAGCTGCTGTGTCTTTTCCCCTAAGTCTAATCACTGTGGTGTCATCAATGTAACGGATCCATGTGATATCTGGTGGAAGAGAAAGGTGATCAAGGTTCTGGCAAATTAAATTATGATGTAGGACTTGAGAGCTGATACTCCTGAAGTAGCACAGTAAAGGTGTATTTCTGGCCTTGCCAGTTGAAAGTAAACTGCTTCTTGTGGTCTTTCTAACAGAGGCAAAGACATAAGTAGATCAATAGCTGCATACAAGGTGCTGGGGCTGTGTTAATTTGCTCAAGCAATGAAACCTCATCTGATATAGCAACTCCAACAGGAGTCCCCACCAGGTTAATCTTACAACATGCACTGTTATTCTCCAGGGTCCATCCATCTCTTGCACAGGTTGATTAGGTGAGTTGAATGGGATGTCATGGGAATGGCCACCCCTGCATCTTTAGGTCCTGATAGTGGTAGTAATCTCTGCAATCCCTCCAGGAAAGCAGTATTGCTTTTGGTTTACTATTTTCCTACATATAGACAGTTTTAGTGGCTTCCACTTGGCCTTCTCCCCATAATTGCTCTCACAGGTCAGGAAACCTGTGTGGGGATTCTGCTAATTGTTGAGAATGTGTATTCCAATCATACTTTCCAGCACTGGAGAAATACCTGCATGGGGCATTTGAGGACACACTGGGCCCGCTGTGAGACAGACCTGAGCTGAAACTTCACTGACTACCTGACCTCCATAAACCCCTACTCTGAGTGGACCACAGCCATGTTTTGAGTCTCCTGGAATTACTGTGAGTTCAGAGCTAGTATCCAGGAATCCCCCACAAAGCCTGACCATTTCCTTTTCCCCAATGCACAGTTACCGTGGTAAAAAGATGTAGATCTCTTTGGGGAAGTCTGGGAGAAAGATGAGCAGTATGCATTTTTGGCAGTGTCCTTCCTCAAGGGCACCCAGATTTCCTCTCAAACAAGAGGTTCTGGGTCTGTGAACTGGCTGGAGTCTGAGAATTGACTGAAAGACTATGACTCGGTTTTTATCATTTTTGTTCACTTAAGTTACAACTCTTTTGCTTACAGAGACCAAGTAAGAATTTAGTAAGCTTCCTATACATTTCAGTTCTAGGAACACCGTGCTCAAATAGCCAACACCATCAGTCTCCCTAGTCAGACTATTCTGATTGCTGCTTTGACTCTGCTGTTCACTATGATCATCACACCCACCTGGCCTCTGCACATGATTGCTGCCATTGCTCTCTGCCACTCAGGCTGCAGTTACTCCCCTTGCATTCAGGTTTCCTGAATCAGTGGCACCTGCTCCCACTTTAAGTTCTGGCCTACAGAGAAACGTGATCACTGATATCTTCAAGGGTACGCAGGACCCCCTCACAAATTTATTTCTCACTGTTGTGGGGCAAGAAGTGTCCTCTGGTCCAGTGTAGGCCACCCCAAATTGTGCCCGAATGGCACATTGACTACTTTGAATTAAAGTTACTTAAGAAATGGCCAACATTAGAGAGACACTCTCATCCTCCTTTCTCTTATTCTGAAAGCAGGAAATAATTTCTCATATGAAAGGTACACTCCCTGCCTCCAGAGGTAGGACACCCTTAACCCCAGAGTCAGGGAACTCAGGCTGAGAAGCCTGTATAAATGAACCTCATTACTTCTTTATTACCCAAGTCTATATTCAGTTTAGATTCTTCACTACTTGAGTGCCTGAAAACCTGTTTTTTTTGTTCTGTCAGTTCCTTACAAATTTATTAATTTATTTAAAAAATATAAAGGCTGCCTGCTTTGGCCACTTCTTAGGTCCCATTTCTATGAAACCTCCATGTGCATTAATTAAAATTTATTTTTCTTTCTCCTCTTATGTTGTCTTGCATCACTTTTATTATTAATCCAGCCAGAAGAACTGAAGAGGGATAAAAGTGGAGATTTTTCCCTTGCTGACACTACACATTGACTATTTCTATGAGTTGAATGGAAAGTAAAATTAATAAATTATATAAATATAATTATATGGTAAAAATAAGACAAGATTAAAATAGTTTTGATAATTATATAATAAAATTGGCTTTAATAATTATATGATAAAAGTAAGAAACATTAAAATAAATAGACTTTCTTCCCACATATATATCTCAATAAGAAGTACCATGTTTATATTTTTGCAAGACTGATTTCCTGCTGTATCGTGAATCCTCTTTGGTGAGGCAATCTTGTCTTATAAGACTATAAATTATTCTGAAGTGAAACTCTGTTGGTTCCTAATGATTACCACTGCATCTTTCTGAGATCAGTAAACTTCCAAGTACGGGCTACAGGCCCTATTCATCTTGACAGTTACAAATGCAGATACCTTGAGCCAAAGTTAATTCAAAATCTCTGGTGTCGTGTTCAGGAATTTGCTTTGATTATCACCACAGTGATGAGTGAATCACACCAAAGCTTGAGAATCACAGCTCTAGATGATCCTACTGCGGCTGCTAAGTCGCTTCAGTCATCCATAAATAACTACCTCTAAATTTTCAGTTGGGACAAATGCCAATAAATCTGTTAGTGATTTCAGATATTCACCTTTATCTTCTTTTTGAAAATGGGAAGATGATTTATCCATTTACTCTTACCTCTAATTTTTCTCACAAGTCTCTAAGTATCCCTGATTCAGAAGTTTTTCAAAATCAAGAAATTATTCCAGAACCCAGAAATGATAGAATTCCATAGTAATTATAACACTTATCTTTATCTTCTTTCCCCCCTTATGTGTTTTCTTGTATTTTCCTTCTGTCGCTCATTTTCCTTGATAGACAAAGCATAAGCTATGTATGAGTTAGTAGAGTGGTTGTCTTATGTATAACTTAAATTAGTATCCTGCTCCTATCTTATGAGTCTAGGTCTAAGGGCCCTAAAGTGGGTGTTTTGCCATAACGTATTTCAGTTTTTGTTTGTAAAGAAGATCTGAGTGTTGTACCTTTCTATGTGGATTGCTTTTATGTAAAATATTTAGGCATTATTCGGGAAATGCCTGAAAGAGCCAACATAAGAACCTTAGTATTATTTATGTCCAGTTAGACCTCTCGCTTTTACTGTTTGTACTACAGTTAATGGGGTTCCCCGTCTTTCCTAAAACCTTCAAGTGGCTTATTCCATATTTTGATCTATTTTGCATGATTTACTGTGCCGTCTGATGCAGTAATGCTGCGCTGTACGTGCTAAAGCGACCCACTGGGGCATCAATTCCCGGTTTCTTCTGAAATTACCCACCGAGCCGTTTTTTACTTAGAGTCGCCTTCTACTGGTGGGAATTCGGCTTGCCACGACTTGCAGCCGGTAAACCCTAGGATTCTGGTAGGTCTGGATTCCTCGCCGGGCGCTGTGGCGCGCGCCTGTAATCCCAGCTACTCGGGAGGCTGAGGCTGGAGGATCGCTTGAGCTCAGGAGTTCTGGGCTGCAGTGCGCTATGCCGATCGGGTGTCCGCACTAAGTTCGGCATCAATATGGTGACCTCCCGGGAGCGGGGGACCACCAGGTTGCCTAAGGAGGGGTGAACCGGCCCAGGTCGGAAACGGAGCAGGTCAAAACTCCCGTGCTGATCAGTAGTGGGATCGCGCCTGTGAATAGCCACTGTACTCCAGCCTGGGCAACATAGCGAGACCCCGTCTCTTTTGAGTTCTTACCTTAAAAAAGGCTTTCTTATTTTTTAATATCTTTTCATTTTTATTTTTAATCTTACTTCACCATTATCTAGCGAAACAACTGAATATTAAGGTTGCCAAGTATTTATGGAGCCCCTATTGTATATCACGGAGAAGGCGATGGCACCCCATTCCAGTACTCTTGCCTGGAAAATCCCATGGACGGAGGAGCCTGGTGGGCTGCAGTCCATGGGGTCGCGAAGAGTCGGACACGACTGAGCGACTTCACTTTCACTTTTCACTTTCATGCATTGGAGAAGGAAATGGCAACCCACTCCAGTGTTCTTGCCTGGAGAATCCCGGGGACGGGGGAGCCTGGTGGGCTGCCGTCTATGGGGTCGCACAGAGTCGGACACGACTGAAGCGACTTAGCAGCAGGAGCAGCATTGTATATCGGGTACTATGCTGAGCCCAGGTTCTCCCAATACCTAGAATGGATAAGAATCTCACAGTAAAACGCAAAATGCTCTTCGGCGAGCAAGACTTATCAGAATAGGAACTTTTTTTTTTTTTTAAGAGTTGGTTTGCCTTGATCATTGAGGGTAACTGTAGGGCGAATGAAATAGTCCACTGCGTTAAATTTCAACAGTGTACGCCCCAGGGAAAGTGGTAGTTCCTCAGGTACACAAAGCGGTACCTGGGGAAATCCTCCTAGTACGTTGCTCATAAATTGTTATGACCAGTAGGGGTCACTATGGGGGCTGGCTTGAATCCCGAGAGGCAAGGGAGCAAAGTAACTGGACTAGTTTGTAAACTTTCCAGGAAGGAATGCAGTTTCAAGAGAATAATTTGTATCTATTTCGAATTGTTTTGGTACGACGAAAAGCTAATCGACGACGACTTGACTGCCAAACGCTTCACAAAATGTGACTCAAAGACGTTCGCTTCGAGGAGTATTGGATCTTCTGCGCGGCCGTAGATCCGCCTAGTGCGCCTGCGCATAAGAGTAGCGGCGTTGAGTCAGGCCGGCAGTGGAGGAAACTGCGGTAGAGAACCTCGAGGCTCGCCATGAAGACCCGCTTTAGCACCGTTGACCTCCGTGCGGTACTTGCGGAGCTGAATGCCAGGTACCGTACGTCGGGTGACCAAGCTTGTGCAGGGGGTGCAGGAGGCAGAGGCCATGGCCCTACCGTAGAAATAAGAAGGGCCTTGTGTTTTCCCTCCCCGCCCCCGCCCCCCCCTCCCCCGGGTGCTGTTCTCCTATAGACCTGGCTAGGCCTGAGTGGGCGAGCGCGTGACATCTTTCCGTGGCCCTGAGGATACCGGGGGGACCCCGGCGGCCACGTGCGCCACCCCCCGGCTCTCGTGGGCTGCTGGTCTCGCCAGGTCTTGCGTCCCACTTTGGCAGGGCTCTCGGCTTGCCGGCCTGAGTCGCCCCGGTCTGGCAGGAAACGTTTACTAAAAGAAGTCAGGTGGACGCCAGGACACTAGAGTTAAGTCATTAGTTCCAGAGGTTTCCAGACCAGAGGCTTGGTTTGGTAGACTCTCCTCCTCACCCTAAAGAGTTTTAGCTGGAGGTAATAGATTCGGCCGGAGATCTGCATTCTAGTTCGGTTTTTATTAATATTTTATTAATATTATTTAGCTGTGTGAGCTTTGTCGTATTTCTCAGGGCTTCGTTTACATCTTTTCTTCTGTAATTAGTTGAGTTAGATTTTACTGTATTTCCTAATATATGTATTGGATCACTTAAACTCTTTAAAGCATTGTATGTTCCTGGAGCTGGTCTATCACTTTTTTTAAACAGTTACATTCGAGGTTTAGCCAGAAGGTTGCTGGCCTTCTGGCACCCCACTCCAGTACTCTTGCCTGGAAAATCCCATGGATGGAGGAGCCTGGTGGGCTGCAGTCCATGGGGTCGCTAAGAGTCGGGCACGACGGAACGACTTCACTTTCACTTTTCACTTTCCTGCATTGGAGAAGGAAATGGCAACCCACTCCAGTATTCTTGCCTGGAGAATCCCAGGGACAGAGGAGCCTGGTGGGCTGCTATCTATGTGGTCGCACAGAGTCGGACACGACTGAAATGACTTAGCAGTAGCAGCAGCCTCTGCACTCTGGTTGACCCCCTGTCTTTAAAGATTCCCTCTTTGGCAGGCTGTGTTTCCGCTTACGCTTTAAATTGTGGGGAGTTTTATGTTTCAAATGGTAGTATGATTTATTACTTGTTTCTTTTCTTTTTGCAGCTTGCTAGGAATGAGAGTAAACAATGTTTACGATGTGGATAATAAAACGTATCTTATTCGTCTTCAAAAGTAAGAGCATTTTATAGGCTTGTTTTATCTTATGTAATTAATTTTTTTTTTAAAGCAACCTACTGTTAGTGCTGGTAGGACCCTAAAGACATTTTGACTTTTTTCTTCTACAGACCAGACTTTAAAGCTACACTTTTACTCGAATCTGGCATACGAATTCACACAACAGAATTTGAGTGGCCTAAGAATATGATGCCGTCTAGTTTTGCCATGAAGGTAAACCTTATTATACTTGAAGCTTAATGTTAAGGCTCTGAGAGTGGTCACTAACAACTGAAGTTATAAACTGGTTTTTCTTCGTTGGTATAAATAAAACAGATAAATACAGAGTAGTTGAGACATACAGGATGAATAAAGGAGATGTTTATTAACTTCTTCCTTTTACCCATCACACCACTTTGTGTTCCAGATCTTTCCTTCCCAAAGTTACCATTCTAATTCAAGCTTTTATAGAGCTGGACATTATAGTCTTTTAACTCTGTGCTTCTCACTATCAAAAAAAATTTGTTTCAGACCAGCAGTGATCTTTCTACAGCATCATTTTGATTAGTTACCCCACCTTTTACAATTGTCTGATATCTGAGTCTGTATCCTGCACCCCAGCACTCTTGGCTTTCTGTGTTCTGCCCTCCTTCCCTAGCCTTGTCTTCCACGGTTCACTTTTCAGCTGCCAGTATGTATTTTGTTGGAATACTTAATGACATTAGTATGCTACCAGCCATATCTTTTTACTTTTCACTTCTCTCTGTTTTACTGTTAAAACTGAGATCCTGCATCTGTGAATGTATTACCCATTTGCTTATTGACATAACAGGTATACTGAGAGCTCGTGGTACAGAGGAAAGACGTTAGACTCAGATATACATAACTTTGAATTACTGATTTTGCTGCTTGAATACTTTTATAACTTGAAAATTTTACTTAACCTCTTGGGACTTGTTTCTTTAAATGTAAAATATAGATAATGCCTCTGTTACGGGGTTATTGGTGAGGATTGATTGAAGTTAAATGTAAAGCACCTAACACAATGCCTGACACATAGTAGGGCTCCATATGTATTAATTTCCTTCTTCCTCTCCTCCTCACTTTCCTTCAGAAATTTATTTGTTTTGGCATTGTGTTATTTCATTAGAGGCTTTACAGAGAAGATCCTTATCCCCAGCAACTTAGAATCTGTTTTGGATTACATGTTAGGTAAGTGTTTCCCAAATCGCAAGGCCTGTCACAAAATTATCAAATTCTTAAAAGTTTCATTTACTTAATAGTAACCCAAAATGTATCTTTTGGAAATTGTCCTTAATAATAATGACACTTTATATTTGTATAGCACTTTTCAAGGAATAATACTTCATTTGAGTTGTTTAGCAACTCAGTGGATATGAAGAACAAATATCATTTCAGTTTTACAGATGATATAACAGATAATAAGCTATATGCTTTTGGGATTGTGTAAACATCCCCAAATAAGGCTATATCAATAGGAGATCAGACACTCAAAAAAAAAAAAAACAAACAAAAAACTTTGATGAGTTAGGTATACATGTCAATCTAAATATGTATACAAATTCCCTCCAGTGGAGTAGACAACATTAAGCACTTTATAAATATCTACAGCTGTTACTGTTGTATGTCAGGCAGGATCATGTTTAGTATGTGGTAAATCAGTGACTTTTCCTGATTCTCACATTTGGGAATGCCAGATACAGCTTTGTGACACTGACAGAAGCTTGTTTTCACCAAGATGCTAGTAGAGAAAGAAAAAAGAGGTTTTACATATGTATTATATGTCTGCCTATACTCATGATAATTTTCCCTTTTTTACCATTCCATGGTGTGGACTTCTATTCCATTCAAAGATGCCTTTTATCTTCATTTTAACTTTATTTGTCTCATAAAAATATTACTGGGGAAATTGACTATGATTTTCACCTGGGGATTTAAAGATAGCCCTGAATGTAGGTCACTGTTTAAATCAAAATTAATGTAGGCCACTTCTAAATGAAAACTGTTAAATTTAGGAGGGGGAGATTATTTATTCTGTGAAGGTTGAAAAGTCTCATATCTGCCTCAATATAATGTGAGTATAAAATTCTGCCTGAATACATAAAATGAGAATTTTAGTCAGTTTGAACTGTAGCTCTGGAGAACTCTTCTTAGTTATGAAAGAATTGGCATTGATTTGAAGAATGACCCTGGATATTTCTTCTTTTTTTTTTTAAAGATGGTTTTAGATGAATTTATCTGTAAAATTTGTCTTGGAGTTGAGTCTTGAGGAAAAGAAAGCATCCTTTCTTTCTGGTCTTGACTAAGAGGTCTTTCAAATTAAAAAATGAGAAACAATTGTTAAAAATTTTTTAAGGAGCCACAGAGTAGTTTTGTTTTTGGTTGATGTCGTACATAAGATATTTATATTAAAGAGTAGTATGGGTTTCCCTCATAGCTCAGTTGGTAAAGAATCTGCCTGCATTGTAGGAGACTCAGGTTCAATTCCTGGGTTGGGAATATCCCCTGGAGAAGGAAATGGCAACCCACTCCAGTATTCTTGCCTGGAGAGTCCCACGGACAGAGGAGCCGGGGGGCTATAGTCATGGGATCGCAAGAGTCGGACACGACTGAGTGACTTTCACTTCGAAGGGTAGTACGTGTAATATAAAACAGTAGGTATTTACCAAGTAAGTTGCCTTTGGGTTTAATATGTTCATTTTATTTTAATTGCTGATAAGAACAAGAACCTTATGACTAGGCATAGAAATGGAATTTGATAAAAGATAGGAGTTGCTGCATTTGGAGTTGAGCTAAGTTGTTCAAAAACTTGGAGATAGTACCAGAAAAATTCTGCTTGGGCTTTATTAATAAAGTTCGTGAGAATAGGTTATTAGTTGTAAGTTGGAGGACTGATTTACAGTATTTCAGTAAGCTCATGGTTTAGAATTTGTATTTGAACTGAAAGATTAGTGGAAATCATTAATCTTGGACACAAACACACAAAAGGGAATTTGGGATATTTAAAAAAGTGGAGTAGAAAGAGGCTTTTAAAAAAGGTTACAGTTTTGTGTGTGGTCTTCAGGACAAGAACAGGAATTTATTTAGCAGTGTATAAAGCAAAAAAGTAAATTTCATTATCTGTTATTGTCTACTTAAAAATTGAATATGAAATACTGTTTCAGAGTTAGCAGTCAGAGTGGTCTGAAATAAAATGTATTTCTTCTGATTATCATTCTGTAAGTTTTGATTTTAAGACTATACTGTTTTATCTACTAGTCTTAAGATATTATTCCTAATGGAAATTAGAAGGAGAAACTTACTTATAAACCAATACCGAATGATTAGAAATTCACTTTTACTATTTAAATGCCTTTTTCTTCTCTTTCTTGCTAGTGCCGAAAACATTTGAAGAGTCGGAGATTAGTCAGTGCAAAGCAGCTTGGTGTGGATAGAATTGTAGATTTTCAGTTTGGAAGTGATGAAGCTGCTTATCACTTAATCATTGAGCTCTATGACAGGGTAAGTTAAATTTGGGGGTGGGGTGAGGAGAATTCACTGTATTGTCGATTATTCATGTAATAGTGCTATCAGACATGAGCAGGGAACATTTTTTTCTTGTGAAAGGCCATTGATACACTAGGATAATGTAGTGCAATGCAAGTAAAATGTAATCTTCCATTAATCTTCATTTTATCTGGAGGCCAGAATTTAGGCAGACCTTAGCCATTTAAACAGAAGCAGAAGATATTAAGAAGAGATGGCAAGAATACACAGAAGAACTGTACAAAAAAGATCTTCACGACCCAGATATCACGATGGTGTGATCACTGGCCTAGAGCCAGATATCCTGGAATGTGAAGTCAAGTGGGCCTTAGAAAGCATCACTACGAACAAAGCTAGTGGAGGTGATAGAATTCCAGTGGAGCTATTCCAAATCCTGAAAGATGATGCTGTGAAAGTGCTGCACTCCATATGCCAGCAAATTTGGAAAACTCAGCAGTGGCCACAGGACTGGAAAAGGTCAGTTTTCATTGCAATCCCAAAGAAAGGCAATGCCAAAGAATGCTCAAACTACCGCACAATTGCACTCATCTCACACGCTAGTAAAGTAATGCTCAAAATTCTCCAAGCCAGGCTTCAGCAATATGTGAACCATGAACTTCCTGATGTTCAAGCTGGTTTTAGAAAAGGCAGAGGAACCAGAGATCAAATTGCCAACATCCGCTGGATCATGGAAAAAGCAAGACATCTATTTCTGCTTTATTGACTATGCCAAAGCCTTTGACTGTGTGGATCACAACAAACTGTGGAAAATTCTGAAAGAGATGGGAATACCAGACCACCTGATCTGCCTCTTGAGAAATTTGTATGCAGGTCAGGAAGCAACAGTTAGAACTGGACATGGAACAACAGACTGGTTCCAAACAGGAAAAGGAGTTCATCAAGGCTGTATATTGTCACCCTGTTTATTTAACTTACATGCAGAGTAGTACATCATGAGAAATGTTGGACTGGAAGAAGCACAAGCTGGAATCAAGATTGCCGGGAGAAACATCAATAACCTCAGCTATGCAGATGACACCACCCTTATGGCAGAAAGTGAAGAGGAACTAAAACAGCTCTTGATGAAAGTGAAGGTGGAGAGTGAAAAAGTTGGCTTAAAGCTCAACATTCAGAAAACGAAGATCATGGCGTCCGGTCCCATCACTTCATGGGAAATAGATGGGGAAACAGTGGAAACAGTGTCAGACTTTATTTTTCTGGGCTCTAAAATCACTGCAGATGGAGATTGCAGCCATGAAATTAAAAGACGCTTACTCCTTGGAAGGAAAGTTATGACCAACCTAGATAGCATATTCAAAAGCAGAGACATTACTTTGCCAACAAAGGTTCATCTAGTCAAGGCTATGGTTTTTCCTGTGGTCATGTATGGATGTGAGAGTTGGACTGTGAAGAAGGCTGAACGCCATAGAGTTGATGCTTTTGAACTGTGGTGTTGGAGAAGACTCTTGAGAGTCCCTTGGACTGCAAGGAGATCCAACCAGTCCATTCTGAAGGAGATCAGCCCTGGGATTTCTTTGGAAGGAATGATGCTAAAGCTGAAACTCCAGTACTTTGGCCACCTCATGCGAAGAGTTGACTCACTGGGAAAGACTCTGATGCTGGGAGGGATTGGGGGCAGGAGGAGAAGGGGACGACAGAGGATGAGATGGCTGGATGGCATCACTGACTCGATGGACGTGAGTCTGGGTGAACTCCGGGAATTGGTGATGGACAGGGAGGCCTGGCGTGCTGCGATTCATGGGGTCGCAGAGAGTCGGACACGACTGAGCGACTGATCTGATCTGATCTAGCCATTTAAAATAGTATTTGAGGGACTTCCTTGGTGGTTTGTGATTAAGACTGTGCTTCCACTAGGAACTAAGATCCCATATGCCATGTGTGCAGCCAGAAAAACAAAAAATAATAGCATTTAAATGTGGTAGATGAAAATCTGAGAATTGAAGATATTATCTGGTACTTTAAATTTCAGAACTAATGTGATAGAGCCAGCAAATTGTCAAATAGTTTTGTCATAAACAGCATTTGAGACCTAGGGACATTGCCACATTTTCAGTGTCATCAGTTATAAAAGGAAGACTGCTGATGGCCTCACCATTCTTCTTGCCTCTTAATCCTTCTCTTAGTTACCTGTTCTATCTTGGAAATGTTTTTTCGTGAGCTGTCAACAGCAAAATACCATTTGCATGAAAAATTTAAGTATAAAAAGTGAGATCATAGAAGTGCTAGGTAAAAATATGGATTAAGATGGACGAATTTGGGATGAAAAAGGCTTTTAAGCTTAACAGTGAAAATAATAAATATTACTACTTAACCTACCAGTAAGACAGTTTAAAAACTGAGTAAAGCAGAAAACACCATGAGCTACATATGAAGTGAAAAACTGGGAAGAAGTGTTTTTAACTCACAGGATAAATAAAGTGTTCATTACCCTCAATATGTAGTTTTCACAAACCATTCAAGTGGAAAAAATGGGTAAAGTACTTGATTACACAATTCAGAAAAGAATAATACAAATGGCTTATGAAAGCATGAAAACATGTATAAATTCACGAATTACTGAAAGATGAAAATGAGATATTTTTCTTTCTCCTCTTATTCTTTTTTTTTTCGTCAGCATATAAATGATTGGAATGTTTGATGACAACCAATATTATCAAGAATGTACAGGGAGTTCCCTGGTGGCCTAGTGGTTAGGACTCTGAGCTTTCAGTGCCATGGCCCAGGTTTAATCCGTGGCCAGAAAAAAGACGAATTAAAAAGTTGTTCAGGAACAAGGGCAGATTAGAACATTATTTTCGAGGATTATTTGACAGATTGTAACATGATTTTTAAAGTTTATGTGCCTAAACCTTTGACCCAGGAATTCCACTTCTAGGAATTTATTATAAGCGTTTGAGGCAAGTGCTTGGAAAGGACCATGTCAGGGATATTCTTATAGTGTTTATAATAGTTAAACTTGGAAAGAACCTGAATGTCTGTGTTGTTTGCTTTTTCTCCTTTTCTCTGTGATTATTATCTCCTGAATGGTCCCATTTATTTCTTGCATGAGTCATTTGGACTGGACTTAACTACAGCTCTTCGGTGGAAATTGGTCCCTATTTGTTCCTTATATGTGAGATAGAAGAGAATTTTTGTCTTCTTTCTAGACTCCAGGCAACTCCAGTATTCAAAGCTAAATTTCTTTGAATAAGAAATTAGTTAAATAATTAAGGGAGACCCAAATAATAGAATACTGTGTAATTTTTAAAAATAATATTGGGACTTTTTTTCTTACGAATGTTTTCACAAGATACTTTTAAGAATTTTCAGATTTTTGTTAGATAAATGTGCACTTAGTGAATCCTCACAAGTGAACTTACCCTGTGTTAGTTATTGACCTGAATGTGGGACAGGGACAGCAAGACCAGCTGCTGATCCCTGCACTTTCTCTAACTGTCTGTGCACTTCTCTTTGCCAGTGATCCTTTCCTCTTCTGCCCCCTCCTCCCCTGCAGGCCCTCTTCTGCCCCCTCCTCCCCTGCAGGCAAGAGCAGCTACAGCTGTAGCCCTCCTGGAATTGATTTTTGTATGTGGTCTCAGGTAGTGGTCCATTTTTTAAAATTTGTATGATAACTTTTTAAAAACTTTTGTTTTGAAATGATCATAGATTCATAGGAAGTTGCAAAGATAGAGAGGTCTGGTGTAACTTTCACCCAGTTTCCCTTAGTTGTACATCTTATATAATCATATTACAGTGTCAAAACCAGGAAATCAATATTGGTACATAGAGCCCTGTGCATTTTACCACATTTGTAGATTAATGTAACCAACACTGCAATCAAGATACAGAAGTCTTCCATTACCACAGAGATCTTCCTTGGGATAACCCTTTGTAGTAACACCCACCTCACTCCCTCCCATCCCAGCACCCTGGCAACAATTAATTTGTTTCATCTTCATAATTTTGTCATTATAAATTGAATCTTTAACAAAGAAAGTGGCCTCAAAACCTTGGTTAAAAGGACGTACCGGATACTCTTAAATAGGAGTTGATAAACTATATAACCTATAGCCTCTTTTTGTAAAGGCTGTGTTTAAGAATGGCTTTTACATTTTGAAAGCGCCCTTTAAAATGAAAGAAGAATATGCAACAGAAACCATATGTGGCCCACAAACCCTAAAATATTTATCATCTTGCCTTTTATGGGAAAAGTTTGCTTACCCCTGCTCTTAAATAATAGACTCATATGTCAGCTAATATTGGACAGATACCAGTCTGTATCAGGGATGCCAAGTTAGAATTTTTAAGACTCTTTTTAGTCTAGAAGCAGATGTTTTCATGAAAATAGAGTGTTAACCTATGATCTGGGACGACTAGAATTGATTATACAGGACTGAGTAAATTGGAGAGTAATTGGAGACTGAGTAAATCTGATTGTGATTATTTTTTTCAGAATATCGTTGATTTTATTTTTGTGATGGTTACATGATAAAGCTCTTTACCTTTCTCTGACCTATAATTTAGTAGACTATACTAGTGCAAATCTGAGTGATATATTCTTTAAATGGTAGTTTGCTCTCTTTGATCCCTTAGAATTTAGGTACAGTTGCCTTTTACTGAGATTGTTTTACTGCCCATTGACAATATGTATATTTACATAGGTTCAGTAAGAATTTTTCCTTTTTACCAGGTTACAATTAGGCAAATTTGAAGATAAATCTCATTTAATTAGATGTGAAAAGCTCACCATTAAGGAATAAACGTAACACTTCATGAGTGGAGCCTGTGTCCACAAAGTCCTCCTGAGAACCTAACCTTGGACCTCTTGTGTGGCATATAGGAGCCTAGCCTGCAGTAAGTGAGGAAGGTCACTTCTTGTAGATCTGCATGACTTCAGGTAGAGAAGAATTTACTTGTATTTGTAGGTGTACCACAGATGAAGCCAGTGGTGTTTTGTTTTTTTTCTTTTTTGGCTTCTGTGGCTTTGAGTTAGAAGCAAATAGTAATTTTTTAAGTTTCTGGAATAACAGAGGCTATTGAAAATAAAATTCCAAATTTCTTGTGAATTCTTCGGGCAGCAGTGATTATTATGACTTTGTAACTATTGATACCATGTGGCTCTAGATTTGCTTTCTATAGTACAAGGAGGTTTATGTAGTATATGTTGGTATTAACATTTCTTACTATACCTGTGTAAATCAGTCCAAGAAGCAGAGTAGCTTGTATATGTGTAATCAAGAATAATTTTAAATGTTGTGATTGTAAGAGGAGATTTAAAAATTATCCAAAATTTGAAGAGACAAAAAAGCATAAAATGTTGTTTGAATATCCTGCCAGGTGTTGTCTGGCCAGTACTCCTGGGGATTCTAGGGATGTATATCTTTGATTTGCTACCCTTTCTTAAAATTTTTATTAGTTTATTTTTTTCGCTATCCTGGGTCTTCGTTGCTGCACTTGGGCTTTCTCTGATTGGCAGCAAGTGGAGGCTACTCTCTAGCTGTGGCGCGTGGCTTCCTGTTGTAGTGGCTTCATTGGTTGTGGAGCGTGGGCTCCAGATGTGCAGGCTTCAGTAGCTGTGGTTTGTGGGTCCTAGAGCTCAGGCACAGTCGTTGTGGCACTCGGGCTTAGTTACCTGGCAGCATGTGGAATCTTTCTGGACAAGGGATCAAACCTGCTTTGGCAGGCAGATTCTCAACCTCTGGCCCACCAGAGAAGTCCCTGCTACTTTTGATTAGGCTTTTTTACAACTTGTTAAACGTGGGCTTTAACTTGTAGAAAACTGACAGTGCAAACAATTCTTGTCTGATGGCAATGAAAATTAATTTCATGTAATAAGATACTCAGATTATTCCTGTCAGGAGAAAAGATATCCCCGGAGGTTGCGGTTTTATTGCCCTCAGTTGGCAGTCTTACACAGCCACTCTTCTCAGCCATGCTAAGTACTTTACTAACTTCATTTCTTTTAGTGCCAGGTTTGTCATCTAGTTGTCTCATTAATTAGTTAAATAACTTTTGGCAGTTACTAAAATTGTGTTTTGTCTTCTGGTGACCACTGTTTCTGTTGTTTTCTGTTTTTGTCTTTGGTTTTCAGTGGTTTTGCTATGATGTGCATAGTTGATTTTCCTTTGTACCTTCTGGGGTTCATAGTGCTTTTCTAGAACCTGTGATTTGGTGTTTTTCATCAGTTTGGGAAAGTTCAGTCATATTTTCTTTTGACCTGTCTTCCAATTCACTAATATTATTGCTCTCAGACAAGAATCATTTGGAATTGTTGTGTTACCTGATTCCTCTGATGTCTGTTTTTATAGTCTGTTGTTGTTTTGATTTTAATACATTGTCTTTTCTCCTCACATGCCTGATTATTTTATTGTGTTCATGCATTGAATAGGAAAAGTAATAGATATGCTATGATACCTGAATGATTTTACCCTCCTTTAGAAAGGGTACTTGTTTTTGACAGGTAGCTAAGGACACAGATAATCCAATCAAGAATTGAATTGATTAGGAGTTGGGCCTGGGAAAGCTGGATAATTTCCAATTCACTCCTTCTTCTGGGATGCAGCCTTTCAGGGTTACTATTCATATCTGAACTTATAAGGGATAACCCCCCCTAGCTCCCACACCTTTAACTTGGACCCTGAACTCAAATTTTTATTCTCCTTAGTTGTCCTGTGACTCTATCGAAATTCATGCTCGGCTTGCCAGCCTGTCAGCTGCTTCTTAACTATTAAATGAATGATCCTAAAGTAGCTCCAAGTATGGTGCTCACCTTTCTGAGTTTTCCTCTCCTACATTTTTATCCTGTAAATGTTTACTACCTACCTTGTTTGCATTTTTTGTTTCCGAAAAGACTTGCTTTGTGTATTTTGTCCAGTTTTTCTCAATAGTTAGAATTATCTAGACTACCATAATAGAATTATCTAATCTACCATTTAAATTTAAAATATTTATACAATTAGTACATGAATACATACTCAGTATATACAGAAGTTCATAGAATTAAAATTGAAGGTCTTTCTTATCACTCTTGGCCCAACCAGTTCCGCATTCCAGAGTAACCACTATGTTTGATGTCCTATTTATGATCACTTCCCTTCCTCCCCTTCCAATTAAAAAGGAGAAGGGTTTTTTTTTTTCATTGAGAGGAAAAATCTCTAGAATTTAAGTAACTACAGAGTGCCTTAGGTTTAACTCAATATGAAGTTTAAGCTTATATATCAGACATGGCCTTTTTCTTTTTTTTCCTTTTTTCAGTTTAACTTAACACTTAACAATGCAAAACTTTTCCATAGAATAAATCTTTTTTATCATTTAAAGATCTAAAGAGTTTTTCAATTTTATAATAATTTTAGATTTGTAGAAAATTTGCAAAGATAATAAAGAAAACTCCTGTATACCCCTCACTTAGTTTCTCTTAATGTTAACATCTTACATAACCGTGGTACATTTGTCAAAACTTAGAAATTCACATTGGTATATTACTGCTAATTAAACCATAGGTTTTATTTAGGTTTCGCCAGTTTTTCTAGTCATGTTCTTTCTTTTGTTCCAGGATTCAGTCCACGATACCCCCTTGCATTTAGGGCCTTTTCTGTTTTGAAGTCTCTGCACAATTGACATGTATGCTGTCTAGATTCCAGAGACCCAGTTAGTGATAAGTTTAGAATAGGTATTCAAGATTTATATATGAGAGTAAGTGCTTGGGAATTTTCACTGTGTTATCTAAGAGAAATATGTTGGTTGATTCTTAGAGTAGATTTTGAAGATTGCGCTCTTGTCTCTTTATAGCAGGATCTGAACATCTAGTCTTCATGTCTGGAATTTTGATGTATGGTTTATTTAAAATTGATCAGTGTAAAGAGACTATTGCCACTCAAACTCTCAAAGTCAGTTTATTAATTTGTGATATGAAGGTTCCAGTAGGAAAGACTCTGGAGAAAATAAGATTAGAAAGTAGATTTTTTAAGTACATCAGAATCAAGTGCAGTGTTTACCCAAATAAGTTCCTTGACACCACTTCTGTAAGATAATAGCTTAGAAAAATGGGTCCCCAATAAGGTAAAGAAAAATTTTTTAACTCTAGGACTTACCACTGCCTTTAATATGATAGTATGATGTGTATGTGCCCTAGGGAAGGGTATGTTACACAGAATTTCCAAAACTTACCACATCACATAATTTTTTTTTTTTTTTTAATGGGAAGTAGTGGGAGCCATCTTAACAGAAAACTTTTGGGAAACCTTGGTTTAAAGAAAGCCCTTTTGGGGAAGTAACTACCTTACTTGAATCTTCCAGATGCTCTTGATAACTGAACAGTTTGATTCAGCAAACATTTATTGAGGACTTTCTACATGCCAGGCCCTATGGCTAAGTCTGTTTTTCAGGTCACATCTTTATGAATTAATTAGACACTATATGGACTTCTGTCTAAGTCTCCTACTTTCCTTCTGCAGTTAACATTTCTGTTCTTTAAGTTAAATAAATATTTAAATTTATAAATGCATGGTTTCTTTGAAGTTAGAACCTTTAGCAGTAGGTCCTACTCTTTCAACACCAGAAACTTCAGATTATCTATAGGCATACATCATTTTACTGAGCTGTATTTTATTGTGCTTCTCATATGCTGAATTTTTTTCTTTTTTTTTTTTTTTTACAAATTGAAGGTTTGTGGCAGCCCTGCATCAAGTAACTTTTTGCTTGATGTGCCATTTTTCAACAGCCTTCGCTCACTTTGTATCTCTTTCATTTTGTTAATTCTCACAATATTTCAGACTTTTTCATTACTATTTTTATACTAATCTGTGGTCAGTGATCTTTAATGTTACTACAAAACAGCTTGGTGAAAGCTCAGATGATGGTTTGGAGTTCTTAGCAATAAAGTATTTTTTTTTTTTTTTGCAATAAAGTATTTTTAAGTTAAGATATGTACATTGTTTTTACAGTGTATTATTTATGCACTGTTATATGTTTTGTTATATATTATATATCACATTATTACACAGTATAGTATAAACATTACTTTTATATGCACCGAGAAATCAAAAAATTAATGTGACTTGCTCTATTGCAATATTTGCTTTATTTCAGTGGTCTGAAACCAAACCTATAATACCTTCAAGGTATACCTGTGTATCTGTGATCAAGGTGAATCATGGCCCCATCTAGTGAAATTGATGTTATTCCTCATCAGGTTGAGACTGTTCCCACCGTCTTTGATGACACCTTCTGAGTACTTGCTAAGGCATTTGTGACTGCTTCATGAATGCTTTTTTGTATTTTAATTACACAACAACCTGTAGCTTCACTATCTATAAACAAATTTGGAAGGGTGTATTCTTTGGGCAGTTTATTTTCATTAGGCTTCTCCCCTCTTTTTTATTAAACAGATTATGTTAAATTCTAAAAAGATTTTTAAAATCCTCACTTTTTAATGGAAAAAAAAAAAAAGTTGAAGTGTTAAGTCACTCAGTCATGTCCAATTCTTTGCAACCCCATTGACTATAGCCCACCAGGCTCCTCTGTCCATGGGATTTCCCAGGCAAGAATACTGGAGTGAGTTGCCGTTCCCTTTTCCAGTGGATCTACCCAACCCAGGGATCGAACCTGGGCTTCCCCATTGCAGGCGGATTCTTTACTGTCTGAGCAAATAAGTATTTTAATTTTTCCCTGTATTTGCCTTCTGCTTGCCAGGATACAGGATTTTTTTGTCTTCCAATTTTTTTTCTTAATATAAAACATTTTTCTACTTTTTAAACATAGTCGTAACAGGTTTTAAATATCTTGTCATATTGATATATTTTATTTAACACTTTCCCCAATTTTTACATTTAGGCTGTTTCCAGTTTTTTTTCTGTTTTAAATAAGCTGCAATTTAAGCATGTAGCTTTTGGTTTTATTGAGTTACTACATTAGGCCACATAAATAACCAATTGTGGAATTCCTTGGTCAGAGGGTATTGTGACCTTTATTGATTTTGCCACATAACTGCTATTAAAAGACAAATTGCAAGTGAAAATATAAATAAATAGCTTTGTGTTTGGCTTCTGAAATTTATGTGGTTTTTCTTAATAAGTCACAGTGTGTGTAGATTTGCCTCAGCCAGGTGCAGATTAAGTTCAACTGGTGGTCATCAGGGTGTTAATTGATTACTTTAATAGTGCCCTCTGCAGAACCATCAGATAGAGTTTAAAGTTGTTCCAGATCCCTTCATTGTGTTTAGATTTATTTATTTCACAGTCTGTGCTGGGTCAGTGTAAGGAGCATTGTTGAGATGTGACTCAAATGCTTTTTGTTTGTAACTTCCTTTCTGTAGCCTTCATTGGGGTTTTAAGAGACATTTCCTTTCTCAATTTTTAAGAAAATTTAAGAATGACTTAGGAAAAACATTAAATTATATTTTATTCTATTACAGGGGAACATTGTTCTTACAGATTATGAGTACCTAATTTTAAATATCCTAAGATTTCGAACTGATGAGTCTGATGATGTTAAATTTGCTGTTCGTGAACGCTATCCAATTGATCATGCTAGAGCTGCCGAACCGTTGCTTACCTTGGAAAGGTAACATGTTTTGTTTATTAACTCATTTCATACTGTATTAGATAGTAAAATAGATTATACGTCAGGATATGAAAGAACTGTCACATAAGGAAATAATGTGTTTACTTGCATAAAATAAATTTGGACTGCTTGAATTATACAAATGTGCACTTGAATGTAAGCAGTTAAGCCTTATTTGGCTTTTTAGCAAATGTATAAGTTTGTTGTTACATCAGATTTTATAATTTCTTGATGAAGTGAGGGGACTTATTAGCTATTCTTTAAGAAGACAATGGATATCTTGGCAGAGTGCGAAAGGAGATAGAAATTCTGGTTTAGCTAAAAGAAATAGGAATATGGTGAGATAAGGTTCTGACTGTAGCTGTAATCTTCTGACTGGAAGACTTTGCTGACTAAGAGGCTACAACAGTGGTTTTCAAAGTTTAGCGTGCATCAGGATCAACTAGAGGGCTTGGTAAAATACAGACTCCATGCACCATTCCCCCTCTATTTTTTGATTAAGTAGTTCTGGTGTAGGTCCTGGAAATTTACATTTCTAAGAAGTTTGTAGATGAAGTTGATGCTGATTAGGGGGTTGTAATGGCCCACAGCATCCTTGAGTTCTTTCTAAATGCTTAATTAGGTAAAGCCATTTCAGGTGTTAAGGCATATTACCAGGGAGGGATTAATTGGGAGATTGGAATTGACATGTACACACTACTGTGTACAAAATAGATAACTAACAACATGCAGAAAGCACAGGGCATTCTACTCTACTGTGTAGTGATCTATATGGGAAAAGAATCTAAGAGAAAGAGTATCCACTGTGTAGGTATAACTGATTCACTTTACTGTACACCTGAAACTAACATTTTAAATCAACTATACTTCAATACAATTTTTTTAAAAAAGATGGTAACACCAATCTCCACAAACTACGTTTAACTGTTGCATAAAAATGTGTCTTTTCATGTCATATGAGCACACTGATGACAAGCAGTATGACTTAGTTGAAAAAATATTGGGTTTCTTTGGAAAACTTGGTTTCGAGTCCCAGCCTGCTGATCAGGAACCTAGTAACCTTAGATAAATTACTTTTATGACTCCACCCCCCCACCCCCACCTTTTTGTTTTCAACCTATAGAGTAAACTAACTCTTCTTATATTTTAGGATATTTTGAAGATCAGGTAAATAGATGCATGTCAAAGTATTGTGAAGATTTCTGTAAGATCTGTTAAATATAAGATAGTAAGGGGTGTGTTAATTTTGTTTCACAGATTGACTGAAATACTAGCCGGTGCACCCAAGGGTGAACTATTGAAGAGAGTTCTTAACCCATTACTTCGTGAGTAATCCTACATAGAGCAACAAAGTATTTGTAAAATAATAATGGTTTTCAGGAATATATTTAACGCATTCAGATCTAGTTCTAGTAGAAATTTAAATCTAGTAGAAAATTAGAACAACTTGATAAGTGTAGAAAGGAGTTTAAAATGATCTTTAGAGTAAAGAGAGGTTTATTTTCAAAGAAAGAGAAATTTATGGTACTGTATGAACTTTGACCGTTACCTTTTAGGTCTTATTTCACAGCAATATAGTTATATAAACTAATAGTATGTTATCTAGTACTTGATTGCTAGCTGTAGTTTTCTAAGAAATCAGTTGGTATTTTTCAGTGTCATAAGCTTTTTGGTTTAATAACCCACTTAGCTTGGTTGGGTTTTCTTTGTTTTTGCTCTTTGATTTTTATTGGTGAGTCTCAGAGGATTCCAGGATCTGCCTGGTACTGTTGATAACCAGCATAAAGATTTTCCAATAAACTTTTATACTTGAGAAAAAAGTCATCACTTATCCCTGTATTAAGGAATCTGAAAAGGACGTATGAGAAGACAGGTACCATTGATTACTAAAGAAGTTACTCTTCCTCTCCTGTGAAATTAGAATGCATTAAGAAGTTATCTTTAAAACTTTCCATTAGTTAGTATAACATGTGAAAATTTGTAGGTTTGGATTTTTCAATAGAAAAATTTTTATTCTGTTTCTATTCTGTTAATGTGGTATATTACATTAACCAGTTTTTGGATGCTAAACCAACCTTGCATCCCTGGTTTATAATCCTTTTATATGTGGCTAAATTACATTAAATTCTTGTAACTTTTACACCGACTTCCACAGGTTTATTGTCTCAAATTTTTATAAGTAATTTCTAGTAACTCATTTCTGATAACATTTCAAAATAAGTAAACTAATTGTTACTTTTACTGGTTACTGCTATTGAGTAGATGACTTATATTGGGATATACATTAATATTATATTTTGAATGTGAAATTTTATAGGAAAATACTACAAATAATATCCTTTGCTTTTATAGCGTATGGGCCAGCTCTCATTGAGCACTGTCTCATAGAAAATGGATTCCCTGCCAATGTCAAAGTGGATGAAAAATTTGAAAGTAAAGGTATATGTGCATGTTACAAGTTTTGCACATTTTTATTTATTTCATTTTTTTAAACCTATGAAAATTATTTCTGGGAAAGGTAATCAGTGAATGCATAGTTTTAAACTTAAAAAGAATTTGACCTATGAGTATTCTGTCCATATGATATTCCTGACTTTGTACTCTGTGACATTTTATCCCTAGTAACATGCAGTTTAATCTTTTGATCTACCCTATTAACTTTCAATTATGAAATATTCTCCCTCCCTCCCCCTAAATTTTAGAAGGGGTTACTGCACTTGAGACAGTCTCTGGAGGCTTGAAGAAGTTGAATTATTCACCTTCAGACTCAGCACCTGAGGTGTTTCTAGAAGTAGCATTATTTATGCATTTTAACTCTGTAAATGCTGTGCTGTGACTACATAATGAATTAGGCTTTTGTAACTACTTAAATTCACCTTCTAGATTAATTAAACTTAAATTAACTTCCAGATTAGGATAATAAAAAATTATAGGAAATATAAGGAAAATGGAAGATTTGGTCTTTGACAAATTTTTATCTGCAGATTATCATGTAAAATGTAAAAAAAATCATTTTTGCTATTTATGTTTTGGGATTATATATTATTTCTTAAGGTTTACGGATCATTTTTATGCTGTCAAAATTTTTTGTGAGTTTAAAAATACAAACTGAATGTTTGAAATGAATGATTTAGTTTCTGAAATATATGAATTCAGTGCAGTCCAGTTCAAAATGCTAACAGGTGGTATTGCTAATTTTGGTATTACACTTCCTTTTTAAAATCTATATGTGCAATAAAAAGCATATAAAAATGTTCAGGAAAACTCTGGAAAATAATAGTTATTATGATAGAGAATAATCTTTTCATAGATTAAAATGCATTATGAAACTGTAGTAATTAAGTTTTGGGAGAAGGAATACACAGCATAAAGAATTCAGAAACAAGCCCAAATATATGTGAGACTTTAGCATATGAACAGAAGTACCTTTCAGATCATGTGGCGAAAGATGGATTCAATAAAAGCTGTTGGGACAACAACTGACCAAGATATATTCTTATTTAATACATTGATTATAAGCATGAAATAACTAATTTTCTTAAATAACTTTATCATTTCATAAGCACTTTGTATTTTCTGCATAGATATTTAGTAATAGCTAATGGACAGTTGATTGGTACTCATTCTTTCCTTTCTTATTTCCCTATTAGATGTTGAAAAGGTACTTGTTTGTCTACAGAAAGCAGAAGAGTATATGAAAACAACATCCAGCTTCAATGGAAAGGTGCCACATAATACTTGCTATATATTGTTGAGGCTTAGATATTAGAATTTTCACTGAAGGATCAGCATATGTAAATTTTTTGTTGTAATTTGGAAATTTAACACCTATAATATGCTTATTCTAGGGTAGTTTTTTTTTTTTTTTTAATTGCTGTTGGTTTCTGATTTTTGTTCTGTTTCTTAAATCTTCTACAAAGCACTGGGTCAGTATCAGCACTCTCAGAAATTTGAGGAATTTGAAGATATTTCCTCAGGTTGATTTTTAGATAGGAAAGCACATTTTAATTTGCCATCGCTTTCTAAAAATTTACTAACATCTTTTTAATTATTAAATATCTGCTGAATTACCTCATATCTTGTTTTTCTTTCCTATTCCAAGTATAACTTTACTTACAAAAAGGTTTAGGAAAAGTTCTGATTAATTATAGCTAAATCAGTCCAAATGTACCCTTCACCCAGTTATTAAAATGAACTAAAATTTCCTACCAGCAGTGTGAACCAAAGACTTTTTCTGCTGGAAGTAAAGTGCTTTTGGCTCTTTAAAATTGCAGAACATCTGAAAAATGGAAGAAAAAAGCAAAATGCACATGTATAATCCTACTACTTTATCAAATCATTAATATTCATTTTCTTTATTCCCTGATTTTCTCTTGTCCATGTGAATTAGTAGGTTCTAATGATTCTTACTGATCTTTAAAAACATCATTTTGAGAAGTGATACAATCAATAGACAAATCCTACTGATTATTTTTAACTAGAATAATTTTATAAGCTAATAAAGTCAGTATCATTCAAGGAAAGTAAATCTTTGTTAATTATAAATAGAAATTAGTTTTAATGTTGGATTTTTGTAGGGGTATATCATTCAGAAAAGGGAAATAAAACCAAGCCTGGAAGTAGATAAGCCAACTGAAGACATACTCACGTAAGTATGTAGGCATGGGTCTGTTTGCTTTGGGTGTTCATTAATGTTCTTGAATGTGATATAGTAAATATGTTTTACAGGTATGAGGAATTTCATCCTTTCTTGTTTTCTCAACATTCACAATGTCCATATATAGAATTTGAATCATTTGACAAGGTGGGTTTTCTGATTCTGTTTTTTGACCAGTTAGCATGATATGAATTAGATTAATCCAGCTTCCTTTGAGAAATTGAAAATATTTTTGCTCTACAATCACTATTAATCTGGACATTAAAAATCACTGAGGTCACAGATACAGACTGTTGGAAAAGTTTGTTGCCACTTTATTTTAAGATGAAGGACCAAAGATCTGAACTTAATTTGATTCTTGACTGTTTAACTGTATAATACATTTACTGGAAATCTGCTCAAGTTCATCAAGTGGTTTTATGAAACAAAATGGACTCTAAAATTCTGTGTGTGAAAGTTGATGCAGAGACTATATTTTTCGGGGGTTTTTTTCAGCTGGTTGATTGTCTTTTTCTTTTTTTTTTTGATAAGGCCGTAGATGAATTTTATTCCAAGATAGAAGGTCAGAAAATAGATTTAAAAGCTTTACAACAGGTATGGCATTATTAAAAACATTTATATTAAACCTTAAGTGTGGTTTATATAAAACCACACTTTAATATAAATAACATATTTAATATAATTTATTATATTAAATTTATTTAATATAAACTGGACTTAAGTGTGGTTTGCTGGGTAGGTGATGCTCTCATACAGGAATGGGTAGCCTTTTAGAAGTAGTATGAGAATGCCCTGATCTCTTGGGATACTGATAAAGGTCCAGGGGAACCAGTGTTAAACAGACAAAAACCCCACTCATTTGCTCTGTCAGAATATAAGATAACTCTCTAAACCAGAAAATACAGTGACAAGGAGGCTTGTTATTTATTCCCTAGTATGATTTGCTTTATTACAACTACCCAGAGCTTCTCAAACTTTGCTGTAAAAGGAATAGTGTTTCAAGGAGGAGATTTTTAAATGGGCCAAAGGAGTGAAAATGAAGTGAAAGTTGCTCAGTGATTACCAACTCTTTGTGACTCCATGGACTGTAGCCTGCCAGGCTCCTCTGTCCATGGAATTCTCTAGGTAGGAATACTGGAGTGGGTTGCCATGCCCTTCTCCAGGGCATCTTCCCAACCCAAAGATCAAACCCAGGTCTCCCGCATTGCAGGCATATTCTTTACCATCTGAACTACCAGGGAAGCCCTGGGCCAAAGCAGAGGAAAGTTTTTTCAATACATATGTTAAAGTGGGCTTTTGAACTAGACCTTTAATATGCTTTGTGTGCATCATGACTCCACAAGGAAGGTTTAATATGCTGTGTTTTCCCAGCACATCTGACCATGTTTAAGGGGCTTTCACTGCAGAGAAGTTTTAGAAAATGACCACAGTCACTCGAGTTCAAGGAGATTTGATTTTTAAAAATATTCATAGGATCTTAAAATATGTGTGCAAAAACTTTACGTGAATGCCTGTGTCCTCCCTACCCTCAGTTGTTTTTTTAAAAAAATTAGTAAAAATCAGAATTTCAAAGCAGGTGGGTTACCAGTTACATAGTATGATTGCCATATGGTGGAAGCACTTTAGCAAGTAAACATGTTTAAGGGTAACATTGAACCCCATATTTTTATGTGTATCAGAATACACATGGATTATATTAGCATTTGTTGTGCATTCTTTTAATAGTCACCATTCTTACAATTTAAGTATTTTTAATATTATATCCAGCATGCAAATATTCATTAATTGGTGATGCTGTGACTATTGTGAAAAATCAGCTCCCATATCAGTAAGTTGTGTGGAACTTAAAATGTAAGTTCCAGGTGATAAAATGGTACACAGTCATCCCTCACTGCCTGCAGTGGATTGTTCCAGGAGCCTCTGTGGGTACCAAAATCCAAGGATTTTACAAAATGGTACAGTACAATGAATATAGTCGGCCTCCCATATCTGTAGGTTTTGTATCTGCAGAAACTGAGTACGGACTATATTAAAGGTCAGATAACTACCATCAACCTTTGTATAGTAAATTTAGGAAAAAGAATAGATACAAATAAGAGAAATTAAAAGCAGCAATAAAATAAAAAGAAGCTATTTTAGGAACTCATGCTAAGGATGCATTCCCCCAAATTTTACATTTATGTCATAGAATTACATATGTCATTGAATTCTGCCTTGAATAACGCAAGGACATTAGGGACATATCTTAAATATACATTCCTATATAGCGAATGGGAGGTAGATGGTCAGGAGAGGTAATTTTGGAGCATCAACCACTTTGCGGTACGATAGACCTGGGGAGGTGGACTACAGGGAGCTCCAGCTGGCTAGTAGCAACATTGAGGAGGCATAAGTAGGGGTGGGAGAGAGTCTCGGGGGGTAAGAGAGAGAAGGTACAGATGGCAGAAGAAATCTGATTTTTAAAAATTCTGTTTTGTCAACAAAAGGAAAAACAAGCATTGAAGAAATTAGATAATGTGCGAAAGGATCATGAAAACAGATTAGAAGCTCTTCAGCAGGCACAGGTATCATGTTTAGCTTTCTTTCAGATACTTTTTAAAAAATGCGAACCTTAACTGACATTGAAACAAATGTTTTTTTGGCTTATTTCTTAAGGAAATAGACAAACTTAAAGGAGAACTTATAGAAATGAACTTACAAATAGTTGACAGAGCCATTCAGGTTGTTCGAAGTGCTTTAGCCAACCAGATAGATTGGACGGAAATCGGGTTAATTGTGAAAGAAGCCCAGGCTCAAGGAGACCCTGTTGCAAATGCAATCAAAGAATTAAAACTACAAACAAACCATGTAACAATGCTGCTAAGGTAAGTTT
Organism: Bos javanicus; assembly: GCF_032452875.1. Lineage (NCBI taxonomy): Eukaryota > Metazoa > Chordata > Mammalia > Artiodactyla > Bovidae > Bos > Bos javanicus. The sequence goes on along the minus strand of NC_083877.1, from coordinate 42,345,479 downwards.
GATTCTTAGTTAAGCAGTTAATGTTTATTTTGCTATTTAATTTTTCACTGTATTCATTAAAAATTTATTTGAAAAATTTTCTTTGAAAATACTGGGAAACATTAATTTACATTAAAATAATGCAACTTTTTAAGTACTGTAGACCATTTATAATTTCATTGAGAAAAAAACTGAAAATAAGACAGTGATGTCATTGACGTTAGTGAAATACTATTGAATATTTTTAATAGAAATCCATACTTGTTATCAGAGGAGGAAGATGACGATGTTGATGGTGACATCAGTACTGAGAAAAATGAACCTGAACCACCAAAAGGAAAAAAAAAAAAGCAAAAGAATAAGCAACTGCAGAAGCCTCAGAAAAACAGGCCATTGCTTGTTGATGTTGATCTCAGCTTGTCAGCATATGCCAATGCCAAAAAGTAAGTCACAAATTTAAGTATGAATTAAATTTATTTTTTGGCTGTGTTGTAAGGCATGCGAAACTTCAGTTCCCTGACCATCAGGGATCAAACCTGTGTCCCCTGCAGTGAAAACATGGATTCCTAACCACTGGACTGCCAGGGAATTCCCATAAGTATAAGTTTTAGGTACAATATTATCTGCAGTAAATCTGTTAGGATATTAAGGATAAGTATTATTTTGACTATATATACTTTGGGGAAAAATACTTTTCAGAAAACATTTTAAAAACTTGTGCATTATTTAACTTTTTCATATACAACATACAAAACAAAGTTAACATAATGTGCAAAACTTGTTCTTAATTGTTTGAGAGTCTGTAAAATTATGAATAATGTAAATGGAAAACTCAAGTGTAAAGATTTTATTTAAAATTAAGAGATCTATTTTTCTAGGTATTATGATCACAAGAGATATGCTGCTAAGAAAACGCAGAAGACTGTTGAAGCTGCTGAGAAGGTACTTAATATGTCTTAGGGTAAACGTTCATTGTTTTTCTCTGCCTTATTAATTTAATGGACTTAATTATTTCTTGGCAATCTCAAAGATGACAGGATGATCTCTGTCAAATCCCTTATGACTATACAGTGGAAGTGAGAAATAGATTTAAGGGACTAGATCTGATAGACAGAGTGCCTGATGAACTATGGATGGAGGTTTGTGACATTGTACAGGAGATAGGGAGCAAGACCATCCCCAAGAAAAAGAAATGCAAAAAAGGAAAATGGCTGTCTGAGGAGGACTTACAAATAACTGTAAAAAGAAGAGAGGCAAAAGATACACCCATCTGAATGCAGAGTTCCAAAGAATAGCAAGGAGAGAGAAAAAAGCCTGCCTCAGCGATCAATGCAAAGAAATAGAGGAAAACAATAGAATGGGAAAGACTAGAGATCTCTTCAAGAAAATTAAGAGATACCAAGGGAACATTTCATGCAAAGATGGGCTCAATAAAGGACAGAAATGGTATGGACCTAACAGAAGCAGAAGATATTAAGAAGAGGTGGCAAGAATACACAGAACTATACAAAAAGATCTTCAGGACCCAGATAATCACGAAGGTGTGATCACTCACACTCACGAAGAGCTGGACATCCTGGAATGTGAAGTCAGGTGGGCCTTAGGAAGCATCACTATGAACAAAGCTAGGGGAGGTGATGGAATTCCAGTTGAGCTATGTCAAATCCTAACAGATGATGCTGTGAAAGTACTGCACTCAATGTGTCAGCAAATCTGGAAAACTCAGCAGTGGCCACAGGACTGGAAAAAGTCAGTTTTCGTTCCAATCCCAATGCCAAAGAATGCTCAAACTACTGCACAATTGCACTCATCTCACATGCTAGTAAAGTAATGCTTAAAATTCTCCAAGCCAGGCTTTAACAGTACGTGAACCGTGAACTTCCAGATGTTCAAGCTGGTTTTAGAAAAGGCAGAGGAACCAGAGATCAAATTGCCAACATCTGCTGGATCATTGAAAAAGCAAGAGAGTTCCAGAAAAACATCTATTTCTGCTTTATTGACTATGCCAAAGCTTTTGACTGTGTGGATCACAACAAACTGTGGAAAATTCTGAAAGAGATGGGAATACCAGACCACCTGACCTGCCTCTTGAGAAACCTGTATGCAGGTCAGGAAGCAACAGTTAGAACTGGACATGGAACAACAGAGTGGTTCCAAATAGGAAAAGGAGTACGTCAAGGCTGTATATTGTCACCCTGCTTATTTAACTTATCTACAAAATACATCATGAGAAACGCTGGGTGGAAGAAGCACAAGCTGGAATCAAGATTGCCGGGAGAAATATCAATAACCTCAGATACGCAGATGATAGACACCACCCTTATGGCAGAAAGTGAAGAACTAAAGAGCCTCTTGAAGAATGTGAAAGAGAGTGAAAAAGTTGGCTTAAAGCTCAACATTCAGAAAAACTAAGATCATGGCATCCAGTCCCATCACTTCATGGGAAATAGGTGGGGAAACAGTGGAAACAGTGGCTGACTTTATTTTTCTGGGCTCCAAAATCACTGCAGATGGAGATTGCAGCCATGAAATTAAAAGATGCTTGCTCCTTGGAACGAAAGTTATGGCCAACCTAGACAGCATATTAAAAAGCAGAGACATGACTTTGCCAACAAAGGTCCGTCTAGTCAAGGCTATGGTTTTTCCTGTGGTCATGTATGGATGTGAGAGTTGGACTTTGAAGAAAGCTGAGTGCTGAAGAATTGATGCTTTTGAACTGTGGTGCTGGAGAAGACTCTTGAGAGTCCCTTGGACTGCAAGGAGATCCAACCAGTCCATTCTGAAGGAGATCAGCCCTGGGATTTCTTTGGAAGGAATGATGCTGAAGCTGAAACTCCAGTACTTTGGCCACCTCATGTGAAGAGTTGACTCCTTGGAAAAGACTCTGATGCTGGGAGGGATTGGGGGCAGGAGGAGAAGGGGACGACAGAGGATGAGATGGCTGGATGGCATCACTGACTCGATGGATGTGAGTCTGAGTGAACTCTGGGAGTTGGTGATGGACAGGGAGACCTGGCCTGCTGTGATTCATGTGATTCATGGGGTCGGGAAGAGTCGGACACGACTGAGCGACTGAACTGAACTGAACTGAAAGCCCTTCTGGCCCATCAGGTCCTACACGATCTACTTCCCTTTGATCACATCACCTATCCTGTTACAACGGGGCTTCCCTGGTGGCTCAGTCAGTGAAGACTCCACATGCAGTGCTCGAGACTGGAGTTTGATCCCTGGTTGGAAAGATCCCCTGGAGAAAGAAATGGCAACACACTTCAGTATTCTCACCTGTAGAATCGCACAGACAAAAGAGCCTCGTGGACTGTAGTCCATGGGGTCACAAGAGTTGGACATGATTTGGTAACTACAGCACACAGTTACATACTCTTTCCAACTACAGTGGGATCTTAAGCTGTTCCTACAACAGTGGCCCATACTACTTTCTCAGGGCCTTTGCATTTGCTACTCTTTGTGCCAAGAACGTTCTTCCCTCAGATTTTTCGTGGTTGGATCCCCCTCTTCATTCATATGTCTGCTTAAATAAGCCTTTATCAGAAAGGCCTTTTTGGACCACTCTCAGTAAAAATACAACTGCCCTCAATTTCTCTTTGCTCTTTGTTTTTCTTGTTTAAAAACATACACCCCAACATATGATTATCTGTCTTCTCTCTAGAATATGGATTGCATGAACATGGAATCTTTATCTGTTTTACTCATTGCTGTGTCCCAGTCCTTAGAATATTGCCTGGAACCTAGTCACACTAAAATCTGTTAAACGAATGGCCTTCATGACTTAGTTCTATCTTCCTCTCCAAGCTCATTTTTTGACACTTTACCCTGTGATTATACTTGCTGATCAAGCTGCCCTTTTCCTTATCTTTTTATTCTTTGCGTTGGTAATTCCATTAATCCTTCAGGCTTTAGCCTAAGTGCCATTTCCTCAGAAATACCTTTGACCATAATCAATTATAAATCTAGATTCCCTTGTTATACTCTTGTAGCATCCTTGTAGCATTTACCATGTTTATTTGAATAATTACGTATTTATATATCTCTTCTCCTAGACACCAGTGACTTATTAATTGTTGTGTCTCTGACATCTAGCCCCAAACCTCCTGTATGGTTGCACTGATTATCTGGCAAACAAATGAACTGTTTGACCCCCCCCCCCTTTTTTTTGTTGGTCTTGAGCAGATATTTGTTTAAAATCATTTTAATAGTTTTTTTCATTACTTTCATGTGCATGTTGTGTGTATTAATATATAGATTGTGTCATTTTGTGACATTTAAACTATTTCTTGCCCTATCATTTACTTGGTATTATTTAAATAAAATTTTCAGCAAATTACTTAAAAACTCTTTTCTTATAAATAGGCATTCAAATCAGCAGAAAAGAAAACAAAGCAAACCTTAAAAGAAGTCCAAACAGTTACCTCGATTCAAAAAGCAAGAAAAGTATATTGGTAAGTGTTTGTTTTTAAAATATATTTTGTTTTTATCAAACTTCTACATGCACATTGTTTAGAAAATCAAGCAGTTCTACAAAGCTTGTTAAAAACCACTAACCCCGCAAACTTTTGTAGCTAGCCGTCTGAGTTGTGGCATGTGGGCTCCCGAGAGGGCAGGCTCTAATAGTGTGGCATATGGCCTCTCGAGTTGTCGCCCGTGGACTTAGTTGCTCTGTGGCATGTGGGATCTTAGTTCCCTGACCAGGGATTAAACCATGTCACCTACATTGCAAGGTGGATTCTTTACCGCTGGACCACCAGGGATGTCTCTGCCTGCTCCTATTGCCTCCTCTCCCAAGGAAACTTTTAGTTCTCTTAGCTGATTCTTTTGCTATGTACTTCCATTTCTCTTAGTAATATATTGCTGCCTAATTTTTCTGCTTTACACTCTATTAATAACTTCCCATTACGGAAAGATGATTTTATTCTTTTCATTTGTGTTCCATTACATACACACACATCACCTAGCTTCTCAATATAGTTACAGCATAATTTTGTCAAGATTGATATTTTGCATTAAGAGTATTATGGGTATTTAAATTGTAGTCACAGGTGGAGCATACAGTATTCTGCTTTCTTTTCCTTTCCTGCTCAGCATTTTATCTTCCCTGAAGTTAATAATTGTCTTGTTTCATTTACTTTCTTTTTCTTTTGTTCTTATTAGTAATCATGTTCAAATTCTCTTCCAAGTATGTTCAAACAATTGGAATCTTATCAGTATCATCTCCTTGCAGAAGTCTTCACTGGAGCTTTTTGATCTACTTTGTTCTAGATGGTTTCTCTAAGCATTTAAAATTCTCCTTTTATTATTATTCTGCAAGTTCTCTTTAACCTCTCTCTCCTGAATCTCAAACTTCCATTTTCTTTTTTGATGGACTGTGTGGTCTGGAAACTTCATGAAAACGGGTATGTAAGAGGTAAAGTTTTGAGGTCTCTAATGTATTATAAAATTATTTTACTCTTAACAGTTTGGACGGGTAAAATTCTGATTTGAAAATGTTTTCCTCAGAGTTTTGAAAAGGCATTTTCCATTGTATTAACTTCCAGATTTGATCTTGAAGTTTGATGTCATTTGACAGTTGAATTTTAATAGGAAACTTGTTTTTGCCTTTCTGTAAGCTTCTGGATCTTTTTTTTTTCCCTCTTAATTTTCCACAATTTCACAAGAATATAGGTTGGTAAGGATGTTTTTATCCTTATGATGGATAATTTGTGAGCCTTTTTTGTTTGGAAACTGAGAAATTTTCTTGAACTGTTTCTTAGAAAATCGCCTGCCCTCTGTTTGTTTTTTGTTTTGTGTTCTTTTTCTTTCTAAAAGTCTTATTTTGTACATATGGGACCCCCTCACCAGTTCTCCAGTTTCACGGCATTTTTTTTTCCATCTCTCTCTTTTTGTTCTGTATTCTGAGATTTTTTTTAACTTTATCTTCAATCCTTCCATTGAATTTTTGATCTTCTATTTCTTCCTATCATGTTTAAATTTTGAGCTATTTTGGTTATTTCAATGTTACTTAAAAAACTTACTGTTTTTTTAACAGTATATTTCTTTATAACTGAGAATAGTTTTGCTATATTACATTTTATTTAGTACTCTTTTCTTAATAGGTCTGTCTTCTCCAAGTTTCTTTTTTCTATTTTTTGGTTTTGTCTCCAGTGTTCATTTGTGTTAATGTCTGGTGATCCTTGACTGTCTGCTCATGTTTTCTAGTAGAACTGTAAAATGCTGATTGGAAGTTCTTTGTGGTTTGTTGGACTTGTAAAATAATATGTGTGGTCTGTTTTCTGTGCAACTCTTAATTTCTTTTTGCCTCTTCAGCTGGTCTCATTTCCTAGAAAAGCTTCTTTTGCTTATGCTTGTAAAGTGAAGACTTGGCTGTCTCTGTTTTAGGAGCCCCATGGAAATAATAAGCCAAAGAGTCTTAGTATTCAGTATTTCATACATTTACTTAATTGCCCTATTTTTACATATTAATGTATGTAATCTGTGATTTATTTCCCCTAGTCCAGTGATCCTCTTTGTACCCTTTTTATAGATTTAATTTCTGGCATTTCTGTTAGGGGTAGTTACCACCATGTTCAAAGCTGGAAAGATCTAGGGAAGTTGTTACTTCTTAATCAGATTTTTAGCCAGCCTTTCTGTTTTAAACTTCATCTTAGCCTATTTCTAGCAGTACCTTGTGCTTTTTATGGGTCACACAAGTGTAAGTTGATTTGTTTCTTGACTTTTTGCACCATCATCTTAGGATTCAACTTCTTGAGTTAGCTCACTTGTCCATTTATTTTCCGCCTTTCAAAATTTTTTTGCTTTTTTCTTTTCTCTCTAACATCTCTTGAATATCATTGACCTGTAATTTTCATTTCTCATAATGCTTTTGTTAGCTATTGATGCAAGATTATATTATCTCATAAAACAACTGAGAAGTGTTCCTTTGTCAGCTGTCCTTGATGGAAGTCATCTGAGATTTTCTTTATGGGAAAGTTTTTCATTACAGATTCAAATTCTTTAGTAAATAATAGGACCACTCTGATTTTCTAGTTTTGGTTAGCAGTGCTTTTCTAAGATGTTGTCTATTTTGTCCAAAGTTTGAAATTTATTCGCAAAAAGTTTATAATATCCAACTTAACTTTCTTTTCTTTTTTTTGGCTGTACCATGTGGCATGTGGGATCTTAGTTCTCTGGCCAGGGATCAAACCTGTGCCCCCTCTAGTGGCAGCGTGGAGTTTTAACCACTAGTTCATCAGGGGAGTCCTTCCACTTAACATCCCTAGAATCTTTAATTACTTCTCTGTTTTCATTCAAGAATTATTTGTGTCTTCTCTTTTTCTTAATTAATCTGACCAGAGGATTTTCAGTAGTATTAGGATCCTCAAAAAACTAGTTTTTAACTATTGATCTCCATATTGTGTATGTGCTATTTTAATAATTATTTTCATCTTTGTGCTTTTCTTTGGGTTTTTTTTTTTGCATTTCCCTTTCTGATTTCTGGAAACAGAAGCTTAGTTCATTGATTTTTTTCCCCCCCTCCCTCAGCTTCTTTTCTAATAAATTTAAGCAATAAATTTATATCAGCATGGCTTTATCTGCATCTAAAGCATTTTGTTGTTTAATATTTTCATTATCTTTCATGTCAAGATATATTCTCATTTCCAGTGTGATTTCTCCACCCGTGCATTATTTAGAAGTATATGTCTTACTTTCTGAACATATTGAGAGGGGGATTGGTTATATTTTTGTTACTGATTTTTAGCTTAATTTGTATAATAGAGATGATATTCTATATCTCAGATATTTGATGTTCATTGAAACTTTCTTTCTGATCCAGTCTATTTATAGACAGCTTTATTTATAAATGTTTCATGTATAATTGAAAAGAATGTCTTTTTTATTGAGTACATTTCTTTAAATATCAAGTCAGGTTTATTAATCATGTTCAAATTTTTGGCACCTTTGATTCTTTTTAATGATTGTTTTTCTAATTACTGAGAGAGATGTGTTGAATATCATACAATTATGGATTGTCGCTCCTTTTGCATTTTTGTTTCACATATGTTAAGGCTAAATAGTTAGGTGCTACCAATATAGAACTGTTTTTATCTTTTCAGTGAATTGAGCCTTTTATTAATTTTAATGAAATGTCCTTTTAACTTACATCTATTTTATATGCGAGATGTTCAGACTGTTTCAACTGGTTGTGGTTAGTGTTTGCATGGTATTATCTTTTGCCATCATTGTATTTCAACATTTTTATATCCTTATGTTTTAAAGGATATATATATATCGTTTTTTCCCCAGTCTGACAGTCTTTGCATTTTACCTGGAAAAATGACTGTGTGTGTGTTAGTCACTCAGTCGTGTCCAACTCTTTGTGACCACATGGACTGTAGCCCACCAGGCTCTTCTGTCCATGAATTCTACAGGCAAGAATACTGGAGTGGATTGCCATTCCTTTCTCCAGGGGACCTTCCCAACCTGGGGCTCGAACCCAGGTCTTTCTCATTGAAGGCAGATTCTCGACCATCTGAGCCACCAGGGAAGCTCCAAGAGAATTGACTATGTTTATATTTAATACAGTTTCTGATATATTTTGGTTTAAATCTACTGTCTTACTGTTTGCTTTCTATGTGTCCCATTCTATGTTCTTTTTTGTCTTCCTTGTTGCTTTCTTTTGATTAGTTGACTTTTTTTTTGGCCTGTTAGTTATGCATTCCTTTGTTAGGATGATTACAAAATACATCCTTAATTTACCTTTCTCATTCTTTTTGTCCTTATTGGGTATATGTCCTTTTACAAACCTTTTTATCATCAATAGGGAAGTGGTTAAATCCATAGTACATCCATTCAGCAATGAGGAAAATATATTTTTAAGTAAAAAGAGAAAAAAAGATGCAGAACAGTGTGTTGTGTCTAAAAAAAGAAAAGGATATAGTCTTAAATTTTGAACCATGTATATGTATTACTTAATAAAAAATCATTTTAGAAAATAAGAGTAGAATCCTTCTGCTGTTATATTTGATATAAGAGAGTTTCGTTTAATGCCTGTGCTCAACCTGTCGTCTTTTTTTTTAATATTTATTTATTTGGCTATGCCAAGTCCCTTAGTTGCAGCATAAGGGGTCTAGTTCCTTGACCAGGGATCAAACCCAGTCCCCCTGCATTGGGAGTACAGAGTTTTAGCCACTGGACCACCAGGGAAGTCTCCAATCTATCATATTTAGCTAGAAATTTTAAAATTGTAGGTTAAATCATAATAAGATTATCTTACTAGTCATATGTAGCATAGAAATATTTATGTTCATCTAATTTTCTAAATATCATACAAATATACACTCTTCACTTTAAAACAAACAAACAAACCTTGTTTTGTATTGGGGTATGTAGCCGGTTGACAGTATTGTGGGAGTTTCAGGTGAATAGCGAAAGGGCTCAGCCATACATATGCATGTATCCGTTCTCCCCCAATCCCGCCTCCCATCCAGGCTGGCATGTAACATTGAGCTGAGTTCCATGTGCTACACAGTAGGTCTTTGTTGGTTATCCATTTTAAATATAACAGTTATACTCTTTTTATCAGTGGTAGTATGTATTAACCATGAAAACCCAAGTTAATTTGCTTCTTCAGAAAAGTAATTTTATACTTCTGATGACAATTTTTGCTTTTACGTATTTTAAGTGTGAAGAATGTCATATATGTAAACATTAAGTTGATTAATTGAGGACAAAGAATGTCATATATGTAAACATTGAGTTGATTGAGGACAGAATGGGAAAACAATTTTTCTTTCTTACCTGCAGTCCCAAAGAATATCCAGTGCCCCACTGAAAGAGAGCTAAACCTAGGGACCAGGTGACATTTTATGTTTTTTGTAATTCGTTATAACAACTTCAATCTAAGACTGTCTATATGGGAAGGAGATAAAGAGAGAACATTTTTTAAACATAATATTAAATTGCTTTCTACTAAGACTGTCTTAAGAATATCCTAAGGCAATTTATTACAAGTTTTCAGTAAAATTCAGCTTGATATCTTAAAAGAAATTAAGCTATCAAGTTGTCTTAACCTACACGTAGGAGAGCCTTCTGGTTCATTTTGTTGATTAAAAGGATCTGAATTCAGGCAACTATGAAGGGGAAAAAATGTTAACTTTTTTCTTTAAAATTTGGTAGGTTTGAGAAATTCCTCTGGTTCATTAGCTCAGAGAACTATCTGATTATTGGTGGACGAGATCAGCAACAGAATGAAATAATTGTGAAAAGATACTTGACACCAGGTAAGTAAGATTAAAATTCTAAAGAATTTTCTCTTAAGTAATTGGATTGGTTATCTCAATAGTAGGTGTACATTTTCATCTTGTACTCCTTTGTTTGACAGATTTAATTGGTAGAGTTTCATGTTTTATGGTTGAATATGTGCTTTGATACTTAATTCTCATTTTAAGTGAATATTCCTAAAGGATTAATGCTGAGCTAATCTGTAGTATTAGATTTCTGATTTTCTGCTACATTAAAAAAATAGCTTTTAATTCTCCAAAGTGGCTGGACATCAAATTTTTTAAAGCTTAATTTTTAAATCCTGAAGTTTGTAAACATTTTACGCATTTAGAAACAGGGCTTCACCCCTGTGTTGTAAGGCCTCTCATTTGTTTTTGTTTGCTGATAACCATCACTTCACTGTGGCTGAACCCTCAGTATGGGTATCAGAAATCAATAATCAATATCAGAGCTAATCTTATGTCCTTTGAGGATCCAGAGGCAGGAAAGCAAACAGAGTTCAGGTTACATGGTGCCCAGGACTTGCTCTCTGTCTTCTCTAACTTTTTTCAGTGTGAGCTGAGCCTTTCATGGAACTGTATGGGCTTTGCTCTTCTTTGAGTTTCAAATCTCAGATGAACTATCCATGGCAAACAGTGGCTGCTCATTTTTTCTGTTAGAAACCAGGCACTTTACTTTTCCCTAGTTGACCATCATCTATGCATTCATCTATTTCCTCATTTATTCATTTGTCATCACACATTTCAGAATAAAACCAGAAGTCCTTATTGTGGCTTACAAGGTTCCTGGCTTCTTCTCTAGTCTCATTTCTTACTTATCTTCAGTCTGGCTTCATGATTGTTTGTCACATTTGTCAACCATCTGTGGTCCTCAGGACCTTTGTTTGCATTTGCTAGGATGACTCATTCATCACCAGGTGTCTCTCACCAATCAGCAGGCTAGCCTGGGCTCGCTTATATGGTAACTCAGCAAATTTCTGAGAGGAAAAAGAGGAAGCATACAAGGCCTGTCTAGGCCTAGACTGGGAACTGGCATTTGGTCATGTCTGCCACATTCTCTTCGTCAAGGGGTAGACCCATATTTGAGTGACAGGGAAGTGGACTCCACCTCTTGATGCAGCTTCAGGCTCATAGAGCAGAGAGGTGTGGATAGAGAGAGAGAGAAGAACTATGACTTTTATCTGCCTTATTAGCATGGCTTTCCTCTGAGGAGGCCTATGAGAAATCCTCCCACGGTGGGAGACGGTCTTTTCTTTATTTACTTTCTTATACTTTTTAGGTTTTGAACCCTTTAAACAATAAATAAACAATTTCAACTTAAACAGAAATAAGACTTACAGTAGTATTTATTTGCTTTAAAGGGGACATTTATGTCCATGCTGACCTTCATGGAGCAACTAGCTGTGTAATTAAGAATCCAACAGGTAATGTAATTCATTCTGTTACTCAGAACTTTAATTCTTTTGTTTAAACTACTTTTAATGTAAGAGAAAAAACACTAAGAGATAATGGACACTTTATAATGATGTTTCAGTCCATCAATAAGATATAGAGTAGAAATAAAACAGAAAGACTGTAGAGAAAATCAATAAAACCAAAGTTCTTTGAAAGGATCAATAAAATTGATAAACCTTTAACTATACTAAAAAAATAAGATTCAAATTCCTAAAATCTATAGGACTTTTAAAGAAGACTGAACATCAATCCTTCATAAACTCTTCCAAAAGACAGAAGAGGCAGGAACTTTCTAACTCATTCTATGGGACTAGTATTACCCTAATAAAACCAGACAAAGACATCACAGCGAAGGAAACCACTGACCAATATCATTTATGAATAGAGACACAAAAATCCTCAACAGACTATTAGGAAATTGAATCTAGCAGTATATTATAAGGATTATACATATGATAAAGTGGGATTTATTCCCAGGAATGCAAGGTTAATTTAACATATGAAAATTAATCAGTGTAATACAGTACATTAGTAGAATAGAGGACAAAAACCACATGATGATCTCAACTAATGCAAAAAAGCCTTAAAGCCTTTGGTGGTAATCTAGTACTCATTTGTGATAAAAATACTCAACAAACTAAGAATAGATGGACATGTCCTCAAGTTGGTAAATAACATCTATAAAAAATCCACAGCTAAAAATCATGCTTAATTGGGAAAGACTGAGAGCTTTTCCCCCAAGATCAGGAGTAAGATGAGCACATCTGTTCTTGCCACGCTTCTACTCAACATCGTATGGAGGCTCTGAGTAGGCCATTAGGCAGTGAAAAGTTTAAAATATTCAAATTGGTAAGGAATAGATAAAAGTGTCTGTTTGCAAATGGCATAATCTTATATATTTAAAACCTTAAGGAATCCACCAAAAGTTATTAGTTAACAAGTTCAGCAGTATCTAGGATATAAGGTCAATATATAAAATGTCAGTTATGTTTTTATATACTAGTAATGAGCAATATTAAGAGGAAATTAATAAAACATCCACTTACAATAGCATTGAAGAAGAATAAAATATTTAGTAACAAACTTACCAAAAAGTAAGACATATACACCTAACTACAAAACATCATTGAAAGAAATTAAAGAAGATCTAAATAAATGGGAAGATTTCCAATGTTTATAAATTGGAAGTCTTAATATTGTTCTGATGGCAGTATTTCCCACACTAATCAACAAATGTGGTGCCGTCTCTCTCACCACTGCCTGTTTGTGCAGAGATAGACGAAATTCATCCTAAAATTCATGTGGAAATGCAGAGAAACCAGATTAGCCAAATCATTCTTGAAAATGGAGAACAAAATTGGAGTCCTCACAATTCCTCAAAACCTCCTACAAAACAGCTATCAGTGTGGTATCAAGACAGTGTGGTATTGGTGTGAGAATGAACTGATAGATTAATAAAGAGAATGGAGATTCCTTGTTTATAGTCAGTTGATTTTTAGCAAGGGTGCCAAGGCCATTCAGTAAGGATAGAATAATCTTTTCAGCAAATAGGGCTGGGGCAATGTGCCAAAGAATGAAGTTAGAAATAGGAACTTCCTACCACTTATAAAAATGAACTCAAATACATCATAGACCTAAATTTAAGAGCTAAAACTCTAAGACTGTTAGAAGAAAATGAGGTGTAAAGCTTCATAATATTGGCTCTGTAAGTCATTGGCTTTGGTGTCATTTTAGATATGACACCAAAAGCATAAGCACCCAAAGAAAAAAACGTAAATTAGAGTTATGCAAAACCAAACTTTAATTCAAAGGACTGTATCAAGAAAATTAAAAGACACTCCACAGAAATGGGAGAAAATATTTGCAAATCATTTATCTGATAAAGGACCAATATCCAAAAAACTCTAGAACTGTTTTGACTCAACAGTAGAAAGGCAATTTTGAAATGAACAGTTTTTAAAATGTCAAATAGATGTTTCTCTAAAGATATACAAGTAGCCCACAAGCACATGATAAGATGCTCAGCATCATTCATCCATTAAGGAAATGAAAATCAAAACCACGGTGAAATGCCACTTAACACCCACAAGAATAGTTGAAAAACACAGTGGAAATTCCTAGCGGTCCAGTTATTAGAACTCCAAGCTGTCGTGCTGAGGGCTTGGGTTCAGTCACTGGTTAGGGAAGAAAATTCCACAAGCCACATAGGGTGGGGAAAAATCCAAATAAAAAAGCCAAAAACAGTAATGAGTTGGTGAGGTTGTGGAGAGACTGGACTCTTTATACACTGCTGGTGGGAATGGACAATGATCTAGCTGCAATAGGAAATAGTTTGATAGTTTCTGAAAAAGTTAAACATAGAATTTACTATGTGACCCACTCCTAGATATATACCCAAGATAATTAAAAATGTGTCCAAACTTGTTTGTAAATATTTATGATAGCCAAGAAATGGAAATACCCTGTATCTCTGTTGTTATTGTTGTTTAGTCACTAAGTTGTGTCCCATTCATTGTGACCCCATAGCCCACCAGGCTCCTCTGTCCATGGGACTTCCCAAGCAAGAATATTGGAGTGGGTTGCCATTTCCTTCTTCAGGAGATTTTCCCAATACAGGGATCAAACCTGAGTCTCCTGCATTGGCAAGTGGATTCTTGACCACTGAGCAACCAGGGAATCCCCAACCTGTATCTCTGTCAATTGATTAATAGATACAATGTGGTATATCCATAAAATACAATATTTGTCTTGAAATGAAGTATTGACAAATGCTCTAACATGAACGAATCTTGAAAACAAGTGAAAGAAGCCAGGTATATATGATTCCATTTATATGAAATTCCAAAATAGGAAAATCCATAGAGACAGAAAGTAGATTAGTGATTGCCAGTGGCTGGTAAAAATGAAAAGTGACTGTTAATAGATACAGAATTTCTTTTGCAGATGATGAAAATGTTCTGAAATTAATGGTAATGATTGTATAGCTTTATGAATATATCAAAACTCAGAATTGTATACTTTAAAAGTGAATTTTATAGTATGTGAATTATATCCCAGTTTTAAAATATTTGAATTCTTAGGGATCTGTTAATATGCTCTTGATTTTTACTTTTTAGGCAATATAGTAATTCTGGCAGTCTTTAACCTTTAAATAGGTTTTTCTAAATTATCCTTTCTAGAATGAGGTTAGAATTACTGATAAAAGTGAAAGGATATTTTCTGAACTTATTTACTTAGACCATTTAAAAACCTGCTGTATAAATACATTTTTTAAATAAAAATAGTAGCTTCATACACTACTGAAGTTAAAGTGTGATATTGTTATTTAAAATACAAGAGAAATTAACCTGTCATCCTGTATATGGTTTTCATGGCTTGCTCTAGAGAGTCCATACTTCGGTACTGATACATTGTAGTATCGTTATTACAGGAGAACCGATTCCCCCTCGGACCTTGACTGAAGCTGGCACAATGGCTCTTTGCTACAGTGCTGCTTGGGACGCTCGAGTTATCACTAGTGCTTGGTGGGTGTACCATCATCAGGTAATAAGGGCTGTGGTCCTGTTTCTTAATTTAGTGAGAAGGGTAACTGTTCCAAATTTTGAGGGTATGGAATTGAACAAGGCAGACAAAGTACCTTGTGATAGAGTTGACATTTTGATATTGAAGAAAAATATATAGTGGCAGGTAACAAAGTGTTTTTAAAGCATAGTAAGGGGATAGAGAGTGATACAGGGTACCATTTTGAATATAGTGTCAGGGAAAGCCTTTCTGGAAGGGTAAGATTTGAGGAGAGACTTAGAGTGATCCATGCAGTTATATGGGATAGACTGTTCCAGTTATGACTGGCACACTGACCTAAAAGGTCTTTCACCTGTTCACCTTTGTTGAAATTTTCTGAATTCTCTTTGGCTTTTCCTGTAAAGTGGATTATCAGTGGTGGTGGTGGTGGTTTTTTTTTTTTTATTATATCCTTGGTTTTAGTAATTGCCATTTTTTTGTGGTTAATGCTATTTTCTCGATGGTACTTCATTCCATATATGATTTCACATTGCTTTTCAAAGTCTTAAAGTTATACAGCAAGATTAAAAAAGTTCAATACCATTATCCTCCCTTAGATTTAGTTTCATTTTATATTTGTTTATATTTGTTTTCTGCTGTGCTGTAATACTGTGTTCTTAGGAAATTAATATCACTTCTGGGGTTATTTTTTATGCCTTGTTGCAGTGTAATAAAAATGGTTTTGATTATTTTATGAATAGGTTTTTTTAGTGTGCTTTTAATCCCTTGCATACCTATTACTAGTAAAGATACTCTCAGATTTGGGTGTTTCACAGATGTGTAAAATTTTTTTAAACTGTGGAATTATATTGCTCACTTCCTATTTTGCCAAGTTAGAATATATTTTTAAAAATAAGCTATTACCCTTATTTACTAAAATGAAAGGTTATTTCATTAACAACTCCGCCCCCCCCAAATAAATAAGATGAAAGATTGTTTCTTCCTCCCCCACCCAGGCCAGGAAAAATATCTCAGGAAAGGATTTAATGTGATAAATAGAGTTAATATAGTTTTATATACCTTTATGTTAAGCTTTTTAAACTATCCTTATTTTTCTTGTTTTATCTCACATGAGAGGCAAATGTGGGTCAGTTGTGGCTCTGGTCCACGGCATTTGAAAATGATTGATGTAGTATATCCTTTGTTATTTCTTCTGTTAGTGACAAAGTTACACCTATCTTTGAAGAGATATTTGTCCTTTCAGTGTTAAGAATTTTTGCTAAATTATAAACTTTTCAGGACATACTGCTGTTTACTTTAATATGGCTTTACTTTCTCAGGTGAAAATCTTAGAAATGTGTTTAAGACAAGAGTATAATGTATCATTATGTTTCTCAGGTATCTAAAACAGCACCAACTGGGGAATATTTGACCACAGGAAGCTTCATGATAAGAGGTAATGACTTGTCAGTGGATTGTGGAGACAGGTTTGAAGACCATCTGCTAACATTCTCAGAACAGAAACTATATTCTGATTTCATATATGAAGTATGTTATTAAATAAGGAAGATTTTACTATGGTTTGGCAAATTTAGCATTTGACATGCTCATGCCATATATATTTTTTATTAATGACAGTGTTCTTTCACATAGTTTACGTTTATAAGGGTAAGAAAGTAAATAGCATGACCTTTTTTCTAAAAATAGATTATTCAAGATCTGACTAACCCAGAAGATGAGAGCAAGCATTCATAATTTTTCTTTCTTAATTCTAATTCCTATACATAATGCCAAAGTCTGTTAATGGAAAATGTTGCTTGATGACAGCAAAAAAAAAAAAAAAGAACAGATTTGACTACTGTGTCAGATATCTTATAATCATAAAATGCAGAAAATGGAATTTTAAAAATGTACATTATCTTTGCAGGAAAAAAGAATTTCCTTCCTCCTTCACATCTAATGATGGGGTTTAGCTTCCTCTTTAAGGTATTCTTCAGCTGCTTCTTTTTTTTTTTTTCCCCCCCTGATTTTCACTAGTCTTACCTAAAGTTCCACCAATGAAAAGAACTGTTTCTGTAGGTAGATGAGTCTTGTGTTTGGAGACATCGGGGTGAACGAAAAGTCAGAGTGCAGGATGAAGACATGGAGACACTGGCAAGTTGTACAAGTGAACTCATATCAGAAGAAATGGAACAGCTAGGTAGTATACAGATTTTAATAAAGCAGCTTATAATGTTTTCCATTGTCTAGTTTTGCTTGTGAATTTTTAGAAGATCGTCTCTTTTGGGATAATTAAAATTTCAAAAATACCCAACTTATCAACTTAATTGAATTTTCATTTTTTGAAATGTTCAGTATACTTATTCCAGTGAATTATAAAGTGTTTAATTGAATCCATAACCAATACTTGAATGTATGTTTATATTGTAAAACTTCAATATTTCATGCATGCATGTATGGTAGGTCTCTTCAGTTGTGTCCAACTCTTTGCAGCCCTGTGAACTGTAGCCTGCCATGATCTCCTATCCATGGGATTCTCCAGGCAGGAATACTGGAGTGGGTTGCTGTGCTCTTCTCCAGAGGATCTTCCCGACCCAGGGTTTGGACCCGGGTCTCTTAGGTCTCCTGCATTGACAGGAGAGTTCTTTACCACTAGTGCTACCTGGGAAACCCAGTATTAATGAGTAATACATAAATGTGTTTATTAGAGATAGACTCAGGTATATATAAATAAGTATTTACTTTTGGATTTAGGATTTAGAAGCAATACAAAGATGAGTTATTATACATGCAGTTTCTTATGAGAATTTACCTTGATTTAATAATATATTTGCTTCAAGTAGAGAGCAGCTATGGTTGCTGGAATAAATAAACCTGCCTACCTAAAGGAACTAGGGAATATATGCCCTCGAAGTTATTTTTACATATTCTGCAGTCATTGCTTCTTAAGAATAAAATCTCATTGTTTCACTTAACAACTACTGTTGTACATGATTCTGTTTTATTGAATTTTCACCATGTTCCTGACATGAATACTTTATTTACATTATTTTTTATTGAATTCTCACAACCATCCTTGGTTGGTGGCATCTCATTTTTATAGGTGAGGTAACTGGAGAAGATGCGGAAAACACGAGTTTGATCCTTGGTTCAGGAAGATCCCCTGGAGGAGGGCATGGCAACCCACTCCAGTATTCTTGTCTGGAGAATCCATGGACAGAGGAGCCTGGTGGGCCTCAGTCCATAGGGTCGCAAAGAATTGGACGTGACTGAAGCAACTGAGCGCACACACACGCACAACTGAACCATATTATTACCACTAGATGGTGTTCCTTTTGCAAAAGTGTGAACACTTTCTGTGTGCCAGTTACATAACTTGTTTTATTTCATTTCAGTTCTCATGCTCAAATTATGATAAAATTGGCAGAATTTCTATAACTGCTTCTATTTTTCTTGTTTCGGAAATAACAAAGACAAGATACAGTTTTCATTGCAGAAATGATTGCAATGTCTAAGAAATTTATTGTGGTATAGGATCTTGGAGATCATTTATTCCAGTCAGTTCCTGATACCAAGTATCCTTTTATCTAAGTCAGAGTAACCTTTGGGGATGATCCAGTATTTTTCTGGTGATGTTTTGGAGAACGAGGGAGTGAATAGAATATTTTTATGAAGTTTTCAAGGAAATCATCTAACTTGGTTGTGATGATAGCATGCTGACTTTCCTTATTGTAATTTAGCAGATGGGGGTGAAAGTAGCAGTGAAGAAGATAAAGACGAATTACATGAAACTCCTGTGGAAGTGGAGCTCGTGACTCAGGTTGACCAAGAGGATGTTACTATTCAGAGTGGTGGCAATGAACTAAATGAACTAATTCAGGAAGAAAGCTCTGAAGATGAAGGAGAATCTGAGGGGGTGGTAAAAGATCAGGAACCTGTTGGTGAAATGAAGGATGAAGGAGAAGAGACATTAAATTATCCTGATACTTCCATCGACTTGTCCCACCTTCAGTCCCAAAGGTAATTTCAAAGCCATAATTTTCAGTCTTATTTTGTAAGCTGGGAGTGATGACCTTATAAAAATAATGCTAAGATTGACTTCAGTGCTTTTACCCTCCATTGTCCTACGATCTTACTGTCTGTTCACCATTTGATAAGGGGGTAGAACTCTCTTAAAATCTCAGGACCCAGGGTAGAAAAATACAGTAAATATGAAAGTTGCCAAACTAGATGAAAATAGAAACAAGTTAATGTTTATAAATTCTAATAATAAAAAGGCAATTACACTTTTTTTTAAAAGGGTGTCTTAGTCTTTAATGTCTCACAGATCACTAGGTAAACACCATAGCTATGAAAAGTTTATTATTTGAGTAGTTAGGAAAGGCTTAGGAGTCAGACCAGTATTGAGTCTTAAAGTGGGTCCTTGGGCAAATGACTGAGTCTAAGCTTCAGTTTCCTTCTTGGTGAAAAGAGAATGGTACCACCCTTCATAGGGTTTTTGTGAAGGTTATATGCATGTAAAGCATCTCACAGTGTCCAATACATGTCAGCTATTTAAGAATATAAAGTGAGACGATGAGCAGTTTTTTTTTAGGATGAGCAATTTGATTATACTTTTTCTAATTTTACCAAATTTGAAAATGTATAGCATTGCCAATAATTAATTAGGAGAGTGATATGGGAATGTTTGGGGACTTTGTAACTGAATGCCTGTAAAGACTTGTAGACTCCTCTTTCTGTTTGTTTCCATAGGTCCCTTCAGAAATTGTCTTCAAAAGAGGAATCTTCTAATATGGTAACATTTTTCTTCAAAGTGTTTTGAAGAACATCATGTCATTCTCAATAAATAAGAATAATTTTCTACTTTTTAATTTTGACTTTTGAAAAATTAACATTAGTGATGTTATTGTTTGTATTTGCTTGTGTTTTTCTTTTAATTTTAATAGAGTGACAGTAAATTGCAGAGCCGAAGGCATTTGTCAGCCAAGGAAAGAAGGTAAATATACTTGTGTTATTTAACTGAAAAGCATCTATTTTTTATAATTGACAGTTCGGTTATGACAGATCACTTGGCTGTTATAAAGATCTCATTAAAATTACCAAGATTTAGCATAAATTTTGTTTTGTTTTTTACATTCAGCTCTAATAGCTCTAATAGGTTTTTCTTTTTAAGGGGCCCAGTCTGCCACTATAATCAGATAGGTCAAGTAACACAAAACAGACCTTTTATTACATAAATGTGTATGGTAATAATTGCAGTATATTAAATAGGCTGATTCTATGATACTATTGACAAAAGTGAAAAGGAATACAGGCATACCACATTTTATTGTGCTTTGCAGATTTTTAATGTTTTTTAACAAATTGAAGGTTTATGGTAATCCTGTATGGAGCAAATCTATTGCCATCATTTTCCAACATCATTTTTTTACTTCATGTCTCTGGATCATATTTTGATAATTCTTGCAATGTTTAAGCTTTTTATTATTAATTGTTCAGGTGATCTGTGATCAGTGAACTTTGTTTCTATTGTAAAGTGATTATGAGGCACTGAAAGCTCAGGTGGTGGTATTTTTTTTTAGCAATAAAGTATTGATTAAGGTATATACAATTGCTTTTTAAAGACATATTGCTTTGCACACTTGATAGACTACAGGGTAGTATAAGCATAAATTTATATGCACTGGGAAACCAAAAAATTCATGACTTGATTTACTGCATATTCACTTTATTGCAATGGTCTGGAACAGAAATTGTAATATTTCTGAGGCATGCCTGTACTGAAATTAGGCAATTTTTATGTAAGAGGAAGACTTGGGGGTTCCCCCCCCCCCTTTTTTTTTCCCTTTAACATAATAGGGCTTAGAAGGCAAACAGAAAAAGATAAAGAGTGAAAGGGATAACAGACAACTACTGGAGGGTGAAAAGACTACAACTGGTAAAGCACTCCAGAAAGAGGCCCTAGATTGGAATGGATAATAAACCCTTTTGTTTGATCATCTTTATAAATTATAGAAAACTGAGTGCTGGTATTTATGAGTATGGTATTATGCTAGATACTATGGTAGTATATACAAAGAGGGAAAATATAAAGTTTGTGCCTTCAAGAAGCTTTTGAGTCCTGGATTCAAGAAATAGCCGTAAGTCTGTAAATAGTGTTATCTGAAAGTGATACAGCATTTCAGGAATAAGAATTTTTTGTGCACTGAAGTGTTTTGGGAAATACCATCAGAAGTTTTTACCTTGAAGATATAGTTGCATCTTAGATAATGCAAGTTAAGGTCAGAAACTTCAAGGAGAATAAGTATGATCAAAGACAGGGAGGTGATAGGTGTTTGGAAGTAATGTTGAGAGTGCTTTGGGGAAATGGGTAAGTAGATTGAGGCGGAAGGAACAAAATGTTCATGTTTGTGAATTGATGATAAAATTGGCAACGTGCAATTGAATCAAAAGTGGAGAACCTAGAATAACAAGGTAAGTGTTCTAGACTTATCCTAAAAGTGATGTGAGGAGGACTTTTGGAAGATTTTGAATGGGAATGTGACATAGGTAAACAATAACGGAAAATTAATGTGAAAGTTCATGTAGAACAGATTATGGGGGAAATATGGAGGAAGTCTGGGTGGTAAGTGATGAGGACTTGGACTAGAGCAGTGGCACTGGTAAGGTGATTGCACAGTAATAGGATTTTCCTTTCCTCTTTATTTTCTAAGATCCATTTATTCCACTGACAGACCCACAAATGTTTTACTGAATATTTAACATCTGCCAAGGACAAAGACTTACAAATCCCTTTGCCTCGCCATCAAGGTGTTGAGGGACTGAATGTGGCTACTGATTCAGGATAAGTCAAGGATGACAGTGTGTTGAGCCTGGATGCCAGGAAGAATCATAAATGCATGAGAGGAAATTTTTTAGCTTTTCTAGTGTGATGACTTGCACTCCTTTTATACTGTAGCCTGGTGATGACAAGTTAAGCAGAAGGCACGATCTCATACACGTTCCCTTCCGTGTGTCATTTTTTTAGGGTATTAAGAATTTGAAATTCTAAGATTAAGATATTTTCCATTTCATTTATATTTAGGGAAATGAAGAAAAAGAAGCTTCCAAATGACTCAGGGGATTTAGAAATGACAGAAGCAAAGGACAAAGAAAAAGAAAATGCTCTACACATTGAAACTCATCAGAACACAAGCAAAAATGTCCCGGTTGTTCAGCCAATGAAGCGAGGACAAAAGGTAATATTTGGCACTATATGATCCACAAGTGAAGTTGTGAGGTTCCTTTTTTAAGGTTTAAGTGAAACAGAAGAATAATCTTGTGTGACTTCTTTTGAAAATTAGTTGAAAAGATAGTGTTAAGGAGCATAGAGATCACTTTCTGTTCTTTTAAGATCATCTATACAGAAACTCTCAAGTTATGTAGAAGAGGAATAGGAGATTGATTTATTTGCCAGAGACACTCAGCTAAAAACTGGCAGTGCTGATCTGATAATTTAACTTAGTCGTTTCTTTTTCAATTATTAATGCAATTTTGGTTACAGTTCTTACATATTTTATAAAGGTAGGGGATGAAGAAAGAGGAGGTAGTGGATATAGACTATACTTTAAAAAATGTAGCTGTGTAGAGATTGTGAACTGATGTATAGGTGTATCTTTAAGAAAATTAAAGTCCTTTGAAAAAAAATTCTTTTAATTTAGTTTTCTTCAGCTATGGAGTTTTTTATTTTTGGTTGTGCTGGAACTTCACTGCTGCTTGGGCTTTTCTCTAGTTGAGGCAAGCAGGGGCTACTCTCTAGTTGCAATGCACAGACTTCTCATTTCAGTGGCTTCTCTTGAAGAGCACAGGCTCTAGGCATGCAAGCTTCACAAGTTGTGGTACATGGACTCAGTTCAATTCCTGGACCAGGGATGAAAAGGGGAAAAAAAAATCAATTCTCCCTGTATTACTATGCAAATTCAACATGAAATCATTCAAAAAAGAATTGAGATTTTTAATTAACATTTGAAAGTTCATTTGAAAGAATACATACCAGAGAATAGTTAAGGGAGTCTTGAAAAAGAAGATGAAGGATGGATCTCCCTACTAGGTAGTAAAACATTTACTGTTAAGACTTTCTAAAACAGAATGGTATTAATGAACAGCCAGTAGAAAAGTGAAGCAGAATAAAATCTAGACACAGAACGATAAATTGTGTTTTAAAGGGTATGAAGCATTCAAAATTAGTGGCTAGTAATGTTTTAAAAAATACTATAAATATCTGGGGAAACAGTGTCAGACTTTATTTTTTTGGGCTCCAAAATCACTGCAGATGGTGACTGCAGCCCTGAAATTAAAAGATGCCTACTCCTTGGAAGGGAAGTTATGTCCAACCTAGATAGCATATTCAAAAGTAGAGACATTACTTTGCCAACAAAGGTCTGTCTGGTCAAGGCTATGGTTTTTCGTGAGGTCATGTATGGATGTGAGAGTTGGCCTGTGAAGAAGGCTGAGCGCCGAAGAATTGATGCTTTTGAACTGTGGTGTTGGAGAAGACTCTTGAGAGTCCCTTGGACTGCAAGGAGATCCAACCAGTCCATCGTGAAGGAGATCAGCCCTGGGATTTCTTTGGAAGGAATGATGCTGAAGCTGAAACTCCAGTACTTTGGCCACCTCATGCGAAGAGTTGACTCATTGGAAAAGACTCTGATGCTGGGAGGGATTGGGGGCAGAAGGAGAAGGGGACGACAGAGGATGAGATGGCTGGATGGCATCACTGACTCGATGGACATGAGTTTGGGTGAACTCCGGGAGTTGGCGATGCACAGGGAGGCCTGGCATGCTGCGATTCAAGGGGTCGCAAAGAGTCGGACACGACTGAGCGACTGAACTGAACTGAACTGAAAGTAAATATCTGGTGGAGAAAAGAACCATCAATATAATTCAATATAATTGATAGAGCAAATTGCAGGGTAGGGGGTAGATCAGAGATATGTTTATGTAAACAAGGGGAATTTTTTTACCCATCAAATTAATAGATAATGTGTATTCAGTCATTCAGTACAAGTTTGAATATATACCATGGGAATTCCAATCAAGAGTCCTAACAGTGCATTTACCCTCTGACTCAGCAATACTTATTTTTAGTCATTATCTTAAAAAAAGTCATATGTATGCACTAAGGGTATTTGTCCAGTTGATAGTATTAAGCAGTCTTACTGAGTATTTAACATTTCATCTACAGATGAAGGAGAAGGCAATGGCACCCCACTCCAGTACTCTTGCCTGAAAAATCCCATGGACGGAGGAGCCTGGTGGGCTGCAGTCCATGGGGTCGCAGAGTCGGACACGACTGAGTGACTTCACTTTCACTTTTCACCTTCATGCATTGGAGAAGGAAATGGCAATCCACTCCAGTGTTCTTGCCTGGAGGATCCCAAGGATGGTGGAGCCTGGTGGGCTGCTATGGGGTCACACAGAGTCAGACACGACTGAAGTGACTTAGCAGCAGCAGCAGCAGCTACAGATGAAATTTAGGCAGTCTGCAAATAATGGCTTTGCTTTTCTTTCTCATGTTTCTTATACTGACTCAAACATCAGTACAGTGTGGCATAAAAGTAAGAATAGCATGCCTCTTTGTTATAGTAATACATTAAAGGGACTAATTCTAAGATTATTAACATTGTAGTATGTTTCTTGTGGGTTGTTGGTAGATATCCTTTACAAAGGGCTAGTGTTAATAATCATGAGTTAAATTTTATTGAATGCTTTTTCTGCATCTGTTTTTCTCCCTCAATGAGTTCATGTGGTGTAAATTACAGAATAAAACCCCCTAATACTGTCCTTGCCTTGTTTGGGTATCTAGGTGATACCAGCTTCATAAAGTGAATTTGGTACTTTTCCTTTTTTATGCTCTCTAGTACTTTGTATTGGAGAAGGCGATGGCACCCCACTCCAGTACTCTTGCCTGGAAAATCCCATGGACGAGGGAGCCTGGTGGGCTGCCGTCTATGGGGTCACACAGAGTCAGGATATGACTGAAGTGACATAGCAGCAGCAGTACTTTGTATAAAATGGAGATCATTTGTTCCTTGAAATTTTTTTTTAGCAATTGGGCCTGATGTTTAGGGATATCTGGCTTATCTGGTGGCTTAGATGGTAAATAATCTGCATATAATGCAGGAGACCCGAGTTCCATCCCTGGGTTGGGAAGATCCCCTGGAGAAGGAAATGGCAATCCACTCCAGTATTCTTGCCTGGAGAATTCCATGGACAAAAGAGCCTGGCTGGCTACAGTCCATGGGGTCACAAAAGAGTCGGACACAATTGAGCAAGTAACACTTTCAGGGTAAGTTTTTAAGTACTTAATTTCTTTAGCGATCATAACTCCATTCAGGTTTTTTTTTTTTTCCCCAAAGTTGGTTTTCCTAAGTTATATTTTGCCAAGAAACTATTCTTTTTGTTGAGTTTTCCATTTCTTGGTTCAGTGTATTGGTGATACTGTTCATTTTATTCTCAGGGTTTTTGTTGTTTTGTGGTGTAATGTACATATAGTGGGCTTCCCAGGTGGCTCAGTGGGAACGAACCTGCCTGCCTGTGCAGGAGACGCGGTGGACCCAGGTTTGATCCCTGGGTTGGGAAGAGCCCCTGGAGGAAATGGCAACCCACTCCAGTATTCTTGCCTGGAAAAATTCCATGGACAGAGAAGTCTGGCAGGCTGCAGTCCATGGGGTCTCCAAGAGTCAGACATGATTCAGTACACATGCTACATATATATAGTAATATGCAGATACTTTGCTTTTAGCTCAGTTTTTATATCCACATACATCTGTGAAACCAACACCCAGAACAAGACCCTTGAATGTTTATATTACTCCAGAAAGCTCACTCTTGCCCCTTTCTAAATAGTATTCCCACCAGAGAAAAACATGTCTTAATTACAGTAGATTATTTTGCCTGTTTTTGAGCTTTATGTAAAAAAGCAATCATCGTTTATATATTCCTGTCTTACATCTTTCACTCAACCTTGTGAATCATCCATGTTGTTCTGACAGTTCATTTGCACTGCTCAATAGCATCTGCCAGTTTCCGTCTACTACATTGTTCATCATTGAAGACCTGTATCTTTTAGGTTCCCAAATATGCGTTTCTGTCCTGTGTAGCTGCGAGTGGAAATGCTGGGTTATAGCGCACGTGTTGTGTTTGGCTTAGTAGGTATTAGCAGTTTTCGGAGTGCTTGTACCAGTTTCCCACCAAGCTGTGTATCTGAGTTCCAGTTGCTTTACATCGTCACTTTCATTTGGTATTGTTGGGGTTTTTCAAGTCATTCAAATGTGTACATACTGAAATCTTAATTTAGCTTTTAAAAGTTGGGTTGTCCAGCTTTCTCACTGATTTATAGTTCTTTGAAATCCTAAATACATGTCTTTTCTTGGTTATCTGTACTAAAATTTTTTTCATGTTTTGAGACTTGCTTTTTCACTTCTGTAGTATTTTGATGAGCAGCATTTGTCAATTTTAATGAAGTCTGATTTGTCAATCTTGTATAGTGTTTTTTGTGTGTCTTACTAAATCTTTATGATTTTGTAAATTTGTTATTTGGGTCCTAGCTAAGACTAGTCAAGATGAAAGCCTTTGGAGGTGAAGCTTGTATGTCTGTGGTTTTAAAAACTGGTCGAGTGATTTGGATGTGTACCCAGAGTAAAGAATCAGTAGTTTAATTGATGAAATACAAGGTATTAAGAGTCTCTGCAATAAATACCCAGCTAAACTTTGCTGCCCCGTTTCCTGTTCTTATGTGTATCCTGATGGCAACCACGTGTGATGACTAGCCATTACTACTCTGTTCTGTCTTTACGTTATAATCTTGCCTTTCTTGTATTCCCAGATGCAATGAATCTTTCAGTTCTTGCTCAAGCTTAAAAAAAGTCTCCTTTCTCTAAATTATCTTAGATATAAACTTGTTTGCATTTAGAATATTTTGCATTAATTTACTCTTATTCTGTGTATCTTTTTTCCACAAGATGATCAGTTGTTTGAGGGTGAGGACTATGGTTTTATCCATCTTCAAAGACTCCATATTGTTTGTTAAAGTGGTGCCTTACTGAATAAGCATTTTGACAGAATTAAAGAAGTGGCTTTTCTTTATATGCATGTCTTAACATTTTCTTACTGCTAAATTTTTCCAACCAAAAATGTTTTTTATTTTGTAGAGTAAAATGAAAAAAATGAAGGAAAAATACAAGGACCAAGATGAAGAAGAACGTGAGCTCATCATGAAATTGCTGGGAGTAAGTAACATTTAATAATATTTTCATTTGTTTGTCAAGGGGCATCCAGACCACTGCCTATCATATGCTGTGCATTTGTTAAAGAACTGACAACAGTGAAAATACTGTCAACATTAACTGTTTTTCCCTCTATGAAGTCTGCAGGTTCGAACAAAGAAGAAAAAGGGAAAAAGGGAAAGAAAGGCAAAATAAAGGATGAACCAGTGAAGAAACAGCCCCAGAAACCTAGAGGTGGACCAAGAGTTTCAGACAGCATAAAGAAAGAAACTCCATCCCTTGAAATTACCACTCATGAGTTACAAGACTTGGCTGTAGATGAACCACATGATGACAAGGTAAGGCTACCACACGCATGGGCTTTTGCTTCTTAATTAGGGTGACCAACGATCTCAAGGTTCCCAGGACATGGGATTTACAGTGCTAAAATAAAACCAGGGTGAGTGGTAACCCTATTCTTAATGGGAAGTTACCTTAGAAATATAGCCTAAAAGACCTAAATTTTAATTGCTGTATATAAAAATGACAGTGTTGGTTAGCTCCTAAAAAGTTTATCATAAGCCATTAGAAAATTTTATGGAGAAACTAGATTCTGGTGGAAACTTAGTTAAAACAGATAATTAGGATTATGTTGACCATGAATGAGAAATGAATTTGCAGTTTTCTAGTTTTTTCTATAAGAATATATACTATATTACATGATGTCAAATGTGACTACAGTGTGAAATGTTGACTTTTCCAGTTAAGATATTTGCCTAGTTGTTCCATCAGCTGAGTATGAAAGTCTGGCCTCAATGTATATCTTCTTGCATGAATATATCTTTTTGAAATTCAGAACAAAGGATTTATTGTTTTATAAATTGGTAAAAAAATTTTGTTTCACCTTTGTATTTTTATTCATGGCAGTTAAACTTTGGTTGTATTGTGTGCTCCATTCAGTGCAGGTAGTGCTTACAGGGATCCTAAACGTATTACTGTTTTCTTGGTTCCCCGAACAGTGTTGTTTAGTAATATTAAAACTCACTTTGTCTTCAGATTTTTATATTACTTACTCTGTAAACCTTACACTCAAATATTCATAACTGTTAGAATATTCATAATTATCAATGGGCCTCCCTGGCAGCTGAGATGGTAAAGAATCTGCCTGCAGTGCAAAGAGACCTGGGTTCAATCCCTGTGTGGGGAAGATCCCCTGGAGAAGGAATGGCAAGCCCTCTCCAGTATTCTTGACTGGAGAATCCCATGGACAGAGGAGCCTGGTGAGCTGTACAGTCCATGGGGTTGCAAAGAGTCCGACCCAACTGAGTGACTAACACTTTCATTAGCATATATTCTGTGGAAGTCTTTTTTTTTAACTTTAGGGCACATCCTTTTTCTCTTTGAATGGCATTGCTTTCTCATATATTAGACACATGTATTAACTTAGTCTATCTTATATTTATCAGTTTTTCTCTTCATAGATTTCAATGGTATAGAGTTTCAATTTAAGTTACAACTGACTTTTAAAATTTTATATATTTGAAACAGGAAGAACAAGATGTAGACCAGCAGGGAAATGAGGTATGATTTTGTGTTGGGGTTCATACTACAACATTGACTGCAATCCAGGTCCCACAATATCTGGCACACAACTTCTAGCTAGAACTTAAAAGGGTAAAAAAAAAAAAAAAAAAGACTACAAGCTCTGGAGTAACACATTTGAATCCTAGCTCTGTTACACATAACTACAACCTTGGAAACATTTTTCTTTGTGCCTCAGTTTCCTCATCTGAAAAACAGGGATATAATTGCCTCTACCGGGAGAGTTGTGTGAGAACTAAGATAGTATACATAAAGCATTTAGAAAAGTTCATGGCATATAGTAAGCACTAAGTGTACCAAGTGTTTTGTCCTAAATCTGAATTTACTCACGTTGTTAGATAAATACAGGCAATCTTCTAGGCAGCCGACAAAATGGGAACTCTAAGCAGCCCTAGAATTTCTCCTTAAGAACAGGCATGAGAGATGACTGTTGTAATCCAGTTTCCCGACTTTGACATCTTTAACATTTGAGGATGGATAACTCTTTTTTGTGGGGAGTTGTCCCATCCCTGGCATCTACTCACTAAAAGATGTCAGTAATATTGTTTCTGCTCCCAACGCTGCTTCAGTTATGACAACCAAAAATGCCTCCCTTTTTCTTAAATATATCTAAGTGTCATTTTGAAAATCGTCATTAATCTCTGCTTTATATATAGCCCCAAAGGGTAAAAGAAATCTTATCAGAAAATGATAAAATGTATTGATCATTTTATTAGAATTTTCCTAGTTTAGGGCTGGTATAAATAGCTTTTGTAATTGTTTTTGTTTTCCCTTTTTAGGAAAATCTGTTTGACTCTTTGACAGGGCAGCCACATTCTGAAGATGTACTGCTGTTTGCCATTCCAATATGTGCCCCATATACCACCATGACAAACTATAAGTAAGTCATTATGAGTTTACTCAAACAGCTGCCACAGCATTGACTTAGGAATCATTTTGTTATCTGTTTAGTAACACATGCAATTCCTTTTTAAAGATACAAAGTGAAACTTACTCCTGGAGTTCAGAAAAAGGGAAAAGGTATTTAAAATCTTTTTATGAATTATGATTTTAAGTATTTCTTGGCTGAACAAAAGTAGATTCTTCTATTTTCTGCTTACAGCTGCGAAAACAGCCTTGAATAGTTTCATGCATTCCAAAGAAGCAACAGCAAGAGAAAAAGACTTATTCCGCAGTGTAAAGGTAAAGTGTTCCTGTAGAAATCTCTAGAGATTGGTGGTACAGTTAAATGTGAGCAGTTATAATTCTTTTATTTTTGTATTGTTAGCAGATGGAAGCTGCAGCTATCATTTTGGTAGAAAGTAAATTTCAGATGAAAATTTTAGAAATGCCATTCTTTTGGCAGCAGAGGACATAATAAAGATCATAAAAATGTGATTGTGAAAATATTCAGCACCCCCCCCCTTTTTTTTTTAGGACACGGATTTATCAAGAAACATTCCTGGCAAAGTTAAAGTGTCTGCACCCAATCTTCTGAATGTAAAAAGAAAATAGCTGAAATGAAATCCTAAAATATTTGAGAAGAGTCAGTTTTATAGTCTTTTGGAAGTTCAGAGATGAAAACATCATGTAACAAGACTTCCGTATTTAAAAGTGAACTAACATTGCCTTGCTGTATTCACCAAAACGACTTGGTTTTTTTCCAGTTTTATAGAGAGGAAACACTATGATAGGACTTCCTAAAATATTTGTGGACAGCAAATGCTAATTGTAAACAACTGCAATTATTCTACATTTTCTTGAAATTTGGAAGGTTAATAGTAAGTATTCATTTCATGTTGTAAAGAAATGGAATAGTGAAGTGGCTCAACTGGTTAGACTGTTGACTTGGTAGTCTGCTGTACATAACATCTAATATATCTATTACAGGCCAATCACAAGTTTTGTTTTTCCTGGTGGGGGTTGGGGTGGTTATACATTTAAGTTGTGAGGAAGTAGACTTCTGCCTTTACTCATCATTCCCATGACTTGGCTTAAGATAACACCTAGAAGAAATTGGTGTTGATAATTTCCACGCATTTATATAATACCTTTACTTTTCATCTTAATTTCTTTCTTGTAATCTCATTCAGCTCTGTGCCATTTTATTTTCCACCTCTAGTAATTATCAGTAGCATGTTACAGAGTATCTTAACCTATAATATTATAAGTGCACTTTGAGGTTTACCACTAAAGACTCCTGACCCAGCTTTTTTCTGTCTCCTAACAATGGAGAATAAAGTCATACATTATTTCTATTTTATGAGCTGTAAAAGCTGTTAACTTTAAAACAACTGAACAGGCTGCCTAGGGTCAACATGAGCAACTCCACTTGCCCCGACCCTTACACCAAAGCACTGGGGTCGAGGACTGGACGGCCGTTGGTCCCTCCAAGGTTTCTTTTACCAGCTTAGTCCTATCAACAACCACTTTATGTAGCCTAGTGTTTTAAATTCAACATAACAGACTACTCAAGAAACAGCTAAAATATTAATGTCTTTAAAAAGTAACTTCACCATTTTGATACTGGTAGGAATAATTAATACAGTGTTTCTACAGATATAGACCCTGTTGTTACCAAATAGGAAATAATCATTCCTTTGGGTAAAAAGCCCAAGTAATAACTTATGCTGTTAAATACATTTATTGTAAACTTTAGACACAAAAATAGGTTCTCTAGGCCATTCACATGCACATTAAAACTAAAAAGCTGCAAACTACAACAGTGTATATAATTATACAAATGATTTCACTCTGATGTTTACAGAATTGATGTCCATGCAAGTGATCAGAGGCATTATCTATGAAGCCTTAAGATCCAGAAGTGTTGTTACTACCAAACCTCTGATTAACACTGTGAAGTAAGTGTTTTGGAAGGCAGTTCCATGAGTTGGCTAACATTTCTTTAAAGCAGATGACAGCTTCTAAACTTAGCCTGAAAGTGGACAAAGAAAAATAATTTCACTTTACTGTTAGAAGTATATTAAAACTACCAAAAAAGAAAAACCACTTTAAAGATTTTCATAGAAACTGGATAGTTTTATCAATGAAAGTTTATTATTGCCCTTAAATTATCCATAAACCTATTTTTTCAAGAACACTAATTCAAAGTGTTTAAAAAACAATTTAAAATAAGTACCAAGTAAAAAAGTTACTTACCTTACAAGAGATTTTGGTTGAACTGAAAATATAAGTATTTCATTACTGTGTGCCTGAAAAATAGACAAGAATACATTAAAAGTACTTCACAAGAAAGTTTCAGCAATAATATGGAGTGTCCTTTAATAAAGGGTGGTGTACTTACAGCTCTGTGATGGACAAGAAGGTTATTGGCACACCCTCCAAACACAATTACTTCTCCTTCATCACTGGCACAAGCTGTATGCCATAATCTACATTTAAAACAAGAACTTGTTTGAAGTCAACCCAATTACCAAATTGATAATTTATACTAGAGAATAGAGATGATGAAATAAAGACTAAAGGCCTTTAGCACAGACCAAAACATAAAGTTGAGACACAGTTATCTCAAGGAAAAGTACAAAAAGCTAGAAAAATCAGTGTCTTTATCTAGATATCATTATCTCTCTGGTCCATTCCTAATTTATGCAATGAGGAGTCTGAAATGAACGATCTGTTCTCTAGGTTTTTATGAGCAATAAAAGTCTTTGGGAGATGAGTGGTATATGCCCTCTCCTTCTTTTCATAGGCAGGGTCAGCTGTCCTTATGCAAAACATCTGAGGAATGTTTTACTCTGCCTGAGTGAAACGGAGCATCTTCAGGCCTGACTCTCTGGAAAGAGTATTTGTGCCGAAAGGCATCTTAATGGCATGACTGTACTACTTAGGTTAGAGGCGTGGATAAAAATGCAAGTTGCTGCTGCTGCTAAGTCGCTTCAATCATGTCCGACTCTGTGCGACCCCATAGACGGCAGCCCACCAGGCTCCCCCATCCCTGGGATTCTCCAGGCAAGAACACTGGAGTGGGTTGCCATTTCCTTCTCCAGTGCATGAAAGTGAAAAGTGAAAGTGAAGTCGCTCAGTCGTGTCCGACCCTCAGCGACCCCATGGACTGCAGCCTTCCAGGCTCCTCCATCCATGGGATTTTCCAGGCAAGAGTACTGGAGTGGGATGCCACTGCCTTCTCCAAAATGCAAGCTACCATTAAACAAATGTGCTTTGAACAACAATTCTGACTACATCATTTCCTTTTAGCAGTCTCTGTAACAATTCTGAGATAAGAAAAGTAGCAAGTGTTCTAACAGGCTCTTTTTGGACAATTCAACTTCCTAGTATTTGTTATACTGCATAGCTGTAAACTTGATTGTAAGTTCTTGATTCCCTCACCGTCAAACATTGTTTAGGGTTTTGAATTCTCTCCTAGAAGAGAACTAGAATTTCCTTTTTCAGATGACAAATCTAGAAACAGTTCTACTCTGGTAAAGAGCTTTAGTATAAATTTTAACGATGTCATTATTCTAATGAAGCAAAAAGCAAAATCCAGCCCTGTTTTTCATGCACTGATGATGAAAAAGAAAGCACTAATACTAAGAACTTTGGTTTTCTTTCAAATTAAACCTTAGTGAATGCTAGGGTTTTTATGAGGAAGTGAATGCAGCCAACTGAATTTTCTCATTCATTACCAGTCTTATACATCTCTAAGGACCTCACTCAAGAACTACCTTTTAAATAGTTCATACCTTGGTTTTTCAGTATGGGGATGATTAAACTTTATCCATTCATTTTTACTGATGCAGTATGTCCAGGCATCACCTGATTAAAGCAAAGAAGAAAGCATTAAGTATGTTATTCTGTCAATGTGACACTGATATTTATTTATTTATTTTTGACACTGATATTTAAAGAGTGCAGCTTTAGTAAAAACAGTAATAAATCAGATTTTGAGTAGATACAGAAAGTATATTTCCTTTTTTCCCCTGCAGTTAGGTATGTAAGCCCTTTCCATGTTACAGCCATTTATTTAGCAGGGCAAAGAGCTCTAGGTAATTTTTTTTTTTTTACTGGACAGATAGATGTGTCATATGAAAACAACTGTATATATATTATAGGATCAAAATTAATACCAAATCTAACCATTTCTATAGCCCTCTGATACACCTAAAAATACTGATTTTTTCCAGCTATTTATATTACTTACAAATGATGTATAATAACTTTTAAAAATATTTTAAGAGTACTTACTTAGTGGCTGTTTATCAGTGGTAAATCCTCCAAAGAGAAAGAGATGATCTGAAGAAACTGGTGTTAGTGAGTGCCAAGATCGGCCAACTGGGCATATGCCTTGTGGAATTCTGAAAATGATAGCTAAGTTACAATATCTGCATTTAAAAGCTGCTACTGTATTTAAAGCAGAGAAATACTAAAATTTTATATGGAATTTTGAAGAGATTTTTAAAAAGGCTTCTAGATATTAACAACTACATGCTTTTCAATGAACTGTTTCCTTGGAAGGAAGGTCAACTTTAGATCTTTTCAACAAACACTGAGCACATGCTATGTGCTAGACATAGTTATGGGCACTGAAAATTTAAAGATTCCTTAAGGATTTAGTGATCATGTTTACTTAAGATTCACTGTTACAGAAAAGGAAAGCAGGTACATTATGTACTAATAATAGTAAGGGGAAAATCCATTGGAATTTTTTTGAAAAACTTTCCTAAATAATCATCTAGATGATACCTACAGTTCATTCCACTCCCATGTATCCAGATTAAGATAGTGAAGGTCATTCATTCTAGCATCCTAAAAAAGGATAAATTAGTTATCATTCTGAGTAACTGAAAAGCACATCTTTGAAACTATTTTATATACTCACGCGGTATCTGCCTCCAAACACAAAGCCTTTGTTTCCAACAGTCGCACAGGCATGGGCAGCACGAGGTGAAGGTGGTTTACCCTAGTTAAGTCGTAAAAACAATTTAATGAATAAATGAACGTTTTATAAATACCAGAAAGAAGTCTTTTCTGGAAGTGGGATAGAATGTGCAGAACACTCTCAAGTGCAAACTTGTAGTAAACAGCAGTACTAAAGGCTGACTACCAAAACTGGGAGCTTTTGAGAAACATTACTGAAAGGGCTAGTTAATAGAATGCTTACTTGCTTTACTTTTCTTTAAAAATAAAAGCTAGAACATTATATGACACTGTGTCAGAGGAAAAAGACATCTAACATTTGAGTAATTTAAATCCCAATCCAGCACTAGGTCATTTATTTAATTACAAACTATACCACTTTTAACAGCTATTAGATGACAGATACTGGGCTAGTCTATACATTCATTAACTTTTTAGTTTTAGACTCCTTGGAGAAAAATGAACTGTCAATTTTACACCACTTGCCAACTGCCCTTCTCATTGAAGGGCACTAGTTGGCAACTGCCCTTGCTTTAATAATTAATTCATTATTCTTCAGTAACTCACAGTAGTTATAGGCTGGCTCCAGATAAACGTTTCAGTGTCTAAAATATGTACATGATCATTCCATCCTCTTGGATGACTTGAATTCTACAGAAAATAAGAATCTGAGTTAGTTTTTACAAATAATGTTTGTAAAACAACCTTTGGTTTATTAACAGGGCAAAATGAACAAAGCTAATAGCAAACGAAGTATATTATTTCAATAGACTAAGTAGGCCACTTTTGCAAATATGAAACTTCATTTACCCAGAAAGATGTTTCATCAAATTCAAAAGTTCCCAATACTTTGTCTTCAGGTAAATATCCATACCCTCCAAAAAATATTAACCTGTTTGATAAAAAACCAAGAAATTAATAATTCAAACATCCACAGGATACAAGATATTTTTTTGTTTGTTTTGTAATATTTCATGAGCTGAGAAGGCACACTGGAGTATATAAAAATACTTATTCAAATAATAATGGCTAATATGACTAACGATGTCTTAGGTGCTTTGCCGTTAATTCACTCAATCTTTATGGGCCTTCAGAGGCATGTTACATGATTACAATGGTTATTAGCAAAGGATACGTGAATGGCAAAGTACTTTCCACATAAAAACCCAAACCTATAGTGTGGCTCACTCACTTGTTTTTATATACCCAGACACCGAGTTTGTCCTTTGATGATGGAGGAACTCCTTGGCAGTCAATTCTTTCCCAGTGTAATACTCGGTCCGTAGACCTTGAATCCAGCATGTAGAACTGCCAGAAGCAATGTTAGATTCTGTTACATGAAGGAAATTCAACCTTGGCATTTAATGTTATTGCATTTATGCTGATAAGAATGTCATCTAATTCAGTACTACTAAAAGTATAATTGCAAACTGGCTGCCAGTCTGTAAAATGTTACCTAGTCTGAGTCCAGGGAAGAAATTTCTGCCAGAATGTGAATTACTTAAGTCACTGTGCACCTTGTTTGCGTTCAGCCTGTTTTTCCCCCCATACCACTTTTTGGCTGAAGGACTAGAAAGTGAGTTAATTTACTACATTCTTTGCCTGAGATAGGCACTTTAAATTGTACTGATCTAATTTATGTATTATGGGATGGTATTACAAAAAAAAAACAAACTTAGCAATTCATCTTCAATTTAACAAACATGTCTTAAGTGCCCACTTAACTCTAGGAGCTAAGGATAAATCTTAAAAGATTAAATATTCATTTGTCTTTCAGAGGGTTCACATCCAGGTACTTACATTTAAATAGTCAATAAGTTAACTTCTTTTTTTTAGGCTCCTAAGGTTTCTTTTCCTCAACCGTACTGATTTAACTATTAACCATTTCTCTGACCACTCCCCTTTACTAAAGCCACAACTAGTCTTTTCCCCAAGTTTCCTCATGTTGTGTCAAAGTTAGTTTTCTCCCCCTTGACCCTGAAAAACAGATGGCTCAACAACAGCCTACAGCAGTGCCTCACAAAACCTTTTAGGCACAAAACCCTTTCTTCCAACAAAGTCTTAAGCAAACGCCTAAATATAAAAATAAGAACCCGAAGAAATGGCTTCTCTGTTTACAACATACCCAACAGAAATCTGGGTTCACTGTGACAAGGGGCAAGACTTGTGGCCTTCCTATGAATAAACAGAAAACACAGACTCCCCTGCACCTCCACATGCTGCTGGGCAGGACCAGTGTGACAGGGCTCAACACGGAAAGAAAAGCTACAGCATTTAGTGGGGAAGTTTGCCACTGAGCAAGTCAGGTCCATGCATGGGTGAGCCATGAGTGGTGTTATAAAGGCTTTTCCTTGGATGGCAAAGAAAAGAAAAATAGATTCCAACTATATGCCATCTGGAAAAGACGAAACTATAGAGACAATTAAAAGACTGATAGCAGGAGTTTAGGGGGAGAGAGGAGATGTATACACAACTTCAGAAGTTTTTATGAACAGTGAAATACTGCGTGTGACATTATAATAACGGATATATGTCATTATCAGATCAGATCAGTCGCTCAGTCATGTCCGACTCTTTGCGACCCCGTGAATCGCAGCACGCCAGGCCTCCCTGTCCATCACCAACTCCCGGAGTTCACTCAGACTCAACGTCCATCGAGTCAGTGATGCCATCCAGCCATCTCATCCTCTGTCGTCCCCTTCTCTTCCTGCCCCCAATCCCTCCCAGCATCAGAGTCTTTTCCAGTGAGTCAACTCTTAGCATGAGGTGGCCAAAGTACGGAGTTTCAGCCTTAGCATCATTCCTTCCAAAGAAATCCCAGGGCTGATCTCCTTCACAATGGACTGGTTGGATCTCCTTGCAGTCCAAGGGACTCTCAAGAGTCTTCTCCAACACCACAGTTCAAAAGCATCAATTCTTCGGCGCTCAGCCTTCTTCACAGTCCAACTCTCACATCCATACATGACCACAGGAAAAACCATAGCCTTGACTAGACAAACCTTTGTTGGCAAAGTAACGTCTCTGCTTTTGAATATGCTATCTAGGTTGGTCATAACTTTCCTTCCAAGGAGTAAGCGTCTTTTAATTTCAGGGCTGCAGTCACCATCTGTAGTGATTTTGGAGCCCAGAAAAATAAAGTCTGACAGTGTTTCCACTGTTTCCCCATCTATTTCCCATGAAGTGATGGGACCGGATGCCATGATCTTCGTTTTCTGAATGTTGAGCTTTAAGCCAACTTTTTCACTCTCCACTTTCACTTTCATCAAGAGGCTTTTGAGTTCCTCTTCACTTTCTGCCATAAGGGTGGTGTCATCTGCATATCTGAGGTTACTGATATTTCTCCCGGCAATCTTGATTCCAGCTTGTGTTTCTTCCAGTCCAGCATTTCTCATGATGTACTCTGCATATAAGTTAAATAAACAGGGTGACAATATACAGCCTTGACGTACTCCTTTTCCTATTTGGAACCAGTCTGTTGTTCCATGTCCAGTTCTAACTGTTGCTTCCTGACCTGCATACAGGTTTCTCAAGAGGCAGGTCAGGTGGTCTGGTATTCCCATCTCTTTCAGAATTTTCCACAGTTTGTTGTGATCCACACGGTCAAAGGCTTTGGCATAGTCAGTAAAGCAGAAATAGATGTTTTTCTGGAATTCTCTTGCTTTTTCCATGATCCAGCAGATGTTGGCAATTTGATCTCTGGTTCCTCTGCCTTTTCTAAAACCAGCTTGAACATCAGGAAGTTCACGGTTCACATGTTGCTGAAGCCTGGCTTGGAGAATTTTGAGCATTACTTTACTAGCGTGTGAGACGAGTGCAATTGTGCGGTAGTTTGAGCATTCTTTGGCATTGCCTTTCTTAGGGACTGGAATGAAAACTGACCTTTTCCAGTCCTGTGGCCACTGCTGAGTTTTCCAAATTTGCTGGCATATTGAGTGCAGCACTTTCACAGCATCATCTTTCAGGATTTGGAATAGCTCTTTTGTCCAAACCCAAAGAGCATGCAACACTATTCACTTAATTAAAGTGAACTGTGATTTACCTTAGGGTGAACTGTGAATAAATAAATGGGCGGAGCTACAATTGTTAAAAGGAAGGAGGAAAAGGGTGGTGTGGAGCCTGCCTAACCCCATATACTTCTCTCACAGGTGTCCCAAAGCATCCCCCCCAAAATCACTAGAGTTCCTAGGAGCACAGTTTGAAATCTGAAACCAGTTCAACCCACATGCTCTGTCTACACCAAATCACTTGGCACTTCCATAAACCAGACATATGTGCGTGTAACTCTGCATCCTGGTACCTATATATCTTGCATAATACTCCTTCCAACTATACTCTGTGATTCCACTCAAGCATCACCTCTTGGGTTAACACTTTTTGTTTTCTGTTCCTCTGTCCTGCCAAACACAATGATAAGGAAGTCAAGAAGCACCTGGAGTACCAGGCAAATTTGGCCTTGGAGTACAGAAAGAAGCAAGGCAAAGGCTAACAGAGTTTTGCCAAGAGAACGTGCTGGTCACAGGAAATACCCTCTTCCAACAATACAAGAGACGACTACACATAGACAGCACCAGATGGTCAACACCGAAATCAGATTGATTATATTCTTTGCAACCAAAGATGGAGAAACTCTATATAGTCAGCAAAAACAAGACTGTGGCTCAGATCATGAACTCCTTATTGCCAAATTCAGACTTAAATTGAAGAAAGTAGGGAAAACCACAAGAATGTTCAGGTATAACCAAAATCAAATCCTTTACGATTATACAGTGGAAGTGACAAATAGATTCAAGGGATTAGATCTGATAAGAGTGCCTGAAGAACTATGGACGGAGGTTCATGACACTGTACAGGAGTCAGTGATCAAGACAATCCCCAAGAAAAAGAAATGCAAAAAGGCAAACTGGTTGTCTAAGGAGGCCTTACAAATAGCTGTAAAAAGAGAGGCGAAAGACAAAGGAGAAAAGGAAAGATACATCCGTTTGAATGCAGAGTTCCAAAGATTAGCAAGGAGAGATAAGAAAGCCTTCCTCAGTGATCAATGCAAAGAAATAGAGGAAAACAATAGAATGGGACAATAGAACAATAGAGATCTATACAAGAAAATTAGAGATACCAAGGGAACAGTTCATGCAAAGACGGGCTTGATAAAGGACAGAAACGGTATGGACCTAAAAGAACCAGAAAATACTAAGAAGAGGTGGCAAGAATACACAGAAAAACTGTACAAAAAAGGTCTTCACGACCCAGATAATCACAATGGTGTGATATCCTGGAATGTGAAGTCAGGTGGGCCTTAGGAAGCATCACTTTGAACAAAGCTAGTGGAGGTGATGGAATTCCAGTTGAGCTATTTCAAATCCTAAAAGATGATGCTGTGAAAGTGCTGCACTCAATATGCCAGCAAATTTAGAAAACTCAGCAGTGGCCACAGGACTGGAAAAGGTCAGTTTTCATTCCAATCCCAAAGAAAGGCAATGCCAAAGAACACTCAAACTACTGCACAATTGCACTCATCTCACATGCTAGAAAAGTAATGTTCAAAATTCTCCAAGCCAGGCTTCAACAGTACGTGAACCGTGAACTTCCAGATGTTCAAGCTGGATTTAGAAAAGGCAGAGGAACCAGAGATCAAACTGTCAACATCTGCTAGATCATCGAAAAAGCAAGAAGTTCCAGAAAAACATCTACTTTTGCTTTATTGACTATGCCAAAGCCTTTGACTGTGTGGATCACAACAAACTGTGGAAAATTCTGAAAGAGATGGGAATACCAGACCACCTGACTTGCCTCTTGAGAAACCTGTATGCAGGTCAGGAAGCAACAGTTAGAACTGGACATGGAACAACAGACTGGTTCTACATCAGGAAAGGAGTACGTCAAGGCTGTATATTGCCACCCTGCTTATTTAACTTATATGCAGAGTACCTCATGAGAAACACTGGGCTGGAGGAAGCACAAGCTGGAATCAAGATTGCTGGGAGAAATATCAATAACCTAAGATACGCAGTTGACACCACCCTTATGGAAGAAAGCGAAGAAGAAGAAAAGAGCCTCTTGAAAGTGAAAGAGGAGAGTGAAAAAGTTGGCTTAAAACTCAACATTCAGAAAACTAAGATCATGGCATCTGGTCCCGTCACTTCTTGGGAAATAGATGGGGAAACAGTGACAGACTTTATTTTTTTGGGCTCCAAAATCACTGCAGATGGTGACTGCAGCCATGAAATTAAAAGACGCTTACTCCTTGGAAGGAAAGTTATGACCAATCTAGACAGCATATTAAAAAGCAGAGACATTAGTTTGCCAACAAAGGTCCGTCTAGTCAAAGCTAGTAGTATGGCTTTTCCTGTGGTCCTGTATGGATGTGAGAGTTGGACTATAAAGAAAGCTGAGCTCCAAAGACTTGATGCTTTTGACCTGTGGTGTTGGAGAAGACTCTTGAGAGTCCCTTGGACTGCAAGGAGATCCGACCAGTCCATCCTAAAGGAGACCAGTCCTGAATATTCATTGGAAGGACCAATGCTGAAGCTGAAACTCCAATCCTTTGGCCACCTGATGCGAAGAACCGACGCATTGGAAAAGACCCTGATGCTGGGAAAGATTGAAGGCGGGAGAAGGGGACAACAGAGGATGAGATGGCTGGATGGCATCACCAACATAATGGACATAGGTTTGGGTAAACTTTGGGAGTTGGTGATGGACAGGGAGGGCTGGCGTGCTGCAGTCCTAGGGGTCTCAAAGAGTTGGACATGAGTGCAACTGAACTGAACTGAACGTACATTACATGCACCTTTCTGACTGCATCTGTCTCGTATGGGCCTGAGAAAAACATGCCTTTTCCCTATTTGGGCAAAACATAGACAAAGTCTGAACAACAGTATCTTATAGTGGCATGTTATAGGAATGTTAGTATATGAAATTTTGTCAGTGTTAATTTCTCCTTACAGCTTTTTGAGTTGTGGCCTGTTAAATTTTACTGTGTGTGTTAGTTGCTCAGTTGTGTGCAACTCACTGTAATTCCATGGACTGTAGCCCGCCAGGCTCCTGTCCATGGAATTCTCCAGGCAAGAATACGCAGTGAATAGCCATTCCTTTCTCCAGGGGATCTTCCCAACCCAGGGATTGAACCCAAGTCTCGTGCATTGCAGGCAGATTATTTACTATCTGAGCCATCAATACCCCGCCCCGTCCCCCAAACTGCATCTTGTTTTTAGTTTACTAATATTCATCTAATATACAGCATTTTATTAATAAGAGAATAAGTAGCTGCAAAGAACATACCACAATCAAGTACACATGTTTTTGAACTTGAACAGGAATAAACTGGGCTAACCTTAGAAATCTAAAGTGGTCTGAAAAAGAACAAAGTTACCTTAAACCATCCTTACACACACTAACCTTATTTGTATTGCCTCTTGAATGGTGTCCTCCAAACAAGTACAGCACCCTGTCCACACACACGGCACAGCTTCCTGACATAGAAGGAGGAACATCACCCTCAGTGTTAATTTTTTTCCTGAGAGGGAAAAAACTGAATGTAAATAAATTTCCCCAAGAAGAAATGCAACAATGTATCCAGTCTTCTAATTCTATCCCCACAATAAAAGGAAAAAAGAAGGGGTGAGTAGCTATACTGAGGTCTCTTCTAACTTGTCCCTTTCACCCACTCCACAGGCTGCGCCAGCAGGCACTAACGTGGCAGCATGGGAGGTTCTGAAAGCCTACACGTCATATATCACTCTAGGAGCAAACCATCTCAACATTTCTCTAACTCAATTGTTTGCTTTTTCTGGTTACTTGACCATAAATGATGGTTTTGTTTTTTTGAGTGGGCCAAGAACCCAAAGGAAGAAAACTTCAATATCTGAGTCCTGACAGATTAATAAGTGTTTTTTAATTCAGTCACCTTTAGCCATTCGAATTAGTCTGATTCCGACCTTATGTAATACTACAGACACTCAGGTAGTGTCTACTATAGGCCAACCATTCCTCTGAGTGCTCTTTACCTGTTTTAACTCATTCTAAGTCTAAAAGTGAATCTGAATCAAAAAGTTAATTCTAAGATTCAGAATATTACATTCAAGGGCTTCTACTCCTAATATCGCTTCATCTGTGTTAAGCTTTATGTTTGTTTGTTTCTGGCTGTGCTGTGGGACATGCAGGAGCTTAGTTCCTTGCCCTGGAACTGAACCTGTGCCCCTGCAGTGGAAGCGTGGAGTCTTAACCACTGGACCACTAGGGAATTCCCAATTTTTAAGTTTTGATAGGCTGATTTTGTAAAAATTCTTCCTGGGATTGAATTTCTTTTTTAAGTTTCCCCATTAAAGGAATACAATTATAAATGTCCAGTTCTCTAGAAAAAGAGCGTTAAACAGCTAGATTAACACTAGCTATATGCAAAAATAATCCTGGTTTATTTTTAGTTGAACTCTTAAGTGGAACTAGTATTCTCCTAGTTCTGAGATCTCAAATATGCTAAAATATATAACAGACTAAGTTTTCACAAAGCAACCCATGGGGAAAACTACGTTCTAAATCCTCAAACACAGCCAACCCAGCATTTTGAGAATTTATTAATTCTGCTAAGAATGTACAAGTATTACTGGTATGAAACTGGCAAAAAGTCCTTTCAGAATAACCCATTTGCATGGATGGCAAATTTAATTTTGTTTTTAAGGCAAAACATGCTAAATCAAAGAAATCTGCATAGAAATTTTAATATTAGAGCTCATTAAAATAGAATACTACCTTTATTTCTAGCAAATATAGTCTACAAATTCTTCTCTCATTCAAAATACATAACAGAAGACATAACATATTGAATATATATATGGAACTTTTATGTATTTCCATTCCAGGATCTGAAGCTTCTACCTCTTTAATACTGCTATAATACTTGACACAGTTCTGAACAGAAATTTCTTCAAAGGTCATAAAAGCATCTAGTAACTACTGAAGAAATACAAAAGTATTTAAGCTCAGGAGCTAAGCTAAACTAGTAGAACACTGTTTTCAAAATACACAGCTAGGTTAGTATCTTTAATTAAAGTGTTTTTATTCAGTAGTATGGGTTTTACAGAGTATGTTTTTGTTTGCAACCTTATTTGGATGTTCTAGTCCCCCTCTTAATATCCACAGTTACCATCTTCCAGTCTCCATGTTGTAGATCCAGAGTTCTTCTCTAGGCAGATAAAAGTCATATAATCCTCTGACTTGATTACTCTAAAACAACAAAAAGTTGCAAATACAAAATATAACTTGTATTCTAAAGAGGCACTATTGTATATTTTTTCACATCTATCTCATTTGAGATACTGAGAGTTATAAGAAACAGGTTTTAACAATTCTATCACATGTACAGTTCTCCCTACCCCATGCCTCATACTCAAAGTAATGCTTAATATAGAGAGGCCTCAATTCAAATTCTTGATACAGCAGTTGCAATGATGCATGAAGTTAGATCTCCAGCTAATCTCTAAGGCCACTTTATCCATAACACTCCACACACCAAATCTGAGTTACATGACCTCATGGAAGATTATGTGTGTCATGTTGGCAGGCTAAAGAAAGTTCTACCTTGAAAGCACCTGATCCACACTAACAGGTCAGATGTTCTTCCCTTTTAGCCATTCATTCTCTGCCAAGAAGCAGGGAGGGCAGAACTGCAAATAT
This sequence comes from Bos javanicus, assembly GCF_032452875.1. Lineage (NCBI taxonomy): Eukaryota > Metazoa > Chordata > Mammalia > Artiodactyla > Bovidae > Bos > Bos javanicus. The sequence goes on along the minus strand of NC_083877.1, from coordinate 42,300,904 downwards.
TAAGTCCTTGTACAAAATCTTAAGTTCCTTGTTCTGCTCCATTTCCCTTCAGACAGAGCTTACTATATGCCAGAACTAATGAAGTGCTATCCATGGAGTGCTGTATTGAATCTTCACAACAACTGTAAGAAATAGCTGGTATAGATTTCTCGAAGAAGTTGCCCAAGGCTACTCAACAAGGAATGGTGGAAGCAGGATTCCAGCCTCCTTTCCCTGAATTTGCAACTTCAACCACTTTGCCTGACCTCTCCAGACTTTGAACCACCCTGGCCACTTTCTGAACAATGTTGACATAAAGCAAACAGATGCAGTTCACTAAGAATGGGTGTCAGAGTCATAAGCTTGAAAAACAGAACAGAACATCTGGGCATGTAAATATTTCTCTTTCCACTCCACCACTTATGAAATAAAAAGGCTGGCAGCAAGATAGCAGGTTGACTCAGAGTACATCACTTTGGCAGGAGGAGGAAAACTGACTTCTGTGTATGAAGCTAAGGTTTACTGAAATCAAAACAATCTTCCAAGGGCCTCCGGTGTGTGGTACTCTTAGGGTTGTAGCCAGAAAGTGGAGGAAGGCCTGTTTGAGAACTACAAACTTACTTCACTAGTCACGCTTTTCCACCCCGCCTCAGACCTGGGCGTCCAGGCCCTCCACAACTCACCTTCAGAATCTTCCACCCGCACAACCCTTTTCCCCTATCCCCTCACCTTCCCTCTTCCTACTGAAGATTAACAGTTTTACCTTTCTCCAAGGCAATTATTTACATTTTAATAAAAGTCACCCGGTACCAGCCACCTTGCTCCTACCAAATACCCTCTCTTCTGAACACCTATTCATTGGAGGCTGGGGAAAACATTTCAGATTAATCAGGATTAGGAGAAAGGAACCAAAGGAAGTAATCAAGACAGCTTTTTCCCAGCTATCTTTTCATTCAGAGTCATCTCAAAAAATGGTCACATCAACTGTAGCATAAGCTAAAATCTATGACCCAGAATCACCTAGTGCTTCCAAGTCAGGCAAGGCACTGGTGTACAGGACTAGATTTCTAGCAAATTGGAGCTGGGGCAGATCATTTTTTTAAAAAGGGACAAAAATATTTTTGGTAAGAACAGATCCGAACCACTCCAGCAAATGAAATAAGACGATTCTAGAATGCAGAGTGTTATTAGGAAGCTCTAAAAGCAAAAGGGCAAGAGAACTAGTGAGAAGGTTTAAATAGGAGGCACTTGGGCAGGATTTCCAGACAGAGGAAAAGAGAAGAAACTCAACTACATGCTCTCAACTGGTAACTAATCATACTGGTTCATGACTAAGGGTCAAAGGGCTGCGTTCTGTAGTTAAAAGCTGTTACTCTTGATTTTTTTTCGGTTATTGGTACAAATTTTCCATTAATTTTCTTTATAGGAGTTTAATGTGAAAAATCTCAACCCTTTCTCAGCTGAAACCAAAAGGAAAATAGCCCTGAAACATTCGAATAACACTAGGATGGCAGGTGCACAGGTGTAGCTGGGACTACTGAACCGGCGGGAAGGTTCAACAAGCCAATTTTTGCGGCCTTGGAGAATTCCAATGCATTTTCCCTAAGAGGCCGTCTCCCCCTAAGTGGGCCACGGCATCAGCGAGCACCGGACCCGGCTCTATGCCCAATAACAAGAGTGACCTCACACACCGTCACTTCTTACACACCAACCCTGTAAATAAAAACGTTCCGCGGTCTCCCACCACCCGCCGCGCCCTCCGCAGGTAAAGCTCGGACATGGGCAAGCGCGGGCAGGGAGCGGGGAGCAGGCTTTGTAAGCAGAAGGCGGGCGTGACAACAGCCCAGGAGCCCTGGGACGGGTGGGGAGACCCGTGGGAAGATTCCCACACTCGCAAGAGAATGAACCAACCGGCGGAGTCGCGGCGCGGGGGCGCTGAAGGCGCCCGGGGTGGCCACCCTGGCCCTCCCGCCGCCCCCGACCGGTAACTGCCGGCCGACGCCCGCGCGACCCGGCCGCCCACTGACCTTGTAACCGCCCCAGACGAACATGTGGCGCCCGTCGCTGACGGCTACGTGGCCGCTGCGCTCGGCGGGGCAGGCGAGCTCCGCGGATTCGTAGCCTTCGTAGGCTGGCCCTGGGAGCTCGTCCTCCCGCAGGTCCTCGTAGCCATCGGCCATCTTGAGGCTGCACTTCGGTTCACCAGGAATCCCCGCACCCGCGGAGGAGAAAAAGACAAAGGAAAAGAAAGAGACGTGCGGCGGCGGCGAAAGGTTTGGTGTTACGGCCGCTCCCCGCCGCCCGGGATTCTGTCCTCCCGGCCCGTCTCTGCGAGGACGGCCTCTGGCCGCTTGAGTAGGGGTTGCGGGCTGGAGGCAACGAGGGCGCAGGGACGCGAGCAGGGCGGGCAAGGGTCCGCCTCGGGCTGATACCAGCTTCCAGCCCGTCAGCCCCGCCTCCAGCTCGCTTCTCGCCGCGGAGGGCCCTTGTTTACGCCGCGCTGGGAGCCGCCCGTTCCGCTGACGCCGCTCGCCGGGATCCGGAAGCGCGGCTGGTGCTGAGCGCCCCCAGCGCCGGGTCCTCCCGCATCCTGCGCCTGCTGGGCCTGGGTCCAGAAGCTAAAGGCACTTCCAAGCACCTCCGAGCCTCCCTTCATTACGAGGAGATGCTGAATTAGCCAGACTCTGTCAAAAAAAGGTCTTGTCTGACTGAAGGATGTTCACAGCCCAGAAAGGGCTAGCAAATTGCTCAGCTAGTAAGTTTCAGGTTTCAGGGTCTCCAGAGTCGGTGCCCTGTCTTTCCCAGGACAGTGGATGGGGGTGGCATCACTGCCCTCACGCGTGGTCCCAGGTGGCCCCAGCCGCAATTGCTGGGCGGCTTCCGGGCGGAGGCGCCGCTGTGTGTGCGAGGCAGCTCCGGGACTGCGTGGCTCCCCGATGTGCCTGCTGATCGGTTCATGACGTCTCTTCTCGATAAGCTCTTTTGGTCCAGCAGAAATTTTAATTCAGTGGTGCATCCTCCACCCAGTTTGGAAAATTGTGCTTAAAAAGTGTTTCAGAAATCTTCACCTCCCAGGCCTTCAGGGAGGAAAGTGAATCCTGTTCACAGACACTATTTTAGCTTACATTTTATATGACTTTTTTCAATTAGATCAAGAGAAAATTAAGAATTATCGTGATCTAAATTTGATTCCTCACTTGTAAAACACTGAGACAATGGAGTATTATTCAGTACTGGAAAATGAGCCATTTTTTTTCAAGCCATGAGAAGACATGGAGGAAACTCAAGTGCGTATTGTCGTGTCCGACGCTTTGCAACCCCATGGACCGTAGCCCGCCAGGCTCCTCTGTCCATGGGATTTTCCAGGCAAGAATACTGGAGTGGGTTGCCATTTCCTTCTCCAGGGGATCTTCCCAACTCAGAGATTGAACACGGATCTCCCACATTGCAGGCAGATTCTTTACCATCTGAGCTACCAGGGAAGCCCAAATGCATATTACTAATGAAATAAGTCAATCTAAAAAGGGTACATACTGTATAATTCTAACTGTATAACATGAAAAAGGCAAAAATATAAAAACAGTAAGATATTTATGGCTGCCAGGGCTTAGTGGGGAGGGAGGAATAAATGGGCAGAACACAGAGGATTTTTAGAGCAGCGTTTAGTTTCTATGTTACTATAAAGGCAGATACATGTTACTACACATTTGTCTAAGCCTATAAAACATACACCACCAAGAATGAACCCTGAGGTAAACTGTGGACTTCAGGTTTGTCTTAGCTCAGGCAACCATAACAAAATACCACAGACTGGATGGGTTAAACAACATTTATTTCTCACAGTTCTAGAAGCTAGGAAGTCTAAGATCAAGGTACAGACAGACTTGGTACTTAGTGAGGGCCCTCTTCCTGCCTTGCAGTGGGCTACTTTCTCATAGGGAAGGGACATAGAAGGAGAGCTCTGGTCTCTTCCACTAATCCATCACCGGTCCCCATCCTTATGACCTCATCTTAACCTAACTGCCTCCCAAATACCCCACCTCCAAAAACCATCACACTGGGGATTAGGGTTTCAATATATGAATTTTGTGGGGATATAAACATTCAGTCCATTACGTGGGTGAGTTAGAAAATGTTCTTGCTGAACCCACATGCTGGACCACACGGTAACTTCATCAAGCTGGAAATTCCAACAGAATCACAATATTAATACAGTGGAAAAACAGGCACCAAAAAATGGGAATTCTTAAAATTGTTTCTTTTCCTTTGAAGTGTTCTGAAATAAAAATTTTACTTTTTCAAACAGTATGTACTTCCATGAAAATCATTCTACTTTATTGAGTTTGTATTATTTCTCTCACACACATACATACATATAAATAATGTATTTGTGAAAACATCACTTTGTTTCTGGGTTGGCAGTATGAAGTTCTAAAGAATATTTTTAAGCTATCAAGAGGCTAATAATTTTTAAAGGTGTTTTTGCAAAGATACTACTTGGAAAAGATACTAATTTTGATATGCCATTTACCGTATCATTCTAAAAATGATAATACCTCAAAAGAATCCTTCCTGACAACTGGAAGAATATTCTGATATACATAATAAAGATGGCCAGAAATTCTTTTTCCTTGAAAATCAGACTGGAAACCTATTTTGTGAACCACCTGGAAAAAGAAAAAGTCAACCTTCTAGACCCATCTTTCAAACAGAGAATCCATAAGGGAGGGTTTAAAGTTATGAGGCTGATGTTGCCTTGGGCTCCTATACAGGTCAACAACACGAGTTGACTGTAAACCGTAAGAGGTAAGAATGAGGAATGAATACTGCTTGACTAGGGATTTTCAAAACTGGTTTTGCCAGCTCCCAGAATTTCTATATCTCTTAGTAGTAGGGAAGCCCTGCTTTAAGGCAAGTTTTGGAAACTGAAGATCAGATTAGAATTTCCTACCACTCGTACCATGGGGCTACCTCAGAACATAACTTTCTGAAGTAGTTCAGCATAATCAGGCAAATAAGAAGAGCTCCAGTTTTGTGTGCCAAAGATAATATATAGATTTTCATCCTCTTAACACAAGTGTGTGTGTTTTTGTGTGTTTTGAGGGGCTAATCTAACAACACAAGTGTGTGTGTTTTTGTGTGTGTTTTGAGGGGCTAATCTAACTTTTAATGTTTAGGTAAGCCATTTATAAACAGAAGTGCTTTTCTAAGAGGCTAGAGAAGGTATTGAAATAATTCAGAAACCATTTAAGAGGTCATCCCACTCAGTGTCATTTATCACTATCTAATAGATTTAGATAGTTTTTCCTTATAGACCGCTGATATTAAAGTTCATAGTAATAAAATAATTACTTCTAAGACCTGTATTACCTGTGAGACTCACTTTCTAAATCTGTTATTCAGCCTAAAAATAGTAAGCAGAAATGAAAACTTATACTGAAGTATTGTTTGCACAATTAATTCTAATGACTGGTTCACACTAACAAAACTAGGAAAATAGTAATTCTATATAGTTTGTATAATAAATAAAATGCAAACAAAATATTTCAATACATAAATAGAAGTTTTACACATCCAAAATACAGTACATATATATATATAAAATATATCTCTAAAATTTAAGAAGATCTACAAACTACTGTAATTTTCATTATAAATTACACATTTACTTCAATATAGAAATACATTTAACATTTTAAATTGCAGAGCCAACTTGCATGGTAGTAGGGTAGAGAGTAATTTTATACACCGAGTTTTCAGTAATTCCTTGTTATTAGTAATCCAATGGATGGATATGACTGTGATATATGAAGAACTTCTTAATTATGGCAAAAGTACTATTTAAGGACTACAAAGATAAATATTCATGTTCCATTTCTTTATAGGGAGTTAATACTGAAAAGAAATGGGAAGACAAGGTATTTTGAATATCCTGGGTCTTGAGCACCAACTCTGTAGAATGGTGTGGGCCAAAATGAGTTTCTAGAAAGATAAATTACTAGATTATCATCCCATTTCATAATTTACTGAAGGTTACTTTTTATAAGTATGTCCCCAAGACAAAATGTATTTTAAGGTGTATCAAAAGTTAATAACTATACTGCCTCTCAATATGTCAAACCCTGTATGATAAATCTCTAACACTTTCAAACATTGTCTTTATATATACAGAAAAAATGGGACAATCTAACAACTTAGAGGTGACAGAAAGACAATTGAAGACATTCATTTCCCTACTCAAATAAAGACGACCAAGAATACTTTACTAGATAAATGCTAAAAGGAGTTCAGTATTTAATCCCATACCAGTGCCTGCCTATTTTCTTGTTTTGGCCAGTTACATTAGTTATTTAAGGAGAAGTTCTTTAAATAACTGAATTACTTAATGGGAAATTTTAGGTGACTTTAAAGTGACTTGAGAAAAATCTATTCTTTCTGAAAGCTGACATGAGGTGTTTTTATACAACTATTTGTCTTTATATTGGAGAATCCCTAAGTCCTTGGGGGTAATTTCTTATTCTTCTCAAATTTGTATAATCTTTCCTGTAAAGAGGACACAGTGAGTTAAAGTCTCTGACAATTGTACTTATTTTCAGAAAGTAGATTTTTTTCCTGCAACTTACAATTAAATTAATTTACAAATATAAATATAATCTGCCATTAACATCTTCTTCCCATATATCTCATGCCATACAATCACTTTAACATAGAATTTCTGTTTCAGATTTTATCTTCTAAATAAAGCTTCCAATTTGGGGGGTAAATATACAGTCTGATTAAAATGTTTAAACATATTAAACATAAAGCATATATAACAACTTAATTGCTACTGATCCACTGATATTTATTTTCTGTTTCTTCTTTTTGGGCTCTTTGTTCTTCCCGGTGATTAGCTGCAGTCCAAAATGTTATTTTTTTGAGTACTTGTTGGAGAAGTTTAGGAGGTAATAAAGATATCTGACTTTCTAAAATTATAGCATTTTTACCAATGCAGTCAAGGCATAACCTGTAAGCCAAACATAACAGAATTATTACTTTTTGAACCTGAACTTATAAAATATTTATAGGCAAGTATTATAAAAATAAAATTATAAAAATGTCACAGGATTATGTACTCCCTTTGTACTGTTGTTCTTTCCAGAGCACCACATTACTTGTGTATTTTTATAGCACAGTGCCTGTCTCTGACCAAAATCCAGTTACAACTTACCGTGCATACTGTTCTTTAAGTAAAAAAGATTCAGACTTAATTTCGAAGCATGTTAGTCTGAAGCAGACCCCGTTTCACGTATTCTTCCAGCCCAATAACCATTTACTCTTCTCTGAGAACTGTCTTCTCCATCACCCTGAGATGCAACACTTTGCAGCCATTTCATTCACTGTAACCCGACCCTCCCTGCAGCCTGCACCCACCTCCAGAAATGACTTCACTCAAAGGCAGGCATATCCAGTGTCCGATACTGCTTCATCTTCCCCATCACTGCTTATCTCCCCTTACAAAGCTTTGCTTTGTGCTTTTTGGAACACCAGTTGTGTCCACAAACACTCCTGCTTCCTCTGACTTTCTGTCCTTGTTTTAAGTGAAATCTAAGAAAACTGCCTTCTGTGCAGCCTTCTTGAGAAAAGGGAACAAATGTCCCCTCATTTCCATTTTTATAGCAGATACTAGTATGCATTCTCCCTGCTCCTCCCTCCTGCTTCCAGGCTGCAATCATTTCACCCTCCGGTGCTGCCATCTGTTAACCTCCTGCTCATTTCCCCCCACTGCTGAGGACTTTGGCCCTGGGCTCATCACAGTCTTGTCCCTAGACTGATTTTAACATCTCTGTGGAAAACCCTTTTTACTCTTATGACTTCACTCTGGACAGTTCACCTCTGAAATCTTAAACTTCTCTCCTCCTCTTGGACCACAACCTTATATTCTTTTAACTTTTATACCCCTTTCCTCCTTTGACTCTTTCCAGATCTCCAAATAATAACACCCGTCCGGTTGTAACTTTCTTCCCTAACCAGCCTGTCCATATTCATTTCACAGTTTATCCATGTGCATTCTCCTATCCAGATGCACTTCATTCTTCATTCTCTTGCCAACAATCTCTTTCTTTCTCCACTGTCACTCTGTTTATACCATCCCGGCTAAACTCAGCCAGCCATCTCCTTTCTGCACGTACAACCTGGCTGCTTCATGCTGGAGAAAACCACGTTTCTGTGGATGTGGCATACAGATTCTGCTCCATCTCAGCTGAGCCCCCTGAGTGCTCAGCAGGACAGTGTTGTGTTCATACATCCCTCGTCAGCATCTGCTCGCCGTCCCCTCAGCAGCTGTGGCACACCCTCACCACTCTTAAGTTCATAGCCTTGCCTCTCCTCCTTCTCCTCAGACAACCTCGCTGTCAGCCAAAACCTCCTCCGTGCCCTGCCCCAACCAACAAAGTCACCTATTTTTATAGCTATATTTCCTCCTTTCCCCATTATTTTAAAAGTACTCTTCCTCCAGTCAAGGGATAATTCTATTACCTCTTGCTAAAATCTCAAGAGCCTGCTCCATTCATTTGCCCTTCATTTATTGTGTTTCCAATAGCTGACTCGCTGATGGCTTCTCCCATAATCATGGAAACAAATACCCTCACTCCTCTGGTTGTGGTGCTCACCCCCAGAAGTTATCCTGGCTTCCCCCTTACGGTACCAATGACGTCTTAGTACCGCCACACTCCACGGCACTTGCCGACCCAGATGCTCCGTGACCTCCTCACAGTGGGCAGATGCTCCATCTGCAGTGATCTCCCCCCTCAGTTTCTGCGCTCTGTTACCTCCTGCTTCATCTTTAACTCTGCTCACACTCTTGTGCCTCCTTGTCCTCTGCCTCAAATGCTATGAGTTCTTAATGCTCCGTTGTTGGCCCCCTGCTTACTCTCAAAACTCTTCCTGGGCAGAGCTGACCCACAAAGTCACACCAATAACTAAACAACAACTTTGGGGTTAAAAGAGAAATTCTATATACTAACTGAGACGCACATATATGTGTCTAGTATTAGACACTCTGATATTATACTCTAGTATAATACACTCTGATTTCAGAAAAGTTAAAATATGAAAAAGTTGGGCCTAGAATCAAGGAAATACACTATGTTTAATACTCCTACATGAACTAAATTCAATTTTAGAAACAAAAATGTGACTACACTGTATATTTTAATTTTTAGAAATTACACTGGCGTATGGTTCATCATTATAAATTTGGTTATACTCTTAGGCAGCTGTAAACTTAAATTCAAGTGATAAACTACTTGAAAAATATTGTAACACTTCCCAAAAAGGAAGAAGAAAGAAATGATCATATATTAATAACATATATATTTTAAAGTAATGAATTTTCTTACCTGAGTAATGAATAAGGCTGTGTTTGAAAGATCAATAAATCATTACAATGACCCTAATCAACATAAAAAAGGAGTTATCAAGACTTTTAATAAAAATAACAATAACATTAATAACTGAGTATTTCTATTTTATAAATGTAGAAGAAATTATGTAAAGCAGCAAATAAATCTCTAGTCACACACACACAAATATATACATACCTGCCTAGCTATACAAACACTGGGTGTATGGTTACAATTTTTTCAGTGACCCAACTTTTAACTAAGCACAGCCTATATAACTGCAAATGTTTTTTTCTTAGAACATGGTTTCAAAATGAGAATGGTAGTGGTCTTCAAGTTTTTTGTCTTTTAAGCAGAACTTTTTTTCCACGTGACTCATTTTAAAATCTCTTTATTCTGTCTCCCTTTTCCAGGTGATAGATTCCCTGGGAATTCCTAATTTGAAAATCACAGATTTGGATGATTTTTTGGATAATGACTCTCTCATCTAAAAGTTAATGGGGAGGAGTCAGCACACATTTTTCTTATCCTTTCAAATAGGTCTTTAGAATTTCACAATTTATGATCATGATTTTAATGAGAATTCATATGTTAATGATAAAGTTTGTATCCTAAATAAATAGAGATTTCTAGTGCCAAGAAAACAAAGACAAACCAAAAAATTTGCTTTTTAAATAAAGGTAAAGTTGTGGTTTTAATCTTTTATTAAAGCACTGAGTTCTTAGCCAAAGAAAGTTCTAAAACTTTCACTATACCTAACATTTGATTTGGAGGCCCCAGAACCTTACAGTAAACCAAATTCCCAGGAGAAAAGCCACCTTATTTCAGGGCTTGCCACTCTGTGGGAGCAACTCTGGAGAAAACAATGCCTGAAGACGTGAGAGGGCACTGGGGCTCTTGGGGGCGGGCTCTGGCTCAAGAGTAGCCCACCCCTGCCAGCTCCCAGCGTCAGCCATTCCCCAGCGCCTGATGCAAACCAGAGCAAGCAATCCTGAGCTCCTGGTCCATCATGTACAGACTGTGCCCATCTCTCTGAATTTCCCAGGGTGCTAGGAGGGAAAGGAAAATACTTTCCAAAGTGAAAAGTGAAAGTCAAGTCCAACTCTTTCCGACCCCATGGACTACACAGTCCATGGGATTCTCCAGGCCAGAATACTTGGGTGGGTAGCCTTTCCCTTCTCCAGAGGATCCTCCCAACCCAGGATCGAACCCAAGTCTCTCACATTGCAGGCAGATTCTTTAACAGCTGAGCCACACAAACTACAAAATCTACCCATTTATTCCTTTGACTTAAATTTTATCAGATTTTAAAATAAGAATGCTTTAACTAAACTCAATTGTAAAACAGGGGTGGATAAAGCAGTGGCAAAGGGAACATAAAATAGAAATAAAATATAAACATTTCAAAGTAGTTTCCTCATGAAGGGAAAAGCTAGCGTTGATAATGTTCCAGTTATTAAGTTAGGTAGCAAATTTCAAGAGTACTTATACTTAGTAGTTTACATATACATTATATGTATTCTTTTCATGTTTACAAATATTTTAAAAATATTTTAATTTGATAAAATTATAAATACCCAGACTATGGGAAGGGTCAAAGAGAAAAGGAAGAGTCATCTTTTTAAAGCTCTTCTTAATAACTTGACTAATGTTAATAGACCTATTTTGATTTATCAACTCCAAATATCCTGAAATGCTTCACAAAAGTCACTCATTCTGGAGATTAATCATACAACGGTGTAACATTTTGTGCCCTTCCATATTTTTCAATGTGAGAATATCAATAATCTTTTTGAACAGCCATTTAGCTTCAATAAAACAATTACTCAGAGAAAATATTTAGATATGAAAATTTCTTACTGTATCCAAGGAAAGTAAATCATCTTTGCTCCCGCCAAATACCATTATTTCATTTTCTTTTCCCAAACAGGCTGTGTGCCATAACCTGTGATTGAAAATTATAAACAGTGATATACTATCAAGGAAGAAGCTGTACATCACATATAAATCAATTTTAAAGTGAACACTCTAAAACTGAATCTATTTCAAAAGAGGCATGATTGAACGTAAGCCTGTGCCATATCCTCAAAGAGGTTAGATTTTAAAGATTCCTCTGGAATCATTAGAGACTTAAGTTCTAGGGTTCATTAAATCACATTATTTCAATGAAAGAGATGACTCCCAATAACTCTTTCATATTATATCCTTCAACTTTTTTCTAACCTCTTTCTCTCATAAATAGTATCACAAAATAAAACAATTTTAAAAAGAACTGACCAGCCTATTCCATAAACAGTTTTCTTATTGCTATCTGCCATGGCGCTATTCTCATCATTCTCTTTACATTGTCACATTAATCACTTTGGGTACAGAATACCATAACATGTTCCTCATTTGTCTGTCTCTAATCTCTTCCAGCTACATAGAGCTGATAAATAATATATTTCAAATATTTATTGTTTTTAAACATGGATATTTCCTGATCAGGAAGCATCTGTGCCATTGTTCTTAGCCTAAAATTTATGATCAACAGCTATTTCTTTTTCTGATAAATTGTAATTCCTTTCTTTTCACAAATGACCCCTCCCTCCAACTTCAGCCAAGTTCATTCATTTGTGTCCCCTAAGAGAAAAGCTTATATCTCTTTCTAGGCTTTGGTTCACCCTGTATCTTAGGTTTAGAATGAGAAGTCATTCTCTCAGAGCCTAAAAACAGGCTCAAAATCCCCAGGAAGCATTCCAAAGACCACCCAAATCGGCTCTGTTACCCTCCCTGCTCAGCACCTTTCAACATTTATGTGCTTGTTTTATAATATCTTAACTTACATTTGAAGACAAACTGCTCTATCTACTACTTCAATTGTTTGATGTAATTTGTTTTCTAACCCCCAACAAAAACTCTATAAAGTCTTTAAGGTCAAAAATGGCCCCAGTAGTGTGCCCCATGGGTAAAGCCAGTGGTGCCTGTCAACTCCATGTTCAATGATATGTTGGCCACAGTGGAAATCAGCAAATTAGGATTTTTTTTGGTTTTGTTTTTCTTGGAGAGCAGTTGTTAACTATGTACCAGCACACCACTGGAATTTGGGTAATCTAATTTTATGTTCTCCTTAAAAATGCTTAATAAGGTTTTCTGCATCCAGTAGGTGCTCAAAAACTTCTGACTAACAAAAGCAAACCCAAAATATGAGCATAATTAACTCAATACACAAATTATTTCAGAAAGAGCTAGAGCATCTAATGTTGTTTTGGAAATGGCTTGATAGCTCATATTCATGTATGATTTCATATTATTTACCAAAAGCAATGTTACGTTTTTATAAAATTCAATGTTTCTGGGGGTCTAACTCTCAGAAAACAGTACACATAATTTCTCACTTTTAGAAAATAAATGAAAAGTTTCACAAAGTCATTACTTTGTTTCTGAGAGTAATTGATTGCTTTCCTTAACAGACCAAATTGCTGAAGCAACAGATGCCTCCCAACATGTCTTTTATTACCACACAACTATTTTTAGTACATTAATTCTTTTTATTTAATTTCCACAAGTGCAAACAGTGGGATTGTGTACAATTTGTTAAAATAGTTTTCTCAAACAATCATGACACATTTAAGGACTAATGCACTTGGAACTCAGAACAGAACTGAGTCATTAGAAATTCTGTTTGGGAAATACTCTGCCCAATTCTCCAACTTGTATGTTAGAATATAAATTGTATAGATCTTCAGCAACACGCAGATTATGTTGTAGGATTGGGGACAGGGTTTTGAGGAGGGACTGAGCAAAGGAGACAGCCCTCACAGGAAGGAACAGCTTAATTTTGGAAAGAGAAAGCCATGTGTAACCTTGGCAATACTCATGGGATCCAACAGTGCTCAAGGCTCTACATATCAACTCTTTACTGGACATCTTTTACAGAAACAGAAAAGGGACCTTGCTGATAGCCACCTATATAGATGATCTGATATGATTACATAGATGGCTATTAAGCATAGTTTATCTAAAGTGAGACCTAGTGAAGAGTGTGCTAGACTGTAGGACAGTGGTTCTCAACCAGGGTCAATTTTGCCCCCAAGGGGACATCTGACAATATCTGGAGATATTTGATTGTTATAATACCAGGTATGTGTGGCAAGAGGGAGTGGGCACAACACCACTGGCATCTATTATATAAAGGCCAGAGATGCTTCTAAATATCCTAAAATGCACAGGACACCCCTAACAACAAAGAATAATTTGGTCCAAAATGTCAGTAATAACAAAGTTAAGAAACCTTTCTGTAGCATTACAAGAGGAGGATTAGGCAGCTTACCTTTCAAATTATAACTTGGAAAAGTTTGCACAAAATACATTTTGATGTTAAGTACATTCTTACTTTCATAAAAACAATTAGTATATATACACTTATGTATGTTCTCCTTACAATAAACTGTATCCCACCTGTTCTCCTCCTCACCTTGTAACCTGAAGATAGATCTGCCTCTGTCTTATCTGCCTGAGGGGAACTCTGGCCTGGACTTCATCATCTCGGAATACTGGAAAGCCTTTCCTGCCTTGATTTTGGTGACATCTAGCTTGCAACCTGATGTTTTTTCTATAGACTGATAGTTTCTGTCCTCTCACAGCTGCTCTAAACTTATCACCTAAACATTCTAATAAAGCATATGATTTACATGACACATCAGTTGAGTTCAAAGAAATCTCTTCACATAGCTCAGTTCTAACTAGTATTTTACTGATAACAGTTGTATGGCTCTAATTACTCATTAAGGATTTAAATATTAAACAGGAGCAATGAAAAATTAAACACATTCTTACTACCACTGTGGTCTATAAGTAATGCATTCACACAGACAACTGGAAGAGAACTAAGAGCTCATCTAGTCCAACTCCCTCATTGCATAGATGAAGAAATTGATGCTCAGCTTCTTCAAAGTGACTTTCCCAAGCCAAAAAACTAAGTGTTAGCTGAGCAAGGACTAGAACATTGGGTTCCTGGATTTTAATATAAAACTCTTCAAATTAAACAATATATTTCAAAAGACCCAGAATTGCTAATACATTCCACTGAATTTTTATATATAAGAATATAATAATCACATATGAAGTTATGATAAGCTCTAAATGTATTGTGCATATTAATATATACACAATGTATATATATTTTCTCAGGCCTTTTTCTCAAGTATGTTACTTGTTATTTCTTAAATTTCTGAAATACATAACATTAGTTTATGCATTAATATATCATTAATTAGCTTCACATTAATATAAATAATCTATAGTAAAAAATTCTGGAATACATGACATGAAAAGGAATAAAACTACTTGAATCTCCTATGAATATATCTTCATTACATTCAATCAAATTAGAAAAAATAAGAATTACAATATGAATGTGATTTTCTTTGCAGTCTAATAATGGTATATTTTTCTACAATTTTTTACTCTATAATATACCACAAGTAACTAATACATTTTCAAGAAATTTACATTAATGAGTACATCAGTTAATAAAATAATAATCTGTCATCTACTTGATAAACATGAAAGCAACTTCCTCATTAAATTTCTATAAACCACTTCAAAACCCAACTACTAATAAAGCCAACCTCATTTTCATCTACTTATTAAAAATATTAACATTATATGAGACTTTCAATTTCTTACCCTTTTCATATTTATCAGGCAAGATTATGCAGTTAGCTAAAAGAGTAATACTTTCAAATATACAAATATGGATAGAAACTGAATATATCCTTT
This sequence comes from Bos javanicus, assembly GCF_032452875.1. NCBI lineage: Eukaryota > Metazoa > Chordata > Mammalia > Artiodactyla > Bovidae > Bos > Bos javanicus. Next base: position 42,285,779 of record NC_083877.1, on the reverse strand, counting down.
CTACTATCTATTATTTGGGTAATATGAAGTTTATTTGAAATATATCCTTCCAAATGGTTTCTTGCTTTAATGACAAACACTATAAATTTACTGCTATATTTTAATACTTTAAAATTCTTAACTATTTCAATATTTGCCAACTTTTGGACTTACCTGGGTTTTGTTTTAGGTAAATGTGTAAGCTGTTTCCAACAATTTGTTATGACATTATGAATCCAACCATCACCTGCAATATTATGACAGTTTAAAAATTAAGATCAGGTCTTTGGGATAAAATTTTAATTTTTTGCCCCAAATTTATCATGCTACATTTATATGACTATCTTTTGTGTGTGTGCATATTTTATCATAAAAATTCTCAGACATGGACAAAAGTCAGGTGAACATGACAATGAACTTTCACATAACCCAGATTCAACAACTACTGAGATTTTGCCGCATGTGCTCCATTTATCTCTTTTTGTTATTCTTGCTGCTGAATTATTCTAAAGCAAATCCTAGCTCTCTTATTATTTTCCCCATACATAGTTCAGTGAGCATCACTAAAAAAAAAAACAACAAAAAACTGGACATTTTGTAAACAGCCACAATGCTGTTATCATTTAACCACAATGCTACAGTCACAGCCAAGAAAGCTACAAGTGGTTTTTTGGGATCATCTGATACCCACGTGACTGTATCTTAAGCTGAATCTCTAAGGTAAGAAACTGACTGGACTAGGAGTTTGAACTATGACAAAAACCAGCATATAGGGATCTGAAGCACTAGAGCTCATGAAGATATATTAAATAAACCCTAGTGTAATGGGTAAATGTTAATTTTTTTCTTCCAGTTTTATTATTGAGATATAAGTGACACACAATACTGTATCTAAGATGTATCGATGTTAATTTTTAAATTAGATTCCCTCTTTTAATTAAAAAACCCACAAATTAGACAAGTATAAAAATCTACAAAAACTGGCTGCTCCTCCAACCAGCATCTGAAGTTTCCTGGCCAGCAGACTGCCAGGTACACAGCTGATGCTCAAGAGAAATTTTTGTTGGAAAACAAGTAATTGTTTTTACAGCCTATATAAAAGGTCTTAATGGTATATAAAGTATCTTAAGGAAACTGTCTCTAGCTATAGAAAACTCTGAAGTAAATTACAAAACACTTAATATGTCAAACTAAGTGAATAATTCTTGGTCATTTGTCTATCTTGATGCCACAATTTTTACTGCTGAAGAAAAACTGGGATACAAACTCACAGCTGCTGGAATCAGTAGTGTCAGGAGTTAAAAATACTCTAGCTAAGCACTTTCTTTATACTTCTGGAACAAAAAAAGAAGCAACTGGCATTCCCATCTTGCTTTTCAGAGCCTTCTGGGAAAGGCTCTGCTTCTAATCCCTATTCTAGACTACAGCGTAAGCATCTGGATCAAAAATTAGGAGGACACAAAATCACAGAATACTATAGTTGAAAGGGGCTTTAATTCCCCTAGGTTCAACTACTTCCTTTCCCTACACCCAGGTAACAGGAGACCCTAAAGAGAGGTAAGGGTACAAAAGCAAAGGGGCCTTCTAATTCTTGATGTGACCACATAGTTGGGGATAAAGGTAAACTATAAAATCAGAAAAAAGATACCATAGTATCAAATACAATCAGGTAAAAAGAATAAGATGTTAATTGTAGGCAAACTTCAGCTTACTTAATGGAATATTGTCTGCACTTAGTCCACCAAACAGGAAAAGCGTATCATCAGCTATTGGTGTTAAAGTATGCCATGACCGATGTTTAGGGTTTTCTCCATTAATAGGAATCCTGTGGTGAGGGAAAAAGAAGAAAAGTCTAGTCAAAATAAAAGGTTTTTGATCATCTCAGATCTCAAAAGAAAAAACTGCCCTTTCCAGTTTAAAAAAATTTGATTCTACTAATCCCACCAACAAGAATATTTTAAAACATTCTTAAATTCTTAGACAAATTTACGCAATTTCTTTCCTTGTAACGTCCATCCCTCTTGGCCACAGAATACAGACTGAAAATTTAAAAAGTTAATTCCTAGTTATTCACAATGCATACTGAGCATCATTCCTACAGCAACCGAGCTGGATCCTGTGGGCCTCCTAGGCACAAAAGCCTTTCTGCGTCCCCTTCTCTGAGTTCAAAAAGGCAGGTTCAGTTCGGCTCAGTCCTGTCCCACTCTTCGCTACCCCATGAATCACAGCACGCCAGGCCTCCCTGTCCATCACCGACTCCCGGAATTTACTCAAACTCATGTCCATTGAGTCGGTGATGCCATCCAGCCATCTCATCCTCTGTCATCCCCTTCTCCTCCTGCCCCCAATCCCTCCCAGCATCAGGGTCTTTTCCAATGAGTCAACTCTTCGCATGAGGTGGCCAAAGTACTGGAGTTTCAGCTTTAGCATCATTCCTTCCAAAGAAATCCCAGGGCTGATCTCCTTCAGAATGGACTGGTTGGATCTCCTTGCAGTCCAAGGGACTCTCAAGAGTCTTCTCCAACAACACAGTTCAAAAGCATCAATTCTTCGGCGCTCAGCCTTCTTCACAGTCCAACTCTCACATCCATACATGACCACAGGAAAAACCATAGCCTTGACTAGATGAACCTTTCTTGGCAAAGTAATGTCTCTGCTTTTTAATATGCTATCTAGGTTGGTCATAACTTTCCTTCCAAGGAGTAAGCGTCTTTTAATTTCATGGCTGCAGTCACCATCTGTAGTGATTTTGGAGCCCAGAAAAATAAAGTCTGACACTGTTTCCACTGTTTCCCCATCTATTTCCCATGAAGTGGTGGGACTGGATGCCATGATCTTCATTTTCTGAATGTTGAGCTTTAAGCCAACTTTTTCACTCTCCTCTTTCACTTTCATCAAGAGGCTTTTGAGTTCCTCTTCACTTTCTGCCATAAGGGTGGTGTCATCTGCATATCTGAGGTTATTGATATTTCTCCTGGAAATCTTGATTCCAACTTGTGTTTCTCCCAGTCCAGCATTTCTCATGATGTACTCTGCATATAAGTTATATAAACAGGGTGACAATATACAGCCTTGACGAACTCCTTTTCCTATTTGGAACCAGTCTGTTGTTCCATGTCCAGTTCTAACTGTTGCTTCCTGACCTGCATACAGGTTTCTCAAGAGGCAGGTCAGGTGGTCTGGGATTCCCATCTCTTTCAGAATTTTCTACAATTTATTGTGATCCACACAGTCAAAGGCTTTGGCATAGTCAATAAAGCAGAAATAGATGTTTTTCTGGAACTCTCTTGCTTTTTCCATGATCCAGCAGATGTTGGCAATTTGATCTCTGGTTCCTCTGCCTTTTCTAAAACCAGCTTGAACATGAGGAAGTTCACGGTTCACATATTGCTGAAGCCTGGCTTGGAGAATTTTGAGCATTACTTTACTAGCGTGTGAGATGAGTGCAATTGTGCGGTAGTTTGAGCATTCTTTGGCATTGCCTTTCTTAGGGACTGGAATGAAAACTGACCTTTTCCAGTCCTGTGGCCACTGCTGAGTTTTCCAAATTTGCTGGCATATTGAGTGCAGCACTTTCACAGCATCATCTTTCAGGATTTGGAATAGCTCAACTGGAATTCCATCACCTCCACTAGCTTTGTTCGTAGTGATGCTTTCTAAGGCCCACTTGACTTCACATTCCAGGATGTCTGGCTCTAGGCCAGTGATCACACCATCGTGATTATCTGGGTCCTGAAGATCTTTTTTGTACAGTTCTTCCGTGTATTCTTGCCATCTCTTCTTAATATCTTCTGCTTCTGTTAGGTCCATACAATTTCTGTCCTTTATAGAGCTCATCTTTGCATGAAATATTCCTTTGGTATCTCTGATTTTCTTGAAGAGATCCCTAGTCTTTCCCATTCTGTTATTTTCCTCTATTTCTTTGCACTGATCGCTGAAGAAGGCTTATCTCTTCTTGCTATTCTTTGGAACTCTGCACTCAGATGTTTATATCTTTCCTTTTCTCCTTTGCTTTTTGCTTCTCTTCTTTTCACAGCTATTTGTAAGGCCTCCCCAGACAGCCATTTTGCTTTTTTGCATGTCTTTTTCTTGGGGATGGTCTTGATCCCTATCTCCTGTACAATGTCACGAACCTCATTCCATAGTTCATCAGGCCCTCTATCTATCAGATCTAGGCCCTTAAATCTATTTCTCACTTCCACTGTATAATCATAAGGGATTTGATTTAGGTCATACCTGAATGGTCTAGTGGTTTTCCCTACTTTCTTCAATTTCAGTCTGAATTTGGCAATAAGGAGTTCATGGTGTGAGCCACAGTCAGCTCCTGGTCTTGTTTTTGCTGACTGTATAGAGCTTCTCCATCTTTGGCTGCTGGAGCCCCCCAAAATGAAGTTTGACACTGTTTCCACTGTTTCCCCATCCATTTCCCATGAAATGATGGGACCAGATGCCATGATCTTAGTTTTCTGAATGTTGAGCTTTAAGCCAACTTTTTCACTCTCCACTTTCACTTTCATCAAGAGGCTTTTGAGTTTCTCTTCACTTTCTGCCATAAGGGTGGTGTCATCTGCATATCTGAGGTTATTGATATTTCTCACATCTTGATTCCAGCTTGTGCTTCATCCAGCCCAGCATTTCTCATGATGTACTCTGCATAGAAGTTTAATAAGCAGGGTGACAATATACAGCCTTGACGTACTCCTTTTCCTATTTGGAACCAGTCTGTTGTTCCATGTCGAGTTCTAACTATTGCTTCCTCATCTGCATACAGGTTTCTCAAGAGGCAGGTCAGGTGGTCTGGTATTCCCATCTCTTTCAGAATTTTCCACAGTTTGTTGTGATCCACACAGTCAAAGGCTTTGGCATAGTCAATAAAGCAGAAATAGATGTTTTTCTGGAACTCTCTTGCTTTTTCCATGATCCAGAGGATGTAGGCAATTTGATCTCTGGTTCCTCTGCCTTTTCTAAAACCAGGGCAGGTTGAAACAGTTGCTAATCAGGGAAAGGAGCGGGTGTAGAAACAAGGGAAGAGTAGTGAAGAATCAAAAGTGCATTCTTGGGGCAGGGTCCTGGTTCCCGCCTCAAGGGATGTAGCACTGAAACCCTCACCAAATGGAAGATGTTAACTACTGGATGAAGCATTCATCATGGCAGAGAAGGTCACAGTTGGCCCGTCATCATCTGACATCTCTGGACTGAAGGAATGTGGACCTTGCACAAACCCTGATCCTTATCAGCAGCCCTGTTCCTGGACTGTAAGACTCCTCACAAGCTCCCTTGGGTGGGGACCCACAGTTTTGAGGGCATTAGCCCACTGTGGGCCCCTTTGCCTGACAAAGCAATAGAGCTATTCCTTTTTACTTCACCCAAAACTCTATCTTTGAGATTTAATTCACTGTCAGTGTACAGAGGCCAGATTCGGCTTCCCTGTTGGTAAATCAGTAAAAACTTCTTTAGGTTTTCAATGCAATTATTTTCATGTCTATCATTTTTGACTGTTGTTACATGTTTAATTTTGTATTTTCAGCTGACTACGGGATTTTGTTGTTTTTTACTTTGGTCTTTTTATTATGGAATTTCCTGAAAATACTAGCTACTCTAACTGCAAAATAAAAGCATGCAAGCCATTCCAGATCCAGGATAAACCTCTAAAGATTTCAAACAAATATTGTCATATTCTTAAAATAAAAACATAAGCACAAGGACTTCCTGGTGCATAGAACACAGGTTCAAACCTTGGTCAGGGAACTAAGATCCATTGAGGCCCAAAAAAAACCACACAAAAAGACCATAAGTGCAAAAGTTTAAGTAATTTAGGAAGTGAGAATAACATGGGCCTGTGGTAGAAGATGTAATTTGTTTTTTCCAAAATGGACATGTTTTTACTGCTTTTATAACTATTAAAAAATACTTGGGTTACAAAATGTTCAACCACAAAATTATTTTTTATAAAGGAGAGTTCTGTAATCCTGTTCTCCAGCAATAAGAAATCATAATTTGGTATATATCTTTCCTGACTTTTAAGCACATTTAAACATATTTATTAAAAATATACAAATAGGATCACATATTCTGTTCTGTAAATTTTTTCACTCAATTAGTATGTTGCAGAATATTTCCATGAAGCATAGTTTCCTTTGGTAATGGAAGCATGGCAGTTCACTGGGCAAATGTATCATGATTTAACAGACCCCACTTATGGACATGAGGGTTGATGTCATGTTTTTGCTTTTATAAATAATGTTGCCATAAACATCTTTGTTGTGTATGCACACACATATACACATATGTGCACACATATAAACACCTGTCCAATTTTTGTTTTAGGAGGAATTTTGGATCAAAGTAGAAATTCCATATTTTAAACACATTGCCAGATCACCTTCCAGAAAACTGTACAAATTTAAACACCCACTAATTGTGTTGTTACAACCTAGGATACACTGGTCATTTGTAATTATTCTTCCTGGTAAGTGAAAATTATTATTTTTATTTCAATTTCTTTAATAATTTATGAAGTTGAACATTTAAAAAATAATTTATAAATATTTGTATTTCTTCTATGAGGTGCTCATTCACGTTCCTTGTTCAGTTTTACTGTATTGTCTTTTTTTTACTGATTTTCTGAGTTCTTGTGAATCACAGCCCTTGCTGTTAGAATTACTGTAAATATTACTTCTAGTTTGCTTTTTGCTTGCATTTTCCAACTTGCCTCTTAACTTTTTATGGTATATATTTCTACACAGAAATATTTAATTTCTACACAGAAACATTTAATTCTTAAGTGGTCTTATCAGTCTTTTCATTTATGAATTTTGGGTTTATATCATCTTTAGAAAAGCTTTTTCCATGCCAAGATTTTAAAGATAAATTGTTATATTTCCTTCTAGTACTTCTGTGGTTTCCTTTTTTAATAGTATTTGTACTTTGGCATAATGTGTTGGCTTGAAGCTCAACATTCAGAAACTAAGATCATGGCATCTGGTCCCATCACTTCATGGGAAATAGATGGGGAAACAGTGGCTGACTTTGAGGGGCTCCAAAATCACTGCAGATGGTGATTGCAGCCATGACATTAAAAGATGCTTACTCCTTGGAAGGAAAGTTATGACCAACCTAGACAGCATATTAAAAAGCAGAGACATTACTTTGACAACAAAGGTCCATGGATGTGAGAGTTGGACTGTGAAGAAAGCTGAGCGCCGAAGAATTGATGCTTTTGAATTGTGTTGTTGGAGAAGACTCTTGAGAGTCCCTTGGACTTCAAGGAGATCCAACCAGTCCATCCTAAAGGAGATCAGTCCTGGGTGTTCATTGGAAGGATGATGCTGAGGCTGAAATTCCAATACTTTGGCCACCTCATGCAAAGAGTTGACTCATTGGAAAAGACTCTGATGCTGGGAGGGATTGGGGGCAGGAGGAGAAGGGGATAACAGAGGATGAGATGGCTAGATGGTATCACCGACTTGATGGACATGAGTTTGGGTAAACTGCTAGAGTTGGTTATGGACAGGGAGGCCTGGCGTGAGTCGGACATGACTGAACTGAACTGAACTGATGGCTCTGATTCTATCTCATTATGTGAACAGCTGAATTGATAGCTAAATATATTATTCTATTTCTAAATATATATTAGGAGCAATAAAATCTGATTTTGACTCATTTATTTGTTTGTTATCTGACTCCATTAAAACTTCATTATTTCTTAAAGACCCTTAAGAATTTGTAATATAAAACCAGTAATTTCAAAAAAAACCCAGTACTTTCACATAATCAATTTTTAACTGTTAGTGTTCTCATGTTTTAGGTAGCCTGATTAAAGAACAAAATCTATATTTATATCTATATATTCCTTGCTTAGGCAAACAATCAGAAGGGGAAGAAAACATCTGTTCAGTTTTACAGACCCAAATTTGGATTATAGCACGCATGTGCAGACACACACAGACACAGAAATACCTATCGGTTAAAACAATACTTAGAATTTCGAACTTACCTTCCAGACCAGGTCCAGGTATCTAAGTTTAGGTAGTGCAAATCATTCATCCTAGTTTGCTAAAATAAAAATGTATGAAATTGGTGTTTTACATATTTAATGGACTTAAATTTTGGCTTTAAAATAAAGTCATATTAAAAATAGATCAACTCTATTTTACTTAATATCAGAAGTTTACATATTGGGAAACAATGCTAAGCATTAATAAAATAGCATAGAGCTACCAAATTAATGTGTCAAGGGAGAAAGGAAAAAATGAGTATAAACTAATAAGATTTAGATAATAAGAGGTAAAGTTTTTCTGATAAATCACTTAAGTGAAGGATTCTCCCCATTAAAATATGATTTATAATCATCTGTGATTACTCAGATACGGTCTGTTCAGGTAATAAGAGATTTTTAGAAATTATTATTGAATGGTATTTTAATCTCCAGACTATCTGAATGTTCAGCTATTCCACAAAATCAAAGGATAAATTTTTATAGGAAACATCAAACAAAAAAAGACCATTTCCATAAAAAACACTAACCAAAACACGTCCGCCAAAGATATAGCCCTTATTTCCAAGAACTGCACACGTATGCGCGGCTCGTGGCTGTGGTGGAATGCCACCCTGCAAGCAGAGATCAGAAAACATAGCACAAAGGCTTAAAACATCTGTAAGTTACATTCCTATGCTCAGTATGCAAAACACTTGCTGCTAAGTTACAATTATGTATGTAACTTAATTAAAAACCCTAATGCAAAAGTTTGTTCAAGGTAGTAAGCAATTATAGACAAATACTACTCTTAAGGAATTAATTCACTCAGATGTTTACTTTTTTTTAATGTTTTCCTTAAATACCTGACACTATTTGGCAGCATGAGATTTCACATTAATTTTAGCTCAAAATGTAAAGATTTAAAAATTAAATTTAAAGACATTCTCTTTGTCTCTCTGACACACCCCACCCCTTCTTTCCTCTCTTTTTTCTCTCTCTCACACACACACATACACAGAGTTAATAATATGAATGAGCAGTACACAGAGTGGTAATCTCAGAGACTCTAATAAAAAAATTAAATCTGTCCCTGGAGACTCTTGGTGCTTCAAATTCCACAATAAGAACTTTACTCTTGGCTTAAGCCAGTGTTTTATCTCTTACTAAAACTCTTGACATTAACTGATAATACACCTTTATCCTTTACTTTGAATAAATATAGCAGATCTGTTCTTCAGAGAAGTTTTAGATTGGTGGGAAAAAAGTATAATGAGTAGATGAATGAATAAAATATAAATAATATTCTGCATAATTTCCACGTGTTCATGATGAGTACTTTTCTGTTTGTATTTTTCATTCCAAATTCTGAAGGAACCCAGTATTTTCAGCTCATTGGCTACCAAATGTGGGCATATAAAATTTAATCTCTGCATCAAAGATCATAACTTTCTACACTTTTCAGGTTTACTTGAATAACTATAAGGTCAACACGGTAAGAAATAATTCTGATATTGCCTATATGTGTGTGTTAGTTGCTCAGTTATGTCTGACTCTGCAACCACATCGACTATACCTCACCAGGCTCCAAAGTCCATGGGATTCTCCAAGGCAAGAATACTGGAGTGGGTGGCCATGTCCTTCTCCAGGGGATCTTCCTGACCAAGAGATCGAACCTGGGTCTCCTGCATTGCAGGCAGATTCTTTACCATCTGAGCCACCAGGGAAGCCCCATTACCTATATAAGACTTTTAAATAAATGAGAGGGAACCATTTGTGTTGTGGTTCCCAATACTTTAAGCAAAACAAGTTTTAGTAGGCAGTCTCTGATGTGAAATTTTAGAAAAATTCTTTTACTACATACATGTTCATTATGAAATAAATGTTGACTTTCTTTTTTATTTATGAAATACATTTAATAGCCAATCAAAGCTTCTGAATAAACTGGGTTCATATCAGTCCAAACAAAAGAAAGTAATGGCATTTGCATTACTATGTGAATGTGTAAACTGTGCAAACGATGCACGGTGCTTATTAAGTTGTTTGAAATACTCAAAATCACACAGTTCTGTTCTCATAGGGTTAAGCATCCTGTGTAGGAAAACTCTTTCCACCTTCCACTTTATGGATGACACACTATGTGTGTGCTAAGTCGCTTCAGTCATGTCTGACTCTAACTCTCTGTGATCCTATGGGCTGTAGCCCACCAGGCTCCTCTGTCCATGGAATTCTCCAGGCAAGAACACTGGAGTGGGTTGCCATGCCATCCTCCAGGGGATCTTCCTGACCTAGGGATCGAACCTGGGTCTCTGGCATTGCAGGCAGATTCTTTAAGTATTAATAACCAATGCATCTCCTCCATTGGCAGGTGGGTCCTTTACCACTAGGGTCACCTGGGAAGCCTATGTCACACTCTATGGCTTATCTAAAAGTACACAGCTCTTTCATGACACAATTAGAATGCAAATCCAATTTCTTCAACTTCAAAACAAGTAACTGTTACACTGTACCAAGTTACCTTGCACTTTGATGCAGGTATTTAGGAACAATGAATTAATTTAAGCAAGTCTCTAGAAAATAAAACAGATTCTAGCTGCAACCATATCAGAAAAACTTTCAGATAGAATATAAACAATGTAAGAGTTCTTTGTTGGAGTACATTTGTTGGAGAAGACTCTTGAGAGTCCCCTGGACTGCAAGGAGATCCAACCAGTCCATCCTAAAGGAAATCAGTCCTGAATATTCATTGGAAGGACTGATGCTGAAACTGAAGCTCCAATACTTTGACCACCTGATGCAAAGCACAGATTCATTGGAAAAGACTCTGATGCTGGGCAAGATTGAAGGCAGGAGGAGAAGGGGACGACAGAGGATGAGATGATTGTATGGCATCACCAAGCTCTGGGAGTTGGTGATGGACAGGGAAGTCTGGCGTGGTGCAGTCCATGGGGTCAAAAAGAGTCAGACATAACTGAGCGACTGAACTGAACCGAAGAACATATCTGAAGAAATGATCAGAGGTCACAGTGAAAATATTGTCCAACATTAACTAAAAGTGTCCCGTGCCTGTTAGGCTGTTGGCACAGAAGGGTGGAAGGGATACGAACTACGGTAAGGAGAGACAGTCACAGAAAGACCTGAAGTCCCAAATAACTTCCTATAAGCTACCTCAGCTCACTGATCCAATTCTAAAACTATGTGTGCAGTAGCTCCAGATTCTTGCTTATTCTCTAAGGAAGCAAAGGGTTAAGAAGCCTGAAAGAGATCTAGGATGAGTTTTAGTAGATCCAGTGTCAATAAAATTTCTTTCCACTTGCTTACTGATATGAAATTATTTTAAGAGAGACAAGATGCTTTTATTTCATTAACACATAAATCTTATTTATTTATTTTTTAACTTTACAATATTGTATTGGTTTTGCCATATATCAACATGAATCCACCACAGGTATACACGTGTTCCCCATCCTGAACTCTCCTCCCTCCTCCCTCCCTGTTAACATTCAAATACTGACTGCAGGAAACTTCCATCAACAAATATGATTGACTGATAGTTGATCAGTTCCAAAATTAGAATAGAACAGAAGAACATTGGAAATGTGAAAGCCACTGTTAGGAAAAAGAGGATGCTGAGATGTGTCAAGCCTTGTAACACTTTTTATTTTGCATAGAACTTCCCTCACTTCCATTTACAGAAGCTGAACTGCAAGGAATTTTATGCATATATGCGTGTTGTGGTTTATTCATTAAGTTGTGTCCAACTCTTTTGCAACCCCAGGGACTAGAGCCCACCAGGCTCCTTTGTCCATGGGATTTTCAGGCAAGAATACTGGAGTGGGTTGCCATTTCCTTCTCCAGGGGATCTTCCCAAACCAGAGATCAAACTTGTATCTCCTGCTTTGTCAGTGGATTCTTTACTGCTGAGCCAACAGGGAAGCCCACATGCATGTTAGTGGACAAAAATTTGGTCTTTCCCTAGGCTATAGCAGCATCACCTAGCAACTGTTCTTTTCATAGCATTGCTTGCATGACTCATAACTGTACTTGTTGACAATCCTCCAATCCTCTCAAATCCTCTCTCCTCTCTTTTAAAATTGCAGAGAATAGAATTTGAACCAAATTTTGGTTTTGTTCAAAAATTCGAACAAAAATTTTGTTCAGTATTTTATTCTGCACAGTTCCAATGATCTGACCAATCACAATACCTTGCTCCCCTAGGGACAGGTCTCAGACTCAGGCCTGGCCAATCATACCCTTGGCAACGGGGATTGATATAGAGGAGGAACACACCTAAGTAGAGCCAGAGTCCTTTCTCTAGGGTGAAGATACAGACATTGAGAAAATACACCAACAGAAAGAACTGCTGGTAGAGGCAGGGCCATATTCCCTCGTAAATGAGCTGGCCAGTCTGCAGCAGACAGAATAAGCTAGCACACAGAGAAGCAGGGAGAAGCCAATAGAAAGATGGAAATATTGTGATGAGGTTGGGTAACTTGCTCCAGTTCCTAAGGCCCTGGTCCCTGCAGCTTTTCCACTGTGTGAGCCACTTCAAAATATACCTCCCAGCTATGCAAGAATTCTTTATGGCTTAAACTAATGTGAATTTGTGTTTGCTCACTAGCACGTGAAAGAGTATTAGGATTTCATGAGTTTATGAAACATGAGCTTTTCAAAATCATGAACTTTGTTACAAAAGGACTCTTAAAAAGAGCCTTCATTAAATCAGGGCATTATACCTGTGGGTAAAGAATGATGATGGCTTTTCTAGAAAACCTTAACCTGAAGAAAAACATGTGATAAAAAAACAGTAAAAGTGACTGCACTCAAGAGAACCCCTTTGTATATGATTACAAACTCAATTACTAACAGCCAATAACTTAGTAAAAGAAATTCACTTTAAAAGTGTTAATGAATATAAAAACATAAAGGTAACTTTTCACAATACTTACTTTAATTTCGGGTTGAAGCCAACTGTGTGTCTTTGTGTCAAATATGTGAACATCATTATGCCATCCCCAGAATATCTGCTCTTCCTAAAACATAAATTTTTTAAATATTTTAAAAGTTTTTAATGACTTTTAGATTTGTATGATAGTTTCACTGCATATTTACTGGTGAACTAATAGACATTTTTACAGAAATAGAGTCAAGTGTGATGATAGTTATAAACTTAACGCTCACAAAGTGTGATCCCTAGGCTATAGCAGCATCACCTAGCAACTGTTCTTCTCATGGCATTGCTTGCATGATTCATCACTGTACTTGTTGATAATCCTCCAATCCTCTCAAAGGATTATCTCTTTGAAAATTGCAGAGGATAGAATGATATTTAGATTTGAAAATCTGTTTTCCTAAAGTACATGTGCCAAATTTCTAATCTTTGCTGTTAGAAACTTTAGGGAACAGTGGTTCTGTTTGTAAAAGAATTCTAATCACTTAATTAAGCAGCTTATTCTTATACATTAAATGTATGCTTACTCTCCTTTGTCTTCTAGGAAGACTTGGCAAGGCAAAGATTTAGCAGTTAGACTGTATTTAGTATCTTCCGCATTGTTGAAATCTTCTACCACTACTCAAGCTTACCTCTGCAGCAGTTTTGTGTTATACGTCAGGACTATATCATTCATTTTCATTAGGACTTGTCAAACAAGTCAAATAAACTAAATAATTTACCTAGTTCAGAATCTAAGAGAAAAAAAATCTACCTGTACACCATAAACTTCATTAGCCTAACTATAGGCTAACATTAGCCTATAGTTAGAAAAAAAATCTACCTGTACACCATAAACTTCATTAGCCTAACTATACTAGTTGAGAAAAAAAATGAGAGCTTTCACTGATGAGTAAAAATAATTAGACATAATTAGTAGGAAGTTATGTTACTAAAAATTATCAGTAATACTGTAAGTAGCAAAACTTAAAAGATACTTCATTTTAAAAACTCAAAAACCATGTAAACCACTTTTATCACTTAAAGCCATTCAATTTTATTAACATATATTAATTTCACACATAGTCTAAGTAAAGCCTATGGAGAAATTTTAAATACCCATATACAAAGAGATATGCATGAAATATACATATATCTTTACATTAATAATG